>NC_133449.1:98560055-98860055 GCF_048565385.1 Saimiri boliviensis | reverse complement strand
TCTGGGGAAGTGCTATTAGACCCAGCACTTGCTGTAACAGGGCCTCAGCAGAAGTGATTCTGTTAACGGTGGTGATGTGGGAACAGCAGCCTGAATTCTCCCTTGGGCCCCATGGAATCACAAGTGTCCCTTGGAAGAGGGAGGGAGGCGGGAGGGTCAGGGTCGGAGGAGAAGGTGCTGACATGGTGGAAGCAGCGGTTGAAGTGATGTCCTCTAAGGATGGATGAAGGGGCCACGAGCACCTCTAGACGCTAGAAAGGTCAAGGAGAAGATCCTCCCCTGGAGGCTCCAGTCAGAGCCAGCCCTGTCCACACCTTGACTTTAGCCAGTGAGGCTGATCTGAGACTTCTGATGTCCAGAACCGTAGAGAGGAGACTTACGCTGTTTTCAGTCACTAAGCTTGTGGTCACCTGTCACCGCAGCCATGGGAAACCATACGGATCCAATGAAGAGCTGTGTCTGTGACAGGGCGTCGGGCCCTCCAAGGGGAAGGGCCATGAATGAGCTGGAGGGCACATTCTGTCCCTGCAGAGCATCGGGGGCCTGGCAGCCAGCTGCTCCGAGACCACACATGCTCTGCACAGCCCTGAGTCATCTGGCCTGAAGGTGCTTCCTTAGAGCCTCTTTACCGGAAATGGCCTGTGTTTGACCAGCTTATTTTTCTGGCAAATTGATGAATAGTTCCCAGATGCAGAATTGGACAGTGGCCAGTTTCAGGCTGTGCCTTCTGCCTATGAGGAGCGCCTCCAGGGGGTTCTCAAGCCTGATGGTGTCACTGCATTTCCGCTGTCCCCGCCACCAGGGGAGCCCAAAGCACCTGCAGAAGCTCTGGCCAGACCCAGGCGGTGGACAGGAAGCCCAGCCATCCTTAGCATCCCATGAACCGGTTCTTCTTGGATTTTTCATCTCCATGAGTCCCACTTGGGTATCTGAAAATGCAGCATCTTTATTTTCCCTAACAGTATGGTTGAGGAGTGGGGTAGTACTTAACCTTAACCTTGACAACAAGACATCTCTTGGTCTTTTTTTGGGGGGGAGGGGCGGACAGAGTCTCGATCTGTTGCCCAGGCTGGAGTGCAGTGGCGCAATCTTGGCTTACTGCAACCTCCACCTCTCATGTTCAAGCAATTCCCCTGCCTCAGCCTCCCAAGCAGCTGGGATTACTGGTGCCCACCACCACCATGCCAGGCTAATTTTTGTATTTTAGTAGAGACAAGGTTTCACCATGTTGGCCAGGATGGACTCAATCTCCTGACCTCATGATCCGCCCGCCTGGGCCTCCCAAAGTGCTGGGATGACAGGCATGCGCCCCCCCGCCTGGCACATGCATTTTTTAAATTGGTCTTTTCCTAACCATCATCTCATGATTGGCTTCATTATTTTAGAAAAATCATCTATTTTATGTACATCCCTGATGAAACTTCAACTTTTTAAATATCTGCAAGCAAATAATACAGACAAATTGGAATCAGACAGGCAATGCAACTAATCTAAAACAAGACAAGAAAAACGAGGGAAAAATAATGAAGAAGAGAGAAGACAAACGGAAAGCAAATAGCATGATGGCAGGTTTTCACCCAGCTACATCGATTTTCAATGTAAATGTTCTAAACATGCCAATAAAATGTAAGGTTGTCAGACTGTATGAAAAAGCAAGGTCCAACTCTATGCTATCTACAAGCAACCAGCTTTAACTACAGACATATCAACAGATTAACAGTAAAGAGATGGAAAATGTGTAGCATGCAACACGCTTATACTAACCAAATGAAGGCTGGAGTGGGAATTAGTATCAGGCAAAGCAGACTTCAAAACAAGGAATAGTTCCAGGGATAAAGATGGGTTTGTCATAATGATAAAAGTTCAACTTCTCAAGGATATATAAAATTCCTAAATGTATATATGCCAAATAACAGAACTTTACAGTATATAAAGCAAAAACCGATAGAACTGAAAGAAGAAACAGACAAATCCAAATGATGGTTGGATATTTCAACACTCCTTTCTCACTAATTGATGAAATAAGACAGAAAACCAGTGAGGTTACAGAAAGCTTAAACAAACTTACCAACTAACTGAGCTAATTAACATTTATATAATACTCCACCCAGTATTCTAGAATATACATTATTTTCAAATGCAAAAGATACTCACTTAACTCATAATCTAAACCAAAAACTGTACCTCAACAAACTTTGGAAGATCAAAATATTATAAAGTATTTTCTTGGCCAGGTGAGGTGGCTCAAGCCTGTAATTCTAGCACTTTGGGAGGCTGAGACAAGCGATCACAAGGTCAGGAGATTGAGACCATCCTGGCCAACATGGTGAAACCCCGTCTCTACTAAAAATACAAAAATTAGCCAGGCGTGGTGGCACACACCTGTAGCCCCAGCTACTTGGGAGGTGGAGGCTGGAGAATTGCTTGAACCCAGCAGGCAGGCCGAGGTTGCTGTTAGCTGAGATTGCTGCCACTGCATTCCAGCCTGGGCAACAGAGCAAGACTCTGTCTCAAAAAAAAAAAAAAAAAAAAAAAAAAAATTCTTGGCCAAGTGAAGTGGCTCATGCCTGTAATCCCAGTACTTTGGGAGGCCGAGGAGAGCGGATCACCTGAGGTTAGGAGTTTGAGACCAGCCTGGCCAACATGGTGAAACGCTGCTGCTACTAAAGATACAAAAATTAGTCAGGCGTGGTGACGTGCGCCTGTAATCCCAGCTACTCAGGAGGCTGAGGCAGGAGAATCACTTGAACCCAGGAGACAGAGGTTGCAGTGAGCTGTATGCCACTATACTCCAGCCTGGGCAACAAGAATGAAACTCTGCCTCAAAAAAATAAAATAAATAAAAATAAATAAGTAAATAAAATAAATATTTTATCTGACCACAATGGAATTAAACTTAAAAAATAAAAAAATCAACAAAAGAAAAGTATCTGAAAAATCTCCAAACACTTGGAAATTTAAAAACACATTTCTGCCGGGCACGGTGGGTCACGCCTGTAATCCCAGCACTTTGGGAGGCCGAGGCGGGTGGATCACGAGGTCAAGAGATCGAGCCCATCCTGGTCAACATGGTGAAACTCCGTCTCTACTAAAAATACAAAACATTAGCTGGGCATGGTGGCGCGTGCCTGTAATCCCAGCTACTCGGGAGTCTGAGGCAGGAGAATTGCCTGAACCCAGGAGGTGGAGGTTGCGGTGAGCCGAGATCGTGCCATTACACTCCAGCCTGGGTAACAAGAGTGAAATTCTGTGTAAAAAAAAAAAAAAAAAAAAAAAAAAAAAAAAAAAAATTTCTAAATAATCCATGGGTCAATAAAGAAATCACAGGAAACAGAAAGTGTTTCAGCTGCATGAGAATGAAAACATGATATATTAAAATTTGTGGGGTACAACTAAAGCTTAACACAGCACTTTGAGATTAATAGGATTAAATGCTAATACTTGAGAAGAAGAAAAGTCTTCCATCAATTATCTAGGGTTTCTCCTAAAGAAATCAGAAAAAAAAAAAAGCAAATTAAATCTAGAGTAAGGAGGCAGCCAGGCAAGGTGGCTCATGCCTATAATCACAGCACTTTGGGACGGTAAGGCAGGACTGCTTGAGGCCAGGAGTTTAAGACCAGCCCGGGCAACATGGAGAAACCCTATCTTTACCAAAAATATACAAAATTTAGCTAGGTGGGGTGGTGCGTGCCTGTTGTCCCAGCTACTCAGGAGGCTGAGGTAGCAGGATGGCTAAAGCCTGGGAAGTGGAAGTTACAGTGAGCTGAGATCATGCCACTGCACTCCAGCCTGGGTGACGGAGCCGGACATTGTCAAGAACAATAGCCCCGTATCTATTAAATCAATTGATATTGTGGTTAAAGCCCTTTCCATATGGAGAACTCATGGCTCACAGGGCTCACGGGTGAATCCAGCCACTCTTTTGAGAAAGAAACCGTAACAATTCTATACCAATGCTTCCAGAAGACATAGAGGAAGGAACACTTCCCAACCTCTTTTATGAAGCCAGCATTACCCCGATACCAAAATCAGACGAGAACATGACAAGAAACAAGGACACTATAGGTCAAGACCCCTCATAGGAATAGATGTGAAAATCTTCACAAAATACTAGCAAACCAAACCCAGCAACACAGGAAGGAGCTCACCTGCCACCTGCATGCTGATTTTCAAGCGCCACCCGCCAAGGAAAGGCCCGGGACTGCTCAGGAAAACGGCTGATTTAACTGCTGGGACAGAGAAAACACGAGATGAGCTGGAGTACCTTGAAGAGCCAGAAGCAGAAGTGCTGAAGAAAAAAAAAGCGAACCCCAAACCAAAAACACCTCCTACCCCCAAAGAAAACACAAAAACAGAGGGATGTCCAAGGAGCACACGAGCCAATGGGAAAGACTCCCCCTGGATCAAAACTGGAGAAAGGTGAGCAACGGAACAATTCATCAGGGCCCGGGGCGGCGGCTCACGCCTGTGATCCCAGCACCTTGGGTGGCTAGAGAGGTAAGATCGCCTGAGACTGGAACTTTGAGACCAGCCTGGCCAACAGGGCAAAACCTGGTCTCTACCAAAAAAAAAAAAAAAAAAAAAAAATAGCTGGGAGTGGTGGTGGGCACCAGTAATCCCAGCTACTTGGGAGGCCGAGGCAGGAGAAGTGCTTGGACTCAGGAGGAAGTTGCAGCGAGCTGAGATCGTGCCATTGCACTCCAGCCTGGGCGACGGAGCAAGACTCTGTCTCAAAAACAAAACAAAGCAAAAAGAATACAGGCCTAGAAATAGACCCACACGGTCAACTTTTTTGCAAGGGGCAGAGGCAAATTCAACGGGGAAAGAAAAGTATTTTCAACACCTGGAAGAACCGCGTATCATTCACATGCAAAAAAACTACCTTTGATCTCTGCCTCCTGCCGTACAAAAGTTAACTCAGTCAAATCAGAGACCTCAATGTAAAGGCTAATAGTATAAAACTTCCAGTAGAAAACATAGAAGAACATTTATGAGCTTGGGTTAGGCAAAGATTTCTTGAGTTTATAACGGGTACAGAAATCGGCTGGGTGCAGTGGCTCACACCTGTCATCCCAGCACTTTGGAAGGCTGAGGCGGGCAGATCACTTGAGGTCAGGAGTTGGAGACCAGCCTGGCCAACATGGTGAAATCCGTCTCTACTAAAAAGACAGAAATTGCCTGGGCGTGGTGGCACACGCCTGTAATCCCAGCTATTTAGGAGGCTGAGGTGGAAGGATTGCCAGAGCCTGGGAGTCCAAGGCTGCAATGAGCTGTGAATGATTCACTGCACTCAGGCCTGAGTGACAAGGCCAGACACTGTCATGAATAAAAGCGTAAGTGTGCCCGCACCTATGGCTGAAGTGCTTCTGACGCAGCTGCCTGCCTGGATAGGGGCCCAGGCCAGCCCGTGGCCGGTTTCTGAGATGAACCCGAATGCCAGGGAGTCAGAGAGTTTCCACCTCTTTTCCAGCACTAAGTAAGGGGTAGGAACGAACTGGGAGCTCTCTGAGTCAGTCAGGGCGCAGACAAGGTCAGCTGAAGAGAAGGTCAGGAAGTTCCCATGAGTGACGCAATCCTGCTCCATCTTCAGAAGGAGCCAGCATCTCGGAACGAGAGAGATGGCAGCTCTCCACGCAGAAAGACGACTCTGCCTTCCCAGAACTCCTAATCAGAACAGAACACTCTAAATGTGCAGACTTTTCAAGGAAACCATTTCTTTACTGACATTTCCCACCACGAAGTCGCAGTCCTCTGAGAGCACTAACTCGGCCTTTTCATGAGCTTTCTGTGAAGGGTGTCCGCTGGCACAGTGGCTGGGTGTGTCATCGTGAGGAAGCACTACCCAAATGGGCGCTGGAATCCTTGCTGTGTGCCCCTGGAGTCTCTGCCCTCCTCTGGGACTCACTTTCCTCCTCTGTAAATGAGAATAATAAACACCCTCGGCCTCACAGGGCTGCAGAGAGATCAATGAGACGTCATAGAATGTGCTTCATGGATGCTAAGTGCTTAATGGTCCATGTGCAAGAGTTTCATCCATAGGAGCCCCAGTTATTGTTGTTATTATTATTATTATTATTATCTTTGAGATGGAGTTTCTCCACGTTAGTCAGGCCAGTCTCAAACTCCTGACGTCAAGTGATCCACCTGCCTCGGCCTCCCAAAGTGCTGGGATTACAGACTTGAGCCCGGCCGTTATTATTAATATTAAATAATAATGTTTAGAATACAGATTCTTGGCTGTGCATGCTTCACCCAAGCACTGTCACTCCCTGGATGAGGGGTGGCCTGCTGACTGAGAGCCCCAGAGCCCTCCCAGCATTGATCGGGCTGGCTGGGGTTCTGCTCACATCAGGGCCTGGTGTCCCGAACCGCAGGAGTGCAGGAGTGACTCTCAGCTCTGCCCCCTTAACCCCGCACTCTTCCTCCTGGCACTGAGGCTTCTCCACGTGTAACATGGTCGGGGGCAGGTCCCCATGTTTCCGATAAAGAGCAGCACTGACTCCAGCAAAATACCCAAAACGCAAAAGGAAGGTGAGGCGCACACATGTGCCCCAGAGAGCTGAAGCCTTGGAGTGGATTCCTGTGCCACTGTAAAGGAGGAAATTCCTGCATGGACACTCATTGCCTTCCTGGGTCTCTGTGATGTCAGGATGCGCTCTCAGCCACCACCAGCTCCCACACAGGTCAGCGTCAGGAAAAGGAAAATGGTGGAGGTTTGGCTCAACAGAAAGCCTGTCCTGTCCTATTTACCCTGCACATGCCACTGAATGCAACCCAAATCCTGAAGAGTGCAGGAGCTGCCCTTGGGGCCCCTGGAGAGTACACGTCGCAGACAGACTGGGGAGGCACCCGAACCCTGCACCCGCCGGCCTCCGTAGCTCCCAGGCTCTTCCCTCCTGGCTTAAACCCCAAGGCAGCTGGAAACTTTCCTAAAGAGCATCTTCAGGCCCAGATGCTTTTGCTGGCAAATCCCGCCAAACACCTAAAGAATAACCAACCGGAGAGAGAAGGGACTTCCCCGTCCATTCTATGAGGACAGCAAATTACCCCACACCAAAACCACACGGAAGAAATGCGTGCAGAGCAGTGTCTATCAGGAACAGAGACATGAAAGTCTTCACCAATCTACTGGCAAGTTGTATTCAGCAACATATATATTTGCTAATATTCTGGTCATAGATCATACAACCCCATTACCAAGTGGGGTTTATTTGGGGAAGGAAAGGCTGGTGGAATGTTTTAAAAAAATCAATCAAGGTTGGGTACAGTGGTTCATGCCTGTAATCCCAGCACTTTGGGAGGCTGATGCGGGAGGATCACCTGAAGCCAGGAGTTTGAAACCAGCCTGGGCAATATAGCAAGATGCCATCTGTACAAAAACATTTTTAAAGTGACCTGAGCATGCACCTATAGTCCCAGGTACCTGGAGGGGTTGAGGCCAGAGGATTGCTTGAGCCCAGGACCTCGAGGCCGCGGTGAGTGATGTCACGGCACTCCAGCCTGGATGACAGAGTGAAACACTGTCTCTAAAAAAAAAATTTAAAAATACAATAAATTTATAAAAATAAAAAATCAATGTAATCCATCGTATTAACAGACCAAATAAGAAAAACCACATAATGATATAAATGGATGCAGAAAATACATCTTGCAAAGTTTGACATCCATTCATGATAACAATTCTCAGAAAACTAGGGTAGAACAAGAGCAGAAGGCCACTTCCTTGATCTTTTATTTATGTGTTTATTTTTGAGACGGAGTTTCACTCTTGTTGCCCAGGCTGGAGTGCAGTCGTGTGATCTCAGCTCACTGCAACCCGTCTCCTAGGTTTAAGCAATTCTCCTGCCTAAGCCTCCCAAGTAGCTGGGATTATAGGCATCTGCCACCATGCCCGGCTAATTTTTTGCATTTTTAGTAGAGACGAGATTTCACCACATTGGGCAGGCTGGTCTTGAACTCCTGACCTCAGGTGAGCCACTCGCCTTGGCCTCCCAAAGTGCTGGGATTACAGGCCTGAGTCACTGTGCCTGGCCTCCTTAACCTTATAAAACGTATCCAAAAAACCCTTCAGCTAGCATCGGACTGACTTCATTGGCAGAGAGAATGCTTCCCCTGAGGTTGGGAAAAGGCAGCTTAGAAACTCTTACCTTTCCCATTCCACATCTTATCTGGAGGCCTAGTCAATGAAATACAATTAAGAAAAAAGAAATCCAGGGCATGTAGACCTGAAAGGCAAGAATAAAACTGTCCTTATTTGCATATAACATAATTGTCTATGTAGAAAATCTTTTTGAATAGAAACCTATTTAAAAAGCTTAGGCTGGGCCCGGGCATGGTAGCTCATACCTGTAATTCCAGCACTTTGGGAGGCCAAGGTGGCTGGATCACTTGAGCACAGGAGTTTGAGACCAGCCTGACCAACATGGTGAGACTCCAACTCTACAAAAAAAAAAAATAATAATAAATAATTAGCTGGGCCCATGTGATGGTGCGTACCTCTGGTCTCCGCTACTTGGGAGGCTGAGGTGGGAGGACTGCTTGAACCCAGGAAGTCAAGGCTGCAGCCAGCCATGATTGTGCCCACTCTGGCCTGGGTGACAGACTGTTAATATGATGGATTACATTATTTGATTTTTTTATTTTTATAAATTTACTTTATTTTTTACTTTTTTAGAGAGACAGAGTCTCACTCTCTTGCCCAGGCTGGAGTGCAATGGTGGCACTCACTGTGGCCTCAAACTCCTACGTTCAACCAAGACACTCTCCAAATGAACAAACAAAAAAGCTTATCGGCCGGGCGAGATGGCTCACGCCTGTAATCCCAGCACTTTGGGAGGCCAAGGCGGGTGGATCACAAGGTCAGGAGTTCAAGACCAGCCTAGCCAACATAGTGAAACCCCATCTCTACTAAAATTACAAAAATAAGCCAGACATGGTGGCAAGCGCCTGTAATCTTAGCTACTTGGGAGGCTGAGGAAGGAGAATCCCTTGAATCAGGGAGCTGGAGGTTGCAGTGAGCCGAGATCACGCCACTGCACTCCAGCCTGAGTAACAGAGCTCCATCCCCGCCCTCCACCAAAAAAAGCTTATCAAATTAATGACTTTAGAGATCTCAGGACATAAGGCCAACAGATGAAAAAAATCAATCATATTTCTGTATACTAGCAATAAAAAATAGATAAATGATAAAAATGTTAAACCCATTTCCAGTAGCTCTCCAAAAATGAAATAGCTACAAATCTAACAAAACTCAAGCATGACCTGTATGCTTTATCAAAATGCTGACAAAAGAAATCAGAGACCTAAATAGAGAGAGATACCGTGTTTATGGACTGGAAGGCTCACATACAGCTACGCTGTCAATTATCCCCAAACTGATGTGGAGGTTTAACACAATTCTAGTCAAATTTCAGCAAGACTTTTTGTAGATAGTAAAAATTGATGTGGAAAGCCAAAGAACCCAGAATAGAAAAAATGATTTTGAAAAAAAAAAAAAAAAAAAAAAAGAATTCAACACCTGCTGCTCAGCCAGTCCCTCCTCTGGGCTCTGCTACCCCTGGGCTCTGTTCTGCAACTCGGAGCCCCTCCTCTCACCCCACCCCGCCTTTTCCCAGTTACCCATGTCTTGCTTTCTCATATTGGCTGCAAACTCTTTAAGGCAAGAGTTGACCGGGCGCAGTGGCTCAAGCCTGTAATCCCAACACTTTGGGAGGCCGAGGCAGGTGGATCATGAGGTCAGAAGTTCAAGACCAGCCTGACCAACACAGTGAAACCCTGTCTCTACTAAAAATACAAAAATTAGCTGGGTATGGTGGCACATGCCTGTAATCCCAGCTACTCACCTGGGTGACAGAGTGAGACTGTCTCAAAAAGAAAAAAAAAAAAAAGACAAGAGCTGCCAAAATTCTCACCTCCTTTCAGGTTTGATCTCCCTGAAACCACAGGCAATACTTGGCACAGACGTGGGGTTCAATAAGTGTTTGATGAATGAATAATAAAATGCACTTGCAATTGGCCCAAGATCTGATTCTGGTAATGGCTGACAGTGGACTTGGAGCAAGTATTTCAGGGGGGTGAAAAAAGCTTGTTTGTGTGGTAAAGACCTTGGCCAGACCAGCTCCCTGGTAATCCCGAGATCCTTGCTTCAGTTCTCCAGACAGATGTCTCTTCAGGCTCACCGTCATCGTGATAGAGCAAGAAGGCTTCTGTAGATGTAGCTATTAACTATCAATTAGGAATCAGGCTGGAGCCGCAGAGGGTTTGGAAAAATGTTTTCAGATTATTTTCCATGTGTTTGATGAAACCTCAAGATACTCTTCCCAGACATACTTTCCCCTGAAACTGGAAAACCGTTAGTATTTAAAGGAGAATTTAATCCTCAGGGTTAGAGTGTGCTTTTGCTGTGCTCATCTGAATGGAATGGCACGCGGTGCCCGAGGTCTGTGCCCCTGTATTTTACATGCAGAATTAGATGCTTGCATTTCGAGTGCATGCAACTTAATCTCACATTAATCCTCAAACCAGTACTTGAGTTTCAAGAGGGTATAAACTTGGCAAATGTGCCTCTCAATTACTGGAATCAAGACAGGCCTGCTGGGTTGTAACAAGGCCCAACCGCAGGCCTCAGAGAACCCGGGACCCTTGGGCTTCAGAGAAGTGGAGGATGGGAGAGAGACATGGCATCCCTGGGGTTTCAACACGCAGGCATGGAGACACAGGAGAAAAGAGTTTCCCATTTAAAACGTAAACGCTGTCCATTGTGGCTGCGTGTGGTGGCTCACGCCTGTAATCCCAGCACTATGGGAGGCCGAGGCAGGTGGATCATGAGGTTAGGAGATGGAGACGAGCCAGGCCAACGTGTTGAAAGCCCGTCTCTACTAAAAATACAAAAACTAGTTGGGCATGGTGGCGCACGTCTGTAGTGCCAGTTACTCAGGAGGCTGAGGCAGGAGAATAGCTCGAACCCAGGAGGCGGAAGTTGCAGTGAGCCAAAATCGCACCACTGCACTCTAGCCAGACAGAGCGAGACTCTGTCTCAAAAACAAAAACAACCTTTCCTTTGCAGAAAATTGGGAATACACAGACAAACAGAAAGATTGAGAGCATACAACCCCACAAAGACAACCCTTGGAGACCGAGTGCAGTGGCTCGCGTCTGTAATCTCAGCACTTTGGGAGGCTGAGGCAAGCAGATCACCTGAGGTTAGGAGTTCGAGACTAGCCTGGACAACACAGCAAAACCCCGTCTCTACTAAAAATACAAAAATTAGCCGGGTGTGGTGGCCGGCACCTATAATGCCAGCTACGCAGGAGGCTGAGGCAGAAGAATCACTTGAACCTGGGAGGCAGAAGTTGCAGTGAGCCAAGATAGTGCTGTTGCACTCCAGCCTGGGGGTCAGAGTGAGACGCCGTCTCAAAAACAAACAAACAAACAAACAAACAAACAAACAAAACTGACCGAAGCTCCCTGACTCTCAGGGTTCCTGTGGGAGCGGAATTGGGAGCACTGTGCATGGTGGCCGCTCCTGCTAATAGGCGCCTGCCTGGGACCCTGCAGCCCCTCTCAAGAGGAGGCACCCAAGAGAAAGAGGGCACAGGCCCTCCATGAGGCGTGCTGGGAACACGCTTAACCGTCCTAACTGCAAGCAGCAGACTCCATCAGCAGTGGAACGGACAAGTAAATCATGGCATGTCCAGAAAAGGGAACATTACTCCAAAGAGAGAAAGCAAAAGTAGCTCCTGGCACTACACCGCTGAGGGATTTCAGAGAAGCAGTGCAGAGAGGACACGGAGGGCAGGACACATGGTACCATGCGATGCCACAGAGAGGAAGTGCAGGTCTCAGCCACCCGCACTGTGGTTTTCAGCCAGGGTGACTGTGGCCCCAGGGTGCATTTGGCAATGTCTGGGTACATGCTTGGTTGTCACGATGGAGGGGGTGGGTGTGTCTAGTATCTAGTAGGTTGAGCCAGGGAGGCTTGAAACCTCCTATAGTGTACACAAAAGCCACCACCCCACGGAATTACTGGCCTGAAAATGGCAAACGATAGTGCTGAGGTTGAGAAGCTGATGCATGACAATCAGCATCAGGTTAGCATTAGGGATGGGAAAGTGGGAGGGAGCGAGCTCGGGGTCCCTGGGGCGTGGAAATGCTCTGTACACTTACACACATCTAAATGTGTCCAAAGCCACTGAGCTGTACACACGATTTGTGTGCTTTGCCACACACACACACACACACACACACACACGCTCACACCCAGATCCAGTTCATTCCCCAGCAAAGCCGTGGCTCATGGTTTCGTGTTCTATCACCGCCCGCGCCCCTCTCATTTAAATAGGACAGAACATCTGAGTCAACGCATCTCTTTTACCGAGTGAAATGAAAGGGTTGGGCTCGCGGGTATTCCAAGGCAAATCTGAACCATATGAACATGCAGACTCATGGTAGACACTGGGCTCTTTCACAACTTCCTCCAGCCTGCCGCCGCCGCGGTGAGCGAGCACACGCAGGCAGCAGCGTTTACGGGCGTCCGAGGCTTTATGGCTCTGGCATCACTGCCATCGAGAGCTCATCATTTCCGTGAAAAAGGTCCCGGGCCCAGCCTGTCCCTGTTGCTCCGTCAGCTGCAAACCTGCTTCAGGATGTCAACAACTGGGCAGCGTCCAGAGACCCAGGGGCTCCTGGGCTCAGTGGGCCAGTGGGTCAGTCCCAAGGCGCTGACTGTGGTTTGTGCGTGCCTTCTGAGCAGACCTGACTCAATCTAGTCTAGGGCAAAACTGGATCTGAGTAACGCCCTGGCCAGACGCTGCAGAAGATGGCTTGCTGTGGCTCCCATCCTCAGAGAAAAAGCAAATTTGGAAGCTTTGACCCAAGAGGTGGAGTGGCTGCTTATTTATTCTCTTTTTTTTTTTGAGACGGAGTCTCGCTCTGTCGCCCAGGCTGGAGTGCAGTGGCACAAGCTCAGCTCACGGCAACCTCAGCCTCCCAGGTTCAAGCCATTTTCCTACCTCTGCCTCCAGAGTACCTGGGATTACAGGTGCACACCACCATTCCTGGCTCATTTTTCTGTTTTTTGTAGGGATGGGAAAGTGCTGGGATTACAGGCGTGAGCCACCACACCCGGCCTTATTCTTGTTTTCTTTCAGTAAATTTTATTTTGTCTTTGGTTCATATTATATATTGTCACCATAAGGGTTAATGAGACCAGAACGCTGAAACAGATTTGGCTCCAGGAGGAAAAGACTCAGAAGTCAAAGTCAAGGTGGGTTTTCTATGTAACCTTCAGGCCCTGAACACCTGAGCCATATAGCTTGTGAGCGTCAAATGGGCTTTCAGGCCGCAGAGAAGACACCTTTACATTTCCAGAAAGAATTTCTAAAATGCGACCATATCTCAATACTGAAACCTTCAGAATTCCAGGGTAAACTTTGCTTTAAATTGCAGAAAAGAAATAGCAACCAATTCCCAGTAGAGATGAGAGGGCCAGAGTTGAGGACGCTGATTCCAGGGGCTGGTGGTGACCAAGAACAGCCTGGCATCGTGGCCGGGCTGCCACCGCAGGGCTGTCTCCCGGAGAAGATGAGGCCAGACCAAAGCCACCCCCACCCACTCCACCTTCCTGCTGATGCTTTCTCACTCTGCCCTCTCTTCTCGGCTGCTTCTCCCCTCTATATTTTCCTTTTATTATTATTTATTATTATTTTTAGTAGAGACAACATCTCACTATGTCGCCCAGGCTGGTGTCAAACTCCTGGGCTCAAGTCATTCTCCTGCCTCGGTCTCCCGGAATGTTGGGATTACAGGCGTGAGTCGCCTGCCCAGCCTTATGCTTCCCTCCCCTGATCTTCTCTTCCATTTCCATCCCCTAACTGGCCTCAATATGGGGTCCAAGCACACTCTCAGTTGTCTGCTGCATTTACCAAATGAAGTGGGTATTTTCTTCTCAGTTATAAACGTGGGTGGGTTGAGGCTTTCTCATTCTCTTCCTTTGCAAACAAACCTTAGGGTGCTCGAGATCTGAGGTTGGATGCTGGCTCTGAATGGTTCTTCTTGTGCATCAGTGACTGTTTGTTTTTTTAAAAGTCCCATTGTAGATGGAAATGGGAGGACTTACGGGAAAGCAGAGGGGGTGCGCACACAGCCAGTTCTGGAAGAAGACAGCGGAGGGAAAGGCTTCCTAGCTACTCCGGGGTAATTGGCTCTGGCACAGACCTCACCCGGCTGCCCAACACCCTCGTGCTATTTTCTGGTGGAAACTTAGGAGTGAACGTCTCTCTACCCTGGTGGTCTCTGACCAGACAGGAGACACTATCCAAATGCTGAACTGGCGCTGTCTGGCTTGAACAGAGCACCCAGAACCCAGCAGGGCCAGGATTCTAATGAGGGACGGGGCAGGCAGGGGCACAGGTCCAGGCAGGCATGTGACCAAGGTCACGAAGCCTGGCTGCCTAGAGTGAAGCCCCAGCCCCAGGCACTACTGGGCACTCCCTAAGGGCCTGCCTGCCAGGGGTCCCTGGTATTCTTCCTGCCCAGAAGGGCATGACCAGCGGGCACCTGCGATCATCACTCACACGCACCTGTGGGCCCACCACAAAGCTGACCTGGAATTCTGAAGGTTTCAGTGCTGAGATATGGTTTGCATTTTAGAAATTCATTTTGGAAATGTGAAGGTGTCTTCTATGCAGACTGAAAGCCCATGTGACGTTTATAAGCTGTATGGCTCAGGTCTTTAGTGCCTGCATTCACTGGGCATGGCCTGCAGCCTCTCCTCCCCCTGAGGACCACCAGGGTCCCCATGACTGAGCCTCAGCTGTGCTAATGGATCACACGTGCTGCTACCTTGCTTACTCCTGCTCCTGGGCCTGGGTGGCAGTGCCACCCCAGCCACTACCCAGAGGAGGTACCAGGCCACCTGCCCAACGTCATGTGGTTGGTTCACGGCAGTTGAGGTTGGAATGCAGGCACCTCACTGTTTAATCACTGGGCTACTTTGCTCTTTTTTTGTTTTTTTGAGACAGTGTCTTGCACTGTCACCCAGGCTGGAGTGCAGTGGTGCAATCTCGGCTCACTGCAACCTCTGCCTCCCAGGTTCAAGTGATTCTCCTGCCTCAGCCTCCCGAGTAGCTGGGATTACAGCACCAGCCACCATGCCGAGCTAATCTGTCTTTTTTGTATTTTTGGTAGAGACAGGGTTTCACCATATTGGCCAGGCTGGTCTTGAACTCCTGACCTCAGGTGATCCATCCACCTCGGCCTCCCATAGTGCTGGGATTACAGGCGTGAGCCACTGCCCAGCTTTTTTTTTTTTTTTTTTTTTTGCTTTACTACTACAAGCACTGAGACCTCGTGCACATCTTTTTCCTTCTGTTTCTCTGCAATATCCACTGGGCTCTGTCTGATCAAGCAGGGGAAGCTGCAGGGAACGGAAACCGGGTATGAAAGGGTGTGAACACCTGCCCACAACACAGAGGAGGGGCCCCAAGCACAGGTTCTGGGCAGGTGCCAAGTCCCCAACTGCGCTATGTAGACAGCAGCTCTGCATGGGCTTGGCAAGGGACCAAATGCCTGGCCCAAGCTCAGAAGCAGGACTGGCCCACAGAAAGCCCTGTGTGTTCGCTGTTCAAGTTAAGCCAGAGGAGAAGGTGTCCTGGAGTGGGGACGGAGGCAGGAATGCTGGAGCGAGGTGCTGGTGGAGGAGGCCCACAGGAACACCCTAAGGGTGGCGCCGAGGGCGCTGCTGTGGGCTGGTGCTCCCCTGTGCTCAACCCCTGGACATCAATGGACGCACTCCAGGTCCAGACCCTAGCATGGCAGCAGGCCAGGCAGCATCCTTCTCGGTCACAGCAGAGGGCCCCACTGGAGGCTACGCTCCTGCGCTGTGAGCCGTGGCCTCCCAGTGTGGCAGGGAGCACTTGAAGCCACAGAACACTGGAATAGCTTCCTAGAGAGTGAACTTTACTCACTGCAAAGTTAATATACTTTTTCAAAAATTGGACAATTAACTTTTTTTTTGAAACCAAGCCTCGCAATCTCCAGTCACTGCAACCTCCGCCTCCTGGGTTCATGTGATTCTCCTGCCTCAGCCTCCCGAGTAGCTGGTATTGCAGGTGCACGCCACCATGGCCAGCTAATTTTTGTATTTTTAGTAGAGATGGTGTTTCATCATGTTGGCAAGGCTGGTCTCCAACTCCAGAGTTCAGCAGTCCGCCCACCTCAGCCTCCCAAAGTGCTGGGATTATCGGCATGGGCCACCCCACTGCCAAAAATATGACATTTTACATCACAGTATTAGCCCTCATGGGGTGCTGCCCACCTGCCAGGAGGCCAAGAGTACGTATTTCAACGAAAAATTGAGGTGCTGACTTCCCTCTGCAGAGCCCAGGAATAAACCGAGTGTGATAAAATAAGACTAGAAAGTCAGGGTCTCTTACCAGCCCCACAGGTAACAGAAGCTCTGCTTTAAGCCGCAATACATAAAAGGTTGCCTGTGCAAACAGAGACAGACAGGTCGGCGGTGCCTTCTGATGGAAACAGAACGAGTGAGGCGGAGACGGGAAGTCAATCTGTCCCTTACACGGGAGGCTTTCAGTTTTTTAAAGCAGAGGAATACTTTTTGTTCAATCAAATAGAGAATACCAAAATGCTCAGAAAATATGCAAAAATAATTGCTTTCTTTGAAGGACAGGTGGGAAGTCCAAGGTCACGTTTACTAGACCCAGCCCAAGAATCCCAAGGCTAGATCTCAAAAACCAGGGTATGCGGCCTGATCCCACAAACCAAAACACGCTCCAGAGGGGTTAAGATGTTAAAAAAACCAAAGCAGGCTGGGCAAGTTGTCTCACACCTGTAATCCTAGCATTTTGGGAGGCCGAGGTGGGTGGATCACCTGAGGTCAGGAGTTCAAGAACAGCCTGGCCATCATGGTGAAACCCCATCTTTAAAAACAAACAAACAAACAAAACAAAACAAAACAAAAAAAACAAACAAACCAAAGCAAAGAATAGGGG
The DNA here is from genome assembly GCF_048565385.1 of Saimiri boliviensis. NCBI lineage: Eukaryota > Metazoa > Chordata > Mammalia > Primates > Cebidae > Saimiri > Saimiri boliviensis. Next base: position 98,843,046 of record NC_133449.1, on the reverse strand, counting down.
AAAAAGAAAAAGACACAGTTAGACTGTCTAGTTCTCAAATGTGCCAACAGGAATACAGGTATCCCTTGCTCTGAAAAGTTTCTTTTCAAATACACAAACACAATGGAGCAGTGTGTTGGTTTGAAACAGGTGGCAGAAATGAAGCTACCCTAGTATTTTCATTATTAGAAAACCAAACAATAAACACTTTCCCTCAAAACAGAGCAAGAACTTAAATGAGAGTGTATGAGAAAATGATAAAGCTTTTACGGGCTCTCCGTGGCAACTCACGCCTGTAATCCCAGCACTTTGGGAGTTCGAGGTGCGTGGATCCCTTGAGCCGAGGAGTTCAGGACCAGCCTGTCCAACATGGTGAAACCCCACCTCTACTAAAAATACAAAGATTCACTGGCTGCTCTGCCTATGGAGTAGCCATTCTTCATTCCTTTACTTTCTTAATAAACTTGCTTTCACTTAAAAAAAAAAAAAATAGCTGGGTATGGTGGCACACACCGGTAATCCCAGCTACTAGGAGGCCAAGGAGGGAGAATCACTTGAACTCAGTAGGTGGCGGTTGCAGTGAGCCAAGACCACACCACTGCCCTCCAGCCTGGGCGATAGAGTAAGGCTCTGTCTTTAAAAAAAAAAAAAAAAAGTGTTTACATAAAAATATCTTAGGCTGGGCATGGTGGCTCACAACTGTAATCCCCACACTTTGGGAGGCTGAGGCAGGCAGATCACGAGATCAAAAGATTAAGACCATCCTGGCCAAGATGGTGAAACCCCATCTCTACTAAAAATACAAAATTAGCCAGGCATGGTTGTGTGTGCCTGTAGTCCTAGCTACTTGGGAGGCTGAGGCAGGAGAATTGCTTGAACCCAGGAGGCAGAGGTTGCAGTGAGCTGAGATCATGCCACTACACTCCAACCTGGTAACAAAGCAAGACTTGGTCTCAAAAAAAAAAATCTTTTATCGCTCAGTGTGAAATTTTAGAGTCAAAATAAAATAGTTTGCAAATGCTACAGCAGCAAGCACTGTGTGAGTTCCCCGATGTGAACGCAGCATCGGGGTGTAAAGGTCTGCTTACTCGCCAGCTGTCTCCAAGGAAAGGCCACTCGACACCACACGACTGTGCTCAGCAACTCAGCGCCTCGCAAGTGACCCCTTATCCTGACCACCGTACAACAGGAGACACGACTAAGTCTGGGAAACAGAATGCATGTGCAACCAAGAAGCAACATGCAGTTTAAATCCCCCTGGAAAAATGTACACTTGCTAAGTACGACGACGGGGCATGCCTTGTTGACCTGGGGGATGAGAAGGAAACAGCCAGAGAGGAGAGTGAAGCATTTGCCCACTTGTCCACCTGTTTATTCTTTTTTTTTTTTGAGACGGAGTTTCGCTCTTGTTACCCAGGCTGGAGTGCGATGGCGCTATCTCGGCTCACCCCAACCTCCGCCTCCTGGGTTCAGGCAATTCTCCTGCCTCAGCCTCCTGAGTAGCTGGGATTACAGGCACGCGCCACCACGCCCAGCCAATTTTTCGTATTTTTAGTAGAGACGGGTTTCACCATGTTGACCAGGATGGTCTCGATCTCTTAACCTTGTGATCCATCCGCCTTGGCCTCCCAAAGTGCTGGGATTACAGGCGTGAGCCACCGCGCCCGGCCTGTCTCATCTTTGTGAAGTCTACTGACCCTCAGGAAATTGGTAGAGATACTGTCTTCACTAGGGTCAATCAACAAGAAATTTTTCTTTCTTGAGCCAGAGAAGTACCAGCAAAACTGAGTCTTCCATCTCTCTTACAGGTTTTAGTTCTTTTGATGGACTCAGCACTTCCCAAGAGATGTGAAGCCAAGAGACTGCTGTGCCCACACGGCTACAACTTACTCACTGTCACCGGCTCATGAACATGGGTGACAGCTGGACAATACTAGCTCACTGGTTTAATGGTTATTTCCCTTAGTTCAAAAGCCACTGACATGGACTATGCTTGTCACTTTATAACCAGTTGGCCCGGTCAAGTATAAGCAGTCTACAACAGCCATAATCAGAAATGCCACCAAATAAAAGGCCTAAGATGACACCTTCACTGACTGCAAAGTTCCTGTTCATGTTGCTCACACATTAGACTAGGACGGTATGACCAGTTACATCGGGCAACAAAGGCAGGGGCCGGGCACGGTGGCTCACGCCTGTCATCCCCACACTTTGGGAGGCGGAAGCGGGTGGATCACCTGAGGTCAGGAGTTTAAGACCAGCCTGACCAACACGGTGAAATCCCGTCTCTACTAAAAATACAAAATGAGCCGGATGTGGCGGCACACACAGGAGAATTGCTTGAACCCAGGAGGTGGAGGTTGCAGTGAGCCGAGATCTTGTCCCTGCATTCCAGCCTGGGCAACAAGAACGAGAGCAAAGCTCCATTTCAAAAAAAAAAAGGAGAGAGAAATGAAAGCAGAGAGCTGTCGTGAGCCACTCAGGTGGCTGAACTACGGTTATACCAACGGAGAATGGAACGCCCACCGTTTTTCATCCTGCCTCAAACCCACAGTGGCTTGCACTTTCTTGGCTAGTGGACAAATAACACACCCACCAGGTGAACTTCATGACATCTTCCCTGTAAGAGAATTTCCAAGTCTTGTTGACAACAACTGATAAATTCAAGGAAAATGTCCCTAGAAGATACTAAAAATGGAGGCTTTCACTTGGATTTAAATGCCACCTACAAAGACATGTTAAACGATAATGAAGGAAAATCACTAAGTTTGCAGCCTCAGCACCAAGGCTGATGAGCAAAGTTCCAACCGGAAATAACCCGAAGTTGGGAAGAATATTGTGAAACTGACAAAGAACAGGGCGACTCCAAGGCAGAGCACTTAGCATTTTGTATTAAGTGTTCCAATACAAACTAGAAATTTCGTGTCTGACGGTTCTCTAGGGGGACACAATGAATAGGGTAGATGTGTATAGAACGGGGAGTTTGTTAAGAAGTATTGACTCACCAGATGAGGTCCCGCCATAGGCTGTCTGCAAGCTGAGGAGCGAGGAAGCCAGTCTGAGTCCCGAAGCAGAGGAACCAGGAGTCTGATGCTCGAGGGCAGGAAGCATCCAGCACAGAAGGATGGAGGCCAGAATACCAGGCTTTCCACGTTCTTCTGGCTGCTTTTATTCTGGTGGTGCTGGCAGCTGACTGGATGGTGCCCGCCCAGATTGAGGGTGGGTCTGCGTTTCCCAGCCCACCTCAGAGACACACCCAGGATCAGTACTTTGCATCCTTCAATCCAATACAAGTTGAGTGCAAAACCTCAAAAATGGGTAACAGGGACAGACCCACTGTTGACTTGAGACCCTAGAAAATGTTTGGATTTGCTAGAATCACCCAAGTCTGGATCCCCAGGCCCATCATTCACTTGAGGGACCACATCCTCAAGGGTGTGAGGGTACATACACCCAGCCACAGACAGGGAAGCCCCAGAGGGGCTTCCTCTCTGGGCTTCCCTGTCTGTGGCTGGGTGTATGCTGATCCTGCCTGAACAAAATTGGGCAGCCACACATCCATCACAAATACAACGTTCAGACCGGCGCGGTGGCTCATGCCTGTAATTCAAGTACTTTGGGAGGCCAAGGCAGGCGGATCACCTGAGGTCGGGAGTTAAGAGACCAGCCTGACCAACATGGAGAAACCCTGTCTCTACTAAAAATACAAAAATAGCCAGGCATGGTGGCGGGTGCCTGTAATCCCAGCTACTTGGGAGACTGAGGCAGAATTGCTTGAACCCAGGAGGCAGAGATTGCAGTGAGCCGAGATCATGCCATTGTACTCCAACCTGAAACTGCTTCAAAAAAAAAAAAAGAGTCAAGTGGCAGGAGCTTACATGTCCACCCCCAACACCGTATGCATCTTTGAAACCCTAACCCCCAGTGGAACAGCAGGAAGTGGGGCCTTTGGGTTTAGATGAGGTCATGAAGGTGGAGGAACACAACGGGATGAATGTCCTGGTAAGAGACACAGTAGAGCTCACTCTGCCCTGTGAAGACAGCGAGAAGGTGGCTGTCTGCAGGCCAAGCAGCAGGCCTTCACCAGACAGGTCTGCCGGCATCTGCTGTAGGACTTGCAGCCTCTAGAACTGTGAGAAACAGATGTTGACTGTCTCAGCCACTCAGACTATGGTATTTGTATTCTAACAGCCCAAACCAACACAGAGTTCTGCAGGCTGTCTTGCTAGCACTAGCTTGTATCTTTCTAAAAGCATATCTGCTTTAACAGAGGAGCCTTTGCTGGCTACCAGGGAGTTGAAATTAAAAGGCCAGCTACACCAGAAAGGGCAGCAGCCCTCAGAGCGATGTGTATCACCAGCAATCACCAGTGACCAAGATACTGCAACGTCCCATCGGACTTAATCTCTATGCACCCTTCAAATGGACTTTGGAGCTTCCAAAGGGAGTTTCTTAGAACTCAATCATTTCCAACATATATTGGGGTTGACAAGATGTGTGTCAGCAACTAAAAGATACAGAAACCATAGAACGGTATCGGAGAAAAATCTTCAATCTAAATACACAGGACAGGTTTTAAGATTCAGAAGCAGGTTGGTGGACCTCATAACTGCCACGCTTCGGCCTCTTGTTCCAGCTTCCTGTGAAAAGGCTTTCCCAGATCCGAGGGCCCCTTTCCAGAGAGGGCCCTCAATCTGCCACACACAGGACAGGACAGTGACAAAGCCACTTTACTCTGCGGAGGGTAAATGACGCACACCCGTCATGCAGGCTGCGGGCAGACTGAGGCTGGCTAAGCCACAGAGGACAGAAAGCCAGGGCTGGGGCAACAGCACAGTGCAGGCAGACACGCAAGCAGGAGCTTCACCACGCGGCTCTGTTTCATCTTTTCGCTGGCTGATGGCTGGCGTGGGTGGTTCCCTCGCAGTTAATCTGGCTTTCAAACTTTATGTGCTCCACAGGAATCGTACATTATTTTAATGAGACACTAATGACAATATGACTTGTAATTCAGCCAAGCCAATCAGAACAGGGTTACAAGGGTCAGTGGGTTAGATAGATGACACTCGTACGGTAAGTCGAGGAAGCTCTGAACCGCAGAGTGGCACCAGGCTGCAATGAGAAACACCAGATGGTAAGAGGAAGAGCTGGAGAAAGGCTCAGACCACATCAAAACCCCTTCTCTGTAGAGCTCAGACCGCCACAATGAATCGTCCACATGGGGCCAGAAGCCAGGACACAGGCACCCTCACACGTGACGTCCTCTCTCTCCATGTCTTCCGTGTCGGAAGGCTTCCTTTCCACTACTGAGGGTGGCGTCTAGTGGCGCCGCTAAGCTGCCCCAGTGGCACTCAATGAAAGGACCTTTAGCTTTGATCTACAAGAACGATTTTGGTGATACTGAAAATGCCGGGCTAATAGAAACAAAGGGTGGGGCGGGGAATGGGAGAGAACGTCCTCCTTTCTGCCAATTCAAGAGTCAAAAATTTCATTTACCCAAATCAGCAGCTAATACATTTGAATATATGAAGCCAGCATAACCGGAGTGGTGGTTCGGCGTCCACAAACGAGTCGCGCTGATCGAAAGGCTGATTTTAATTCTAGAGGTCAGGTCACTGCCCCCACGAGTTCCAGTTACCCGAAGAGGCATTCGCATTCAAAGAAACACGCACACCTTAAACCAACTTTGTGATTTTTATTGATGGGTGACAACTTTATACTCCTAGGTATCACTAAACTGTGTACAATTAGGGGCGCAGCATTAGGGAAGAGCAGACAGCAGAATTAAACGGAGGCTGAAGGAGAGACCTGTCTTCATTAATTGCCCATTTTCATTATGTGTACACAGAAGCATGAATGCGATTTGAAATCTTTTAATGGCAATAAAGTTACAATCACCCATCTATGTAGACTAACATTTTAACTTCAAATATCTGATCTGCAGTGTATATGTAAGCAGTTTCTCTCCACACAATTATTAAAATTTTTCCCTGTTAGGAACCAGCAACTTATTTTTTATGTTTATTTTTTTCTTTTGAAATAAGAACTAGTTCTTCGATAACTGGCTCATTTTTCTCATTTATCAAAAACTAAAGGGCAGGGGAAGAAAAGTGTGATGGATTAAAAAATTTCTGTTTTAAGGAAAGATAAAATTCATTTTCACAAATTTACAAGTGTTGTTGCTGGTGCAGGATTTCTTCTACTAAGCAATGAGACTGGGAATCAAATGCAACTTCCACTTTCTTCAGGAATCAGCACTATTTCAGAAATATGGGATTTTGTGTATTTTCTAAAATCAAGCGACAGTCTATTTCAACCAAATGATTCTGATTTGGAAGTGAAAAGTCAACATAAACTACGCTGTGCACGAACCCCAAGGCATCTCCTTTGCATTCTAGCCCATTTTCGCAAAAGGGAGAAAGAGTTTCTCTCTAAAGAGCCACTAAAGAGAGGCGGGAAGTTAGTGTGAGTTGGTGTCCTACGAAGCGGGCATGGAGCACACACGGCGCACAGAGGGTCTACAGCAGGTCCACTCGGCGGTAATACAGGAGGTAGGCTGTGCGTTCCGCAGTGGGTCTCACCACCTGGTACTGGTTGATCACCTTGACTGTCTGGTCATCGATGCGCAGCCAGCCATTCAGACCGATCTGGAAGACGTCTGTAGTGTAATGCCCACCTGTCGCGCTGTTGCCGTGATGGTAGACCACTGGAAGAGAGCCCAACAGGCGGCAGAGTGAGAACAGCACTGCACAATGCCTCCAAGCACGCATCTTCCGTGTAAAACCCCTTACCAAAGCAGGCGGGACGGAGAGATGGAATGACACAAACCATGCTATTTCAACTCAAGATGCAAGAGATCCACAATCCAAACTTTTATCTAACTGCTAGGTAAGGGGAAGTCAGACAGATACACAGGTGTGTATGTGTGTGCATGCATGCATGTGTGTGTGTATTACCTTAATGACATATGTAAAATGTCCCACACCTCACCAGGATGCTCCTACACAACCATCGGCTGTGCATACCTACAGACGTGGCTCATGCCCTTTGATCTGGCTGACTCTACTTCTAGACTGCCCTGAAGAGATGACTGAATCTTGAACAGAGATTACAGTGTCATTTGTAACAGTGAACAAATGGAAAACCTTAATGCCCACTAGAAGAAATGGCTCATCAGTAAATTACATTAAAATAACAGAAATGATTTTTTCATGGAATAGATTAAGAATGTTTGGTGATGCAGGACTATGTTTATGGCATATTAAATATGAAAACAAGCTCCCTACACCTTCCGTGGTCTATCTGTCCTAAGGATGTGCGACACAAGCTCCCTGTGTAGGCCACAGGGCAGGAAGAACCCTGGGGCTGCTGACCGCAGTCGCCTGAGCGTGGAGCTGTGTGGGGCACTGTGGAGATGGTGCTGGGAGTTACATATTTGCCTTTAAAAAAAAAATTACCCATTTTTCTATAATAATGTTTTAACAGGGAAAAAAAAAAAAAAAGCTTGTTATTTACTTAAAAAAAAATCCTATAACCAAGAAGTCTTAGTCAAAGGCCTAAAAAAAAGAACTCTGTTAGAAGAGGTAGTGAAGACATTAAAAGACAGCCACAGAACACATCCTCGCCTTCTACGGAGCAGAGGTCTTGGCCTGGCCAGCAGCAGACACCAGCCTGGGGAAGGGGGCAGTCCAGCAGCATTCCAGGAGGGACGACAGGGCAGCCTGCTAAGCTGCGTCCGCCACCAGTGGCACAAGAGAACAGGAGCCAGGAGAGGTACAAGACTTGCTGGCAGGAAAATCCAGCACTAAAACAAGATCTAACTTCCCCAAGTTCTGGTCATGCTTGTCACGTGGAGGGGCTGAAGGACAGCAGGAGGCCTGAGTCCAGTTCTCGGCCAGGGACCTCGGCCGGCTGGAGGATGGTGCTTCCGGCAGAAGCCACCGGTCAGACTCCTGGGCCCGGCACAAAGAAACCCTCTGCGCAGGGACCCTGGAGGAGACCGAACCGCACAGGGCCAGCAAGACTGTGAGGCCCGGACGTCAGAGAGCCAAGGACACGGCCAGTACAAGGGCACAGCTTCCCTGCACTGCCCAAGTCACAGCCGTCCTGTGGAAGGGCAGGAAGCACCCAGGACACCAGCACGTCCCCTGGGCCCCACGTTCACTTTGAGACGTCCGTCCTGGATCTTCACCTCACAGACCTAACTGACTGGGCTAAGGGTTTTGTTTCAAAGCGACCAAGTCAGAAGGATATGCAGGACCTGGTGTTTTTACTCATTTGTCTTTTCTACAAGACATCTCCATTCTAAAATTTCAAGAAAGACTGCGTGTCACCATTCTAGCTTCCAAGGTAGCAGCCCAGGTAACTACCCAGGGCTGATCCATGTCACTCACCCCAGCAAGCCCGCCTGACAGGAGCAATGAGAATCGGCTAAAAATCTCATGCATGTGACTGCTTCTCCCTGTCCCACAATGACAGCAGTGCTTCAAAAGTGTTCTTCCTCTGCTCACTCTACAGAAAATTCTAACCAATCCCATGACCTCATTTCCAAGATCAGAATGGGCTTCCAGCCTGGCCAATATGGCAAAAACCCTCTCTATTAAAAACAAAAATTGGCCAGGCATGGTGGCTCACACCTGTAATCCCAGCACTTTGGGAGGCTGAGGCGGGTGGATCACTAGAAGTCAGGAGATGGAGACCAGCCGGCTAACAGAGTGAAACCCCATCTCTACTAAAAGTACAAAACATTAGCCGGGCGTGGTGGCACATGCCTATAATCCCAACTACTTGGGAGGCAGAGGCAGGAGAACTGCTTGAACCCAGAAGCAGAGGTTGCAGTTAGCCAGGATTGATTGTGCCACTACACTCTAGCCTGGGCAACAGTATCCAAAAAAAAAAAAAAAAAAAAAAAAAAAATTAACCAGATATGGTGCTGCACGCCTGTAGTCCCAGCTACTTGGGAGGCTGAGGTAGGAGAATCACTTGAACCCAGGAGGCAGAGGTTGCAGTGAACTGAGATTGTGCCACTACACTCCAGCCAGGCCAACAGAGTGAAACTCTATCTCAAAAAGCAAACAAACAAACAAACAATGGGTTAGGGGATGAGGATTCAGGGCACGGAGAGCAACCCAGGTCCAGGTCCTGGGCCATGGCAGGTTGCAGAGTGGGGCAGGGGGCTGTGTGCTCACACTGAGGCCCTGACCAGGAGATGGGCAATCCTAGTCCCTGCCCTTGACCAGTGACCTTCCCCTGCAAGAGCCCCCAGGGAAGGAGGTGCAGGGAGAAGGCAAAGAAACTGCTGGCTAACCATGGGGACCCGGGTGCCAGACTCCAAGGAGGCAGGCTGCATACTGGCTGGCTGCAGAGTCTGAAGACTCAGACCTTCCTTCTAGGCGGGGGACAGAGAGGGCTGTAGACACCCATGAGCGTGTGGTGCCTATGAGCACCCGATCCGGGGCCTGGCAGGTGAAGGAGGGGTCGTGATCACCGGGAGAAAAGAAAAAGAGAGTCAAAAGCAACAGTGAATAGTGAGAGGAAGAGAGAGAAGCCTGGCACCTCGCAGTGTGGCCCTGGGCCTCACCCACTGGCCAGACTTCCTAAAACATCAGGTGCGAGCTGAGGTGGACAGCAGCTTGAAGCCCTGCTCTGCCACTGCAGGCCAGAGTGGTGAGTTTTCTTCTTTGAGTTCTGGTTTCTTCTTTTATAAAATGAGGACCCCACTTCCCATCTTCTAGGACACATGTAAGGAATAAAATACATGTGGTCTTGGAATATTATCTTGGAAAGAGGTTCCATACATGTGTGAAGATCAATAAATTACAGTGTTACGTTACTGTCGGGGTTCATTTAGGGTGGTGGGAAAAACTGTAAAATAGACACAAACCTTCTTGGAAGGCTGGAAGGTTTTTGCAAAAGCCTCAGGAAGCAATGAGTTGAAGGCAGCAGCAGTTCTTGCCCAGAGGCAATCAGACAGGACTAGGTACAAAGAACTGTAAGGGAGTTTATCTAAAGAGCTTGTTTACTCATGTGGTCCTAAGGCCGACCTCTGAACATCCACAGGCACAGGACTGCTCTCTACTTGCGGCGGGGAGTGGGGGGTGGCGGGGTCAACAATGTTATTACCCACAAATCGTGTTTGCTTTAGGCCTTGGAACCTGGCCTTTAATCATTCATAGGACTGTTCTCTCCAGGGAAGGTGACAGTACTGATTATCCACAAGTGTGCTGACGCAAAGCCTTTGTCATTAAATCTATAATGAGTAAATGTTGGCAGTGCCAGCTGGTAGGGGCCGCAGCCGCTCTTTACAGCACCTTCCTTGGGATCTGTAAGCTGCCCAAACCCCTAGCCCACTCTTTCACCTGTGCCTGAGTGCATTTGTTCACCTGCTGCTGGGTCAGGGTCTACCGGTTGGACCCAACATGTTACAATACAAACAGGCTCACCAAAGGCCACACCAGAGGAGGGAAGACACTCAAGCTAGAAACATCTAATAAAAACAGCCTGGGAAGCAAACACAAGTGTTGAAAACAGCAACAATCCAAAGAGGTAAAGACTCAGAGGCATAAGAGAGGAGGCTCTAAAAGAGAGAGGAGGACAGGAAGAAAGACAGAAAGGAAAGGAAAGATGGTGTAGAAGGAAAACTGATATTACAGAAGCCTAAGCCAGGAGACAGAGAGGTCTCAAGGCCCACCCATGGAGGAAAAGGGGATGCCATTTGCCTTCAGGAGATTTCTCAAGACTTACTGGGGGCCAGGCCGCCGGGGAGCTTGTGTAATTGGATCCACCCTATCAAGCAGCCCTGACATCACGGTATGGAGGAGGACACAGGGATCATGGCTGGGGGTGCACTCGCCCAACCTGGCTGGGCGACCAGGTGTCGTGGAAATTCTACAGCACTGTAACCCACAGATGCCACAAGCGCTACAGGGAGATGTCACATTCTCAAATGGCCAACCTGGGAGACTGAAACTCCCTCCTCTGATTAAAAGACAGAAACGTTCACTCTGAGCAACGTCTTACGTTAGGCTCAGCTCAGGGCCAAGATGATAATCCATCACCTACGCACCAAATTTCAGATAAAACACAGTCTCACAGGATTCCCTGAGTCACAAGGCCACAGGGGTACCAAAGAGTTGTCATCCAGTTGCTATGCTAGGCTGTGTTTCAGCAACACCGTGCCCAGGTATAATCCCTTTCATCAATGTTTTAATGAAGAAGTCATGTTGTACAAATTTACTCACCTGCAAAGAGCCGATAGGTTCTGTGGCATTTAAAATTCTTATTTTTAACCCCTGGAGAAAGCAGTTCTGGAAAACAAAATATCAACGGCTTGAAGCACTTTTAGAAAGGCTCAGGGTGACAGCAGCAAAAGTGGCTAACAGCATTCTCCCCAGCAAGTAAACCACCTTTCAGACCAGGAACAAGGCGACACTCTATCTTTTTAGTTGTATGAAAATTGATTCATGAGGAGAATGACCCATGTGACGTGGGACACAAAATGCGCAAACAGCCGGCTAAAGAAACACGAGCAACATGCCGAAGCTGTGATGCTCCTGCAGGAGGCCCCTTAAAAACCGGTGCTCTACAAAATGGAAAAGGAAAAAGCTTTGACTTAAAAACAAAAAACCATTGTGAAAAATTCAAGATTTAAAGTATTTTGCATGCGAGTCAGATCGCAAAACTTGTATTACAAAACAGTAACGTGATTTCTCCGAACAGGAACCTGTCTACCAGGCTGGTATGAGGTGGGAACTCCCTCATTCTCACTGCATGCAGAAGCACCGCTCACATGGACGCAGGAGTCCATCGATGGTGCGCTGTTCTTGGCAGCCGTCAGTGGTTCCTTCTCTATTTCCTACCCAATGACCTAAGTGAGCTCCTCTTGTCTCCATTTATGCCCCCCGCTTTTTTTTTTTTTTTTTTTTTTTTTTTTTTTTTGGAGACAAAGTCTCAGCTCTGTCGCCCAGGCTGAAGTGCAACGGCACCATCTCAGCTCAGTGCAACCTCCACCTCCTGGGTTCAAGCGAGTCTCCTGTTTCAGCCTCCCAAGTAGCTGGGATTATAGGTGTACACCATCACACCTGTAATTTTTGTGTTTTTAGTAGAGACACAGTTTCACCATGTTGGCCAGGCTGGTCTCGAACTCCTGACCTCAGCTAATCTGCCTGCCTCAGCCTCCCACAGTGCTGGGATTACAGGCATGAGCCACTGTGCCCGGCCCCCATTTATGTCATGTTTTGATAAAGTACTGAAGGTGGCAGCTGATACAAAAATATATACAGCCAGCAAGAAAATATATAAAAATAACATAATTATAGAAAACTATCCAAGTCAGCACAGACAGCTGAAGTGGAGGTGAGTGAAGATGCAGGATTAGAGGCCGAGGGTGCCTTCTTTGGCTTGGCCGGCATTCTAGGTTTCCCATGGACAGAATAAAATGGGAAGGAGGATCTGTTACATGATTCTCACTGCCATCTTTCTTCCTGTTTCTGGTCCTCAAATTAGATTAAAAAGCAACCTGCTGGCCCGACACGGTAGCTCACGTCAGTAATCCCAGCACTTTGGGAGGCCGAGGCATGCAGATCACCTGAGGTCAGAAGATCGAGACCAGCCTGACCAACATGGAGAAACCCTGCCTCTACTAAAAAAATATAAAATTAGCAGGGCACGTTGGTGCATGCCTGTAATCCCAGCTTGAACCTGGGAGGTGGAAGGTGCGGTGAGCCGAGATCGCACCATTGCACTTCAGCCTGGGCAACAAGAGCAAAACTCCATCTTAAAAAAAAAAGCAATCTGCTGATGGGTGATAAAGTAGCCGGAAGTGTGAGAGGAGCGACACTGAACCCAGCACAGCAGCCAAGCCCGTCAGCACAAAGCACAGCTGTTGTGAGCCAGCCTGGGAGACAGCGTCTAAGTCTTCAAGTGAAGGTAACAGGGCGCCCTAGGGTAGAGAGGAAGCACGCTAAATGCAAGGCATGCCCGCAGTTCCTCCACCACCTCTGTGGAAGGAAGGGTGAAGCGGGGTTGTGTGCCACGGGAGGTAGGGGACGAGGACTCTCAGTTCAGGCTTGTTCCTCTACAAGACCCAGGAGTGATGCCCAGTGTCTTGGTTTTTGCTTCCCAGACACCTCGATATTCTGAGAAGCATCTCTAGCTTATCACAGTCCCAATCATGCCTCAGCATTGTACTATGTGTTTTCACAGATTTGGTAGCTTTCAAGCAAAGTCTTCTTCAAGCTGTGCCTTTAGCAAAATACCTTTAACCTGGGGCTCTTAGATAAAACTGCTTTCAAAAAGTGCTGAGCCCATGACCTGAGGGTGCTACATGTCTTAATTGTGCACTACTACAGCTAGACCTGGAAGGAACTCTCACCGCCTGTGAGAAATCATTCTTTCTTCACTACGAAGTCCGCCTAACCAGGTTAGTTAACATGGCTGTTAATACATGGTGCAAGGCAAACTGTGCACCATTCATCTGTAAATGTTCATAGAAAAATGATGCTCTTTTTGATAGACAGAAGCTATTTTTCTAACCTAGTATGATTATATAGTTAGTTATTTTTGCCTCTATGTTTAACGCCATTTTCATGAGAATTTTAGTATTAGGGTCTATGACAAGTCAAGAAACTTAAAACAAGTCCAAGCCCAGCAAGAGAATGTCTTCTCTCTTGACATCATAAAGAAATGCTACAGGGTTGAGCTTCTGATTTGCAGGAGTGCATCGCCACGAACACGCAACCTTATGTATGCATTACCTTTACTAATCTCCAAGTCCACAGGATATTCAATATTTTTGATGAGCTTCTGGCATCCACCAGTCTTCTCGTAAACAAACCGTTTCAGGTGTAGCACAAGAACAGGAGGTAGCTTTTCCAGAGTCACTCTTCGACTTATCTCAACCTAAGACACAAAGCACACCAGGACACACTGTCCCTGTATTACCTGAACAGCAGACATCACATTCACCTTCTGCTCAAAGATGTCCTCTGAGAGCTGAGGCCTAAGAGTCCTATGGCAGGGCTTCATGGCTTTTCCTGCCACGCAGAAACTCAGACTTTACCAACGCTCCTCTTAAAAAAATGCACATGGCTGGTCGGGCACAGTGGCTCACACCTGTAATCCCAGCACTTTGGGAGGCCGAGGCAGGTGAATCACCTGAGGAGAGGAGTTCAAGACCATCCTGGCCAACATGGTGACACCCCGTCTCTACTAAAAAACAAAAATTAGCTGGGTGTGGTGGCCCATGCCTATAATCCCAGCTACCTGGGAGGCTGAGGTGGGAGAATTAGTTGAACCCGGGAAGCGGAGGTTGCAGTGAGCCTAGATCACGCCGCTGAACTCCAGCCTGGGCAATAGAGTGAGATTCAGTCTCAAAAAAAACCACATGGCCAGGCGTGGTGGCTCACGCTTATTAATCCCAGCACTTCGTGAGGCTGAGACGAGCAAGAGAATCTCTTGAACCCGGGAGACAGAGGTTGCAGGGAGCCCAGATCATGCCACTGTACTCCAGCCTGGGTGACAGTGAGACCTTGACTCAGAAAAAAAGAAAAAAAAAAAAAAGGAAGAAAAATGCACACATTCCTATAAACACAACTGCAGAGAGCGTCTTGGGTCCTGGAAGCCCAGCTGTGAACTCCAAGTTAAGAACTTTCTCTGTGGCATTACTGGTGAATTAGCATAAAAATAAAAAAGCTAACTCAGTACCACTTTATTTAAGTACTGAACCGCCCCACTTTTTTTTTTTTTTTTTTTGCAAAGGAGTTCTCACTGCAACCTCTGTCTCCCAGGTTCAAGCAATTCTCCCGCCTTAGCCTCTTGAGTAGCTGGGATTACAGACTCCTTCCACCACACCTGGCTAAATTTTTGTAGTTTTAGTAGAGAAGGGGCTTCACCACGTTGGCCAGGATGGTCTCAAACTCCTGACCTCAGGTGATCTGCCTGCCTCAGCCTCCCAAAGTGCTGGGATTACAGGTGTGAGCCACCACGCCCGGTCTAGTATTGATCCATTTTAAAACAACTCTGCTAATAATAATAAAAATGATAGCAATATGTTTTCTCAATGAGATGGTGGGTTTTTTTGTTTGGTTGGTTTTTTTATTTTTTTATTTTTTGAGGCAGGATCTCACTCTGGTTGCCCAGGCTGGAGTGCAGTGGCATGGCAGCAACTCACTGCAGCCTTGATGTCCTGGGCTCAAGTGATTCTCCCACCTCAGCCTCCCGAGTAGCTCAGACTACAGCTGTGAGCCCAGCTGGTCTTGAACTCCTGGACTTAAGCAATTTGCTTGCCTTGATCTCCCAAAGTGCTGGGATTACAGGCCAGCTCCATGTTTTAAATAATCTTTAAAGCTATTTATCTAACCATGAGTTTCATCAATTTAATCTGTTCCTAAAGTACTTTCACGGATCTAATGAATGCTGCTTTTAAATAAAGCCAGGGTTGGTTTTTTTTTTTTTTTTTGTTACTAAAATGCACCTCTCCAAATAACACTTACTCCCTTTATCTATCGTTCTCTGTGCTTATAAACGCTTTGATGCTTCCTGTATTCATTTGAAGAATATTTTTTGTGCGAGTATTTAAAAGTAATCCCAAAGATAGCAGCATATATAACACAATTAAAACACTGTCAGAGAACTATACACGTCTAGTTGAAGACATTTTCAAGGGCATTAGGCAAGCTCGTAAGTCATCACTGATGGGTCTGTTAACTTTCCGGACCCTTCCATGCCTGTCTTCTCAACTGGACCAAAATTCTAGGAGCAAAAACCACCTCACACAGCTCCGTGTTCCCATGTGTCTTTAAGTTCTAGTGTCTCCACAGCCAACAAGCATTTCTGAGCAAAAGAGTATGAACACAGCTCAACAGTTAAAAGCAGAGATTGGGGCTGGGTGCGATGGCTTACCCTGTAATCCCAGCACTTTGGGAGGCCGAGATGGACAGACCACGAGGTCAAGAGTTTGAGACCAGCCTGACCAACATGGTAAAACCCTGTCTCTACTCAAAATACAAAAATTAGCTGGGCATGGTGGCATGTGCTTGTAATCTCAGCTACTCAGTAGGCTGAGGCAGGACAATCGCTTGAACCCAGGAGGCAGAGGTTGTGGTGAGCCAGGATCGTGCCACTGCACTCCAGCCTGGGCGACACAGACAGACTTGGTCTCAAAACAAAAACAAAACAACAAACAAACAAACAAAAAACAAAAAAACAGAGATCAAGACTGTAAGACTAGTCTCCTCACTTGTGAATTAAGAGATCTGACTGAATTATCCCTAGGATGCTTTTCAGTGCTTACTGATCTGCGATTTTATCTTTAAAACTCTCCATCAATTCACTAAACAGCTAATCCGAAAGTATTAAAATGTACATTTTGTGTTTCCAAACAAACTGAGGCTTAATTTCTAATCACCCAACATCACCCAACAAAGGCAGACATTTTCTATATAGCAAACATTTCACATAATCCTATTTTCCCCAAAACCTTCACATGTTCCCATAGGAAAACACTTTTGACCTAAACCTAATAAAGTCAAACTTGATATTTCAAAAAGACTTCTATACGAGCTGCCCCAAACCGTCCTTCCTTAAACATCTGCTGTTCCAATGGGCCTGACCTCACCTGATGGCCTACTAGAACAATGGTGCAGCCACAACAGCTAGCCACATTCTTTCACCTTCAGGAGTCCACCAAAATGCCCCCTTTCCTTTATGTTTTTTTCCTTTGTCCGTTTTAGAGATGGGGTTTCACTACCACACAGGTGGAGTGCAGTGGTGCGATCAGAGCTCACTGCAGCCTCAAACTGTTGGGCTCAGGCAATCTTCCTGTGTCAGCCTCCCAAAGCGCTGGGAGGACTGGCGTGAGCCACCACACCTGGCCCACCTTCTTTCCTGAAGCCTTCCTCCAAACCTGCCGTGAGGATAAACCTTCTTCACTACTCTCTAACAACAGCCTGATGACCGCCTATGCCTCAGTCCCTGCCCCGACACCACCATCCCTACAGGCCCGCCCCAGCAAAGTCCAACGGTAGTTGCAGCAGAAGCGGAAGAGAAAAACAGACACGTCACAAAAGTGTCTTCCCTAGGCAGCCCAGGGAAAGTCCGACCACCTCCCCAGCAGGACGAGTACCCAAAGACTCCCAGAGCTGGCTCAAAATCAGCATCAGCACAGTGGAAGGGCAGCCGGGGCCAGGGAGCCACCTCTGGACGTGCAGGCCACAGAAGCGAGCCAAGCTGACAGAGCCGCGCACAACCAGCGCGCAAGTGAACCATCCAGCACCCTCCCCAACGCAAACACCACATTCCCTCTCTCTTCCACGAGCTCCACCGCCAGACGCTTCTTAGCTTAGTCACTGAAGCCAACAACCACGTTTCTGCCTCTGGCTCCTACTGCTTCTATTTTTTAAACAAAATCACCATGAGATGCGCGTCTGCAAATATGGTGGAAGAACAGGCATAACTTCTGCAGATCACCCAAGAGCCTGGGTGGACCAGTCCAAAGCAAGACACCCCGAGGTGCTAAGGGTCCCTATGCCCTACTTTGCTTTTTCTGACTTAGAGTACATGACGTAAGGCAAGGATAGATCCATCGCAGTCACGCAATATGACGACATGTCTTCTACGCTGGAGCACCTCAATCCACCTTGCAGCTGCCATCCACTGCCCATTACTCAAATATCGCTTCCATGGAATGCTACGGACTGGCCGTAATTATTAGCTCGCAATTCATCTCCCTAGTGCATTTTCATGAACACACTGCCACAACCTAAGATATAAACAGAGAAGATACTCTCTGCTGCAGAGTAGAAACAGCCATAAACCGGCACATCTGGACAGCCAGGAACTTGTAAGCTGTCACAGAACAGAACGTCATCTGTCTCTCCCGACTGAGTTGACAAGGACTCCACCAAGCTATAATCTGATACTTTTAAATTCATGAAGACTGAAAAGACTCAAAATCTTATCTTTTCCAGATCCAATCGAAGAGTAAAAAGCATCAGAAGGATGACCATATTTTAGAATATGGACCTGGAAGATCTCCAGTCAAATGCAAAACAGATGTGTTTTAGAATGTCTGTGACATCCTAACTAATCTAATGAAAGTTGCACCCTACAGTATCATGAACATAAGTAAACTATTCAGCCTCTGTCAGAGGTAGCACTCATGTTGTGATATCACAATTAGATTGCCAGAAAATTAAATGCGGCTCCAGATAAAGGAGCCGAAAGGAGATCATTACCTTGTGTAACATGATTGAGAGCTAAAAGAGGCCCTTGGGATCATGTTTCAACCATTTCATTGTAAAAACGTAAAAACCTGCAGTACAAAATGGTTAAGCAACTGACTGAAGAGGCAGAACTCAAATCCATTTCCCCTCATTCCTAATTCTGGGTTCTTTCCAGCAAAGCACAGCGCCTCAGTAGAAAGGTTCAAGATCAACTGTGAATATACCTCTTGTTTGGTTTTTGTGGTATAACCCTGGACAGATTCTCTCGCCACCAAGCTCTCCAGTGCATCCTGGACTGTGCGTATCTTGTCAGACTGGATATCCAGCTGCAACGTGAAAAATGGCTGCAAAGTGGCAGATTCTTTTGAACTCTGCTGGTAAACGACAGACCTAAGAATTGAAAGCAAAAACAAAACAAATTAAGAAACCACTCCTTGCCACTTTCCCTTAAGATTTACTAAGAGGAATAAACACTGAAAATACGATTATTCAATATCACTTTCAAAAGACCACAGAGAAAAGCCAAAAATATCCTGAATTTAAGAAGAATTCTGCTGAACAGCACCTCCTTAGTATTTCTAACAACTAAATCTACCAGCTGATAAATGTTCCCAGCTCGAGTGCTCAGGAAGAAAGCATATTCCGTTCTCCACATTCCTTCACCTCCTCTCCGCACTGTTATTCACTGTACCAGTTCACCAACGAAACTGTCCTGCCGTGGCCTCAAAACGCTGATGCTTTCCATTTTCTGCAAGTATCAGAGGCTGCTCTAATAAAATAGAGGAAATCCCAAGGTAAACAGAGGATTTTTTAATGGCATTTTCCCCTATAAAAATGTCTTAGAAAAAGAAGAAGGGGAGCAGGGTGTGTACAATAAAAAACAAGTTAACATTCCAGGAAAAAAGGCTGCCACCCGTCAAGAAGGGTGCCAATTTGACCTTGTTTTCTTAGCTGGTTTTTCATTTCTTTTTCTAAGTTTTTCTGAGTAAAAGTTGTGTGTTGGGCCCATCTCTCATTTAGCCTCCACAAGGAAACATTCCAGGGGTTCAACAGGGATTCTATTTCTGCAGTCTCAGTGACCTAGTTTCTAGACGGAATGAAATGGGTGTGGACAGGTACTCAGGCTTTCCAGAACAGAGGCGGTGAAGACCTTGCTAAAAGCTTTTCTGTCCAGAGTTTAATTAGGCATCTCCAGGCTCCTTTACAGTATGAAGACGTCAGTGACAACAGCTCTCTTGGTTCCGAAAACACACACCGTAGTGATGAAACCACCCATGAAAGCTAGTGAAGACAGCAAGAAGTGGCCCTCTTGACTCAGTGGTCCTGTATTTCAGGGAAGATGGCACAGGGGAACAAAGGTAGGGAAAGGTCTTCCTGGGGAAACTGAAAAACTTCCGAAGAGGCTGAGTTTTAGAAGAAAATCTTTCAACTGGTGCAAATAAAGGATCATACTTAATAATGGCTGAAAAGAAGTTCCTAAGTTGTAAAAATCCCTTATCTTTGCTTTACCGTTTTTCAAAAAGGAACACCAACAACCGTTTCAACACAAAGACCCCTCGGAGGGTGTGGCTAGCAGCCGTGACAGAGCCATTCAACCTGAGCCAGCAAGTCCTCCAAAGGGGACGCCGGTATTTTCCATTGGTTACCCTAAGACAAATTTGGGATCTTTGGGTATGCTGACGCTCCGTGGCCCTGCAATTCTGATACTCGACCTCTGCACAAAACGATCTTCCCCATGCCTCCATTTCAGCTGTCCCTTCATCCTTCTCTCCCATCCCAAAGGGGACGTTGCCACAATCCTGAACCAGGCTGCTGTGCGGACCCCTCACTGCTGCTCGCCAGCCTGGATCTCAGCGTCTCCCTGCCAGCACAACACATCCCAAGAAGCCCGAGGCGGCAGCTGGGGCTGGGCGTTCCCCAGGGGACAAAGTGACCACACTGCTGCCAGGGACACTCCAGAGCACCAGGATAGGAAGGGCCCAGTGGAGTGGAGCTCACAGCACACAACACAGAAGGGACTTGTTCAAGGTCCCGTGGCTGCTCAACTGGCTTCTAAATCCAGTTCCACAGAGGACCAGAACCCGGCTTCTGAGGAAGTCAGCACAAGTTTCTGAGGTTCTTGTTATTCAGCTGTTCAAAGTTGCTGATTCAACCTCAGAACTGAGAGACTGAATCGAGTCCCAATGCCTTAAAAGGGGTGCCGTTTCTTTCAGGTCCACAGCCTTTGGGACAACAGTAGACTAAGAGTCTCACTAAAAGCCCCGCCTGGGAGGTTACGCCGCAAGGCCTCTGCAGGGAAATCATGCTCTCATGAGGCCCTTCCAGTACTGCTGATGAGTAAGCCTCCTTGGAGATGGTACAAGTTTTGCTGAATTCCACATCACAGTGGTATTGAAAAGCTCTCAGTACATAAAGAAAAAACTTCCCGAAGGACTTTGTGAATGGGCAAAAAGCTGGTAAAGGAAACTGGCACACAGCCAGGTGCCCAGAGACTCTAGCCCAGTTACGTGTCCGTCTGTGTAAAAAGACCTCCCTTCACTCTCTAGCTCACCTGGTTCCAATCAGCTCACAAGAGTCAAGACGGGGAAACAACCTGTCTGTGGATGGACCAATGGAGAAGAAACTGTGGTGTGTATACATGTACGAGAGAACGCTATTCCGCTGTAAAAAGAAGCCCGTGCCATCTACCACAACATGAATCACCAGGAGGACATTATACTAAGTTAAATAAGCCAGATGCAGAAAGAAAAATATTGCATGGTCCCACTTATACACAGAATATTTAAAAAAAATAAAAGAAGAAGAAAAAAAGAACAAGAAATAGGGAAAGGCATGGTTCCCGGGGGCAGTGAGTGGGAGGTGCAGGTCAAAGGACGCCAAGCGGTGGATATGCAGGCGAGTGGGTCTAGAGGGCTGACGTGGAGCCTCGGACGAGAGTTCCTCACAGAGCACTGTACTCGGGAATTTGTGAACTAAGTAACACTACAGCTGCTCTGGCCGTGCACACACACATCTACTGTTTTACTGTATTTCATAACATCATGTGTATACTTTAAATATACACAATTTATTAACATGAATAAATGATATTCCTCCAGATACATTAACGTCTTCTCTTACCAAAACACGTGGTTCGATTACCTGGGGTTTTGTTTTTGTTTTTGTTTTTTTTTGAGACAGAGTCTCACTCTTTTACCCAGGCTGGAGTGCAGTGGTGCAATCTTGGCTCACTGCAACCTCTTCCTCCTGGATGTGGTTTTAAATGTTGCCATTTTTTTTTTTTGAGACCGAGCCTCGCTCTCATTTCCCAGGCTGGAGTACAATGGCATGATGTCGGTTCACTGCAACCTTCGCCTCCCAGGTTCAAGCAATTCTCCTATCTCAGCCTCCGAAATAGATTACAGGCATGTGTCACCTCACCTGGCTAATTTTGTATTTTTAGCAGAGACAGGGTTTCTTCATGTTGGTCAGGCTGGTCTCAAACTCTTGACCTGAGGTAATCTGCCCACTTCAGCCTCCCAAAGTGCTAGGATTATAGGCGTGAGCCACCATACCCGGCCTAAATGATGCAAATTGTAAATGCTGATGAAGTCTAATATACACATCTTTTTCTCTTATAGTTGTTGCTTTTTTTTATGACCAATCTTATGAAACCTTTGCCTACTCCCACGTCATGATGATATACTCCTAAATCTTTCTTCTTTTTTGCATGGTCTCACTCTGTCGCCCAGGCTGGAGTGCAATGGCACGATGTGGACTCACCACAACCCCTGCCTACTGGGTTCAAGCGATTCTCCTGCCTCAGCCTCCCGAGTGGTAGGGACTACAGGTGCCTGCCAAAACATCCGGTTAATTTTTGTATTTTTAGTAGAGACGGGGTTTCACCATGTTGGCCAGGCTAGTCTTGAACTCCTGACTGTAAGTGATCCACCTGTCTCGAATTCCCAAAGTGCTGGAGTTACACGCATGAGCTACCACGTCCAGTCAATTAGCTGGCTTTTCTCTTACTCCCTAGCAGTGAGCAGTTGAACTTGATGGCGTGGAAGTGAGCAGCTCTCTGTCCCCTGCAGACAACACACCAGCAGGGAGAGAAAACGAGCCGTGGGGACTGACAAGGGAGGCATCAGGACGTGCAAAACAAGAGCAGGCAGGGGAGCAAGGATGCAAACCATCACGGCCCGGAAGTCTCAAGGCAAGCCTCATCCCCCCGCTTCACCAAAACGGCAGAGCCCTGGAAAAGGCAAACACTGAGTTATTCTAGAAAAGCATAAACCTGATGTGTCCACCAAAAATGCCGGTGATTGGAGTCTGAACAAAATCCGCCTGGCGGGTGACGGAAGTCTTATTCCGGGGGCCCACTTGCTCCCATTCATCCTCACTTCCTTCCCCTTGTTCTTCCTGCTCTTCTTCACGGACCGAGTGGTTTTTGGGGCCATTGGAAATCGTAAGTTCTGAAAAGGAGAGAACAGCTGCTCAGGCTACTATTTACAACAAGAACAGCAAAAAACAAAAATGCACACATCTGTCAACTGTCGTTTTAAAAATGAAATCAGGGTGCGTTCTCCAGGAACAGTCACGGCAACCAACTGCAGCAGGCGTGACTTCTTGGGATCCTGGTTCACATCAGTTCCTACGAAAGACGTTCCTGGGAGGACTGGGGAAATGTGGAGATGCTCTGCAGAGTCCAGGTTACTGTGTAGTTAGAACTGGTTTTCTTAGTGAGATAAGGGCCTGAGGCTACGCAGGTGTGGCTCTTTGGAGGATGCTTTCGCACCTGCAGTGAACTGAACTGTTAGCGGCAACTTAACTTTGGATCATTCAGGAAAAATGCATGTGTATGTATGTATGTATGTATGGACAGATACAGTAAGTGTGTATATATTGTGTGTATACAGTCAGAAAATATGTTTAAAACTGTTCACTCAGCAATTATAAAAGTATTCATCAAACGATTCTTTCAGCTTTTCTGTATGCTTGATCATTTTCCTAATTAAAAGTTGAAGGAAAATGGCAGAGATTCAGGATAAAGCGCAATTTACCTAAATATAACCTTCTTGGTGGTCTAAGTTATTTTAAGGAATCAAGGCTATTTAAAGGGAAACTGACAATCTGAGGGGCAGGGAACCACACAGTATCTGAGCAGGCAACATTTGTTCACAATGAACTCTTGGTGCAACTCTGCGGCCAGTGGACCAGAACCTACTTTCATTATTTGGTGAGAGAAGCTTCTTTAGGTTCACCATTTCCTCATGGAGTCCATTTAGAATGAAGCCTAAATATTCCTCAGCATCTTCTTGTCGACCCTGAAAAGGTCAAATACGATCCCATTAATGTTAACTGATCACTGCCCAAGGCCCGCAAGATATATGGTACTTGCAAAGTCCAACCGTGCCTCCTCTGAAAGGGAAGATGTAACGTATTTCCCAACAGTAACATGACGACATGACTTTTCCTTGGACAGATGAAATCCCAAGAGTGGGAGGAAAAGGAGAAACAGATTAAACACCTATCTCTAAATGGGTGGACTAATGAGGATTTTTATTATACTTTTCTATATTTTTGAAATTTTCTTCAATAAATATACTTTACCCCCACCTCACCTTTTTATTTCGAGAGGCTGTTTCGCTCTTCTTGCCCAGGCTGGAGTGCAATGGCGTGATCTCGGCCCACCACAACCTCCACCTTCCTGGGTTCCAGCAATTCTCTTGTTTCAGCCTCCCAAGTAGCTGGGATTACAGGCATGCACCATTACACCCGGCTAATTTTTATATTTTTAGTAGAGACAGGTTTCTCCATATTGGTCAGGCTGGTCTCAGGCTCCCGACCTCAGGCAATCCACCGTCCACCAGCCTCAGCCTCCCAAATTGCTGGGATTACAGGCGTGAGCCACTGCACCCCACCTTTTTTTTTTTTTTTTTTTTTTTTTTTGAGATAAAGTCTTACTCTGTCACCCAGGTTGGAGTGCAGTGGTGCAATCTCGGCTCACTGGAACCTCCACCTCCCGGGTTCAACAGATTCTCCTGCCTCAGCCTCCCAAGTACCTGGGACTACAGGCATGTGCCACAATGTCTGGCTAATTTTTGTGTTTTTAGTACAGATGGGGTTTCGCGATGTTGGCCAGGCTAGTCTCAAACTCCTGACCTCAGGTGACCCCCTGCCTTGGCCTCTCAAAGCGGTGGGATTATAGCTGTGAGCCACCATGCCTGGCCACATTACCTTTATCACAAAAAAAGTTATTTAAAAAAAATTCTGGCTTGGGTAAATGAAATGAAAGATGAAGAACTAGACGTCCAGGGCCAGTTCACTGTTCAACTTCAAGGGTTACCATCTGAGCAGTGAGGTAAGCAGTCTGGTACGTCTGCTTCTGTCTTTGATGACGGACAACTACATGGGAAAGTAGTGAAACTACATGCGGAAAATCTCCACTGATTTAACACTTTCGCTGTCTTACACATACATCGGCAAAATCATTCACAGATGAGTCACCCGAGAGTTTTATAATCCCGCATCAGGACTGTTTGATTCTGTTACTTATCATCATCAGCTCATATTTCATCCTTCATAGCACAACTGCCTATCCCAAGGCCTTGCAAATAGTTGTGTTTGAAGCATCTAGGAAACGGCATTCAAGCTGACTTGCCCTCTTCAAATAGCAGACACGGACAGCATCGGCTGGTGTGAGTGCATGCTCTGCAGGTGTGGAGAAAAGGGCAAACACTGACACAGCCAACGCGTGCTGAAGACTCCCACAGCAGGCCTGGTGGCTCTCCCTGGAAAGGCCTGCTTGCAAGGTTGGACTTTTTGTCTGGTGCCTGGGAATCCAGATTTCAGAAAGGTTCCCGTCATTCCATTATATGATGTGGGATTCTGCCTAAAACGTTTGTGCAAGCAACATGCTTTCTGCTAAACACTTGTTTTCCTTCGGGGAGTTTGGACTTTTGGTTCAAGCTAGGCAGAGGGTACCTACGGGACCAGCCCTCAGTAAAAACTCTGGACACTGAGTCTGTAATGAGCTCCCCTGGTAGACGGCATTTCGCATGTGTGCTGCTGTCACAGTCTGGTGCTGGAGGAGTGAGGTGCAGCCTTGTGTCTGCACCTTGGGGTGGGGGTCTGGAGGTTTCCTCTAGGCCCTGCCTCATCTGTCCTTTCCCTTCCTGACTCTGCATAAATCAGCTGTCATAAATCAGAGTTCTTCCAGTGAATCACCCAAGCTCACATTATCCCCCAACATATCCCATACCAATGTACCCATAAAAAGATGCTTTTGTTCACAGCGTTATCTCTGCGCACGATCCTACAGGAGTTCCTGAGCATCCACTTTATCTCTGCTTCCACTTGAGCTGGGCGGCCCCCTCTGGCTTCTAAGGCATCTCTCTACTGTTGATCTTTGTATTTCTCTTGCTGGCTACTCATTTGAGTTACGGATCTCACTCCCTCACCGAGGGCAGAGGGCGCACTTTGCCCCATTTCTGCATCCCTAACACCACGTTCCCATTACTTGGGAAATGCAAATTCCAAGCCAATACCAAATGCTGCACTGTGAGCATTTAGAAAGTTTAAAACTCTCTGCTGCCCCTGGTGGTATCCTGCTTTGATGCTCTGGACGTTCATTCTTCAACGCAATGAAACTTCAAGTGAACTTAAGTGGCATTTTCTCAACTATTTTTCTCTCTGAATCCATTTTGCTAAGCATCATTTCGATTGCTTGTACTCCAGTTAACTGTGCTAAGCGTTGCCCAATTCACTCTAAATAGCCCCAGGGACTTCTATAAGGGTGCCTTGGCCCCTTGGTCCCATGCCTTTGGTAACAAAATATATTATTTTTAAAAACTGTATGTAAAGGAATCAAGTCTATCAAAAAGCTACTTAAGCCCGTAAGCATGGTGAAGACATCAGCTCTTCTGAATACCGCCATCATTGCAGGCCCAATGGACACCACTCTACCCCAATGGCATACAGTGCAGTGGTTAACGCAGCTTGCCTTGAAAGCTGGGCTCTGCCAGGTACATTAGCTGTATGACCTTAGCCAGTGGCTTCACTTCTCTTAACTGGAACAAGTAGATCATAATCATACCTTACTCGCAGAGTCAACTAAGTTAATAAATGTCAAGTACCAAGAACAGTGCTTGGTGCGCCATAGAAGTTACCCGAGTGAGGTCAGGTGATGAGAGCTGTGACATACTTCAATTCATCCGAGCAATGGACCCTATTACAAACCCACATGTACTTATAGTGCTGGAGACAGAGGGAAAATATCGAGTAAGTAACAGTTACCACACAATTGCTGGAACAAAAGGCAACACTTGATACTAGCTACTTAGAGAAGTCCCAAACCTTTTCAGACAGGCTTGACTTGTTAACTGTCAGGAGTCTGTAAATATACGTGGGCTCAAAGGCAGCTCCAGGGCGAATATCCCTCGCCATTTTATCTCCAAGAGCTGCAACGGAAACAGGACACAGATTTTTCTAACTACAATGAAGTCCTAAATGATGAAAAAGCAACATAATTAAAACCCCCCACCTCCCACCTGGCTGAATGTTGAGACCAGGGTAAGTGAAAAGACATTTTCTTCCCAACAAAAATTTAAGTCATCTGTTTCCAGAACCCCCAATATGTAATTGCCATCAACAAAACTTTTCTACTAACCTTGTCGAGGTTTCGGAGGTACTGGCATATTAGTAAACTCATTCATTAGCCGGACACTAAACACGGGAAGAAAATGTAAATAGTACAGTTTCTAAAAAACAACTTTTACTAACGAGCTTTGATGGCTAAGGACAACATCAGCTATATGAATATAGTAGAGGTAACAATGCTACTAGCTAGTGAACTCAAGTATTTTCTATATAAATTTTTGCTCTATTTTAAGTGATATAAGCTGGTAAACACTAAAAATATTTTCTACTGAGTCTGAAGAACATAGATAAATAATGCTCCAATTCCATTTCTGGTTAAAATCCATATAAAATCATGAACAGTATATTTTTTTTTACTAAACTATTTCAATTCTAATTATCAGAGGGGAAGTAAAAACCCCACCACTTAACCCATCTCTCACCCCCTTACTTACAAGCTGTCTATCATGGGTGTTGACGTACAAGGCCTTTGCACTTTGGAATATAGAGGAATGAACTTCATCAGGTGATACATCGGAGGGCAAGCAACCAGTGCCTGCAGTGTCTGAACAGTGGCAGTAAGGAAGTGTAAAGGAAATGAAACAGACACACCAAATTCCCTAAAGGCACAGGAAGCGCAAGAACATCTTTAAAAACCCAAGGAAGCCAAGGATGTTGAACTACTTAGAGATGGAACCACAAATAATCGTGAGGATAAGTCTCCTGTGAGATCCATGTAAGGAGCTACGAAGCAGTCATTTGTCTTCAAGAACTTGGCTTCACCGAGATAGTTCAGTCCATTAAAACCAAATTTCCAGTCCTAAGTGTTTGCTCTGCCCTATGATCTGGGACCATTCTGATGAGAGTAAGCTTGCCTGAAGCCCTCATTCACATCCCAACATATCCTCTTTCTTAGGGAGTGATGGACTGGGGTCAGGAATAACCCTGTTGATAAGCAAGGTAGGCAACCAAGTAACAGACCAGGCTTGGGGATTCGCACGTAGGGCCAGTTGGCCCGGGGAAGCCGAACGAAGTCAAATGCACCCAGAGGAGACTGCACGGCGGCAGGCCAGCCTTGCGGAAGGCCTCCAGGAAGGATACAGCATTAATGTAGCACCAGTTTCCTTTATTGATCAGCCCACGGGGTTGCAATGACACTGGTTTATGGATCAGGGTTACATTCTCCAGTAACTCTGAAAGAATGAAGAAGCATAGTTAAGAAATTCATGACATCTGGTAAAAGACATTACATCATTTCATATGCTCTACTCTGGGAGAGCATTTAAAATCCCTCCAATAAAGCACACATCCAAAGAAAACGCACACTGTTAAAGCTTCATTCCATTCAATTTCAAGTGTACTAATTAATTGAACGTCTTTTCAAATAATATTTTCCTACAAACAAAAACATTTATTTATCTTCCCGGGGGAATATAACTAGGGAACATGAGAACTACCGATTTTAGTGAGAAACAGAAACATTTTTAAACGGTATCACTATTAGAGAACAGATTTGAGACACACACCCTTTCTTCCCTGAACACTGTTAGAAAGGTGTGTCTCAGTAGCAGCAAGGCCTTTCTGACACTACACAGAAAAGTGTCTGTGCAGAACCCAAATCTCAGTCATCTCTACATCCCTAGCAACTAATGCCGACCCTACACATCAGCACTGTGGTGTTCAATGGCTGTTCAGTGAGTAAAGATACTCCTTTCAGAGAAAACTCTATTCTACATATTACACTGTCCATTAGAAACCGAACTTAGCAACTGTCTTATACACTGTAATTCCCTATTCCATTTACGAACACGCTGCTTAGCCTCAGGTTCATCCTCTGCATGCATATCACTCTGTGAATGCCATCTTTATAGAATTAACCATCAGAAATGCTTTAAAACAAGACACGATCTCCCCCGTCCCACTGTGAATCTTCTAATGGTGATGGCCACACTTTATAAACCCTTCTACATTTAGCATATTCTTCACAATTTAATTGGCTGGACTTAATCCTTAATCATCTAGGAGTATCACCACTGTTCCCCTTTCACCAGTAAGGAAACTGAGGCTCCCAAAGATGAACTGACTTACCCGTGATCACACAGGAGCCAGGCAGCACAGCCAGGGCCTGAACTCCATCACCTGTAGCCCATCCACACTATCTCCTTTACTTTTAAATTGCACACTAATCATAACTCAAAAATATATGCATCTACCATGTACTGACAAAAATAAAAAATTCATTTTAAAATAGAGCGTACTACACAAATTGTATACTAGGAAAGAAAAACTAAAACGGCACACATGTGATACCAGCACCCATCTAAGGTGTCGCTCAAAAATGAGAGTTTCTCTTCTCAACTCCATTGTACTGGCAGATCCCAGGCACAGCAAATGAAGAAATTAACTTGCAAAATACAATACAAATCTCTCTCTCTCTCTCTCTCTCACACACACACACACACACCCTCATTCCCTCCTTCCTATGAAAATAAATGTCCTCTTCCTCGTTCTAAATGAAAAAGCATAGGGAATAATTTCTGCATAGCTCTTCTGTCAAAAGTAAAACATTACAGATTCTGTGGAATCTGCTCAATTTGAGTAAGTTTGCAAAGCTCCCCTCTCTCTTAATATGGAATACAGAACTGGGCCTTGAAATATATTTATTTATTTATTTATTTTGAGACGGAGTTTCGCTCTTGTTACCCAGGCTGGAGTGCAATGGCGCGATCTCGGCTCACCGCAACCTCCGCCTCCTGGGTTCAGGCAATTCTCCTGCCTCAGCCTCCCGAGTAACTGGGATTACAGGCACGTGCCACCATGCCCAGCTAATTTTTTGTATTTTTAGTAGAGACGGGGTTTCACCATGTTGACCAGGATGGTCTCGATCTCTTGACTTCGTGATCCACCCGCCTCGGCCTCCCACAGTGCTGGGATTACAGGCTTGAACCACCGCGCCCGGCTGGGCCTTGAAATAAACAAATGGATAAGTTACGAACCCCAGCCTGCATGTGGTTAATGCCCAGCAGAGACAGTCCCTGTCATGTGGGGGACACTGTGCTGGAAATTGTGTGTGTATTATTCATAATTATCGTAACAACCCTACTGTCAAAGACAGTTACTAACCCCATTTTACAGATGAGAAAACTGAGGTCACATAAGAGCTGAAATGATCTGTAAACCTGGGTTTCCCTGACTCAAGAGGTTGAGCCCTTTCCTCAATATATAATGGGCTCCACTTAAAAATCCTTTTACTCCAAGTTTTCAGATACTTTTCCCCACGGGCTTACAGTCCACTTACAGCGGATTTTTACACTTGTCTTTAAGCCATGTCATCACAACAGTCTATCATTTCTAGTGTGTGCCACAGAACAGCAGTTAATATAACTGCACTGTTAAAACTGCGCATTTTCAAATAACCATCAATACTCTAACGTAAAGGTATAGTTGCTCAAATAAAAAGTCCAGCATGATTCCAGCAAGCCTGTGCCATAGCATTTTTGTATCAACTGACAATATTTTTTACCTAACCTTAAGACTCAAAACCTGCCATCTTTTTAACATAGAAACCTTTTTTTGAGACGAGTCTTGCTGTCACCCAGGATGGGAGTGCAGTCTCGGCTCACTGCAACCTGTGTCCCAGGTTCAAGTGATTCTCCTGCCTCAACCTCCCATGTAGCTAGGATTACAGGCATGCACCGCCAAGCCTGGCTAATTTTTGTATTTTTAGTAGAGACAGGGTTTCACCATGTTGCCCAGGCTGGTCTCGAACTCCTAAGCTCAAGTGATCCACCTGCCTCGGCCTCCCAAAGTGCTGGGTTTATCCGCGTGAGCCATAGTGAGTGGCTGAAACCTTTGTTAAAAGACGTGCTGCCTTTCACTGACAGGCGAGTAAATGCTTGCTGAGCCCTGGGGACCGGGGAATGAAGGCACATAGATGAATGCGAAGTGGTCCTGCCCTAGGCGAGCTCACAGACCAGTGAAAGGAAGGACGGTATGTCCCTGGCTGCAAAAACACACTGTGTGGGCTAAACGGAAGGGCTGTTGGGGGATGAGGGGTGGGGGAAGGATGCTTAGCCCCATCCAAGGGATACAGAAACTCTGGGAAGGCGAGGGGCTGGAGACAGCAAATGGAAGCTGAGGAAGAACAGAGATACCAGAAGGTTATCAATGGTTCAGGCAGTGGTGCTATCCAGCTAGAGGAGGAATACAACAGGATGAACAGGTTATTTTTTGTTTCATGTGGTGATGAGTTCAGTTTTAGAGATGTTGGCAAAAGGTATCCAGATGACACCAGGTAAACAGTATGTTTATACTCAGACCAGCAAGTGACTGATTTATTATTACTGTGAGACAAAGTCTCACTCTGTCGCCCAGGCTGGAGTGCAGTGGCGCCATCTTGGCTCACTGTAACCTCTGCCTCCAGGCCTCGAGCAATTCTTGTGCCTCAGCCTCCAGAGTAGCGGGGACTACAGGTGTGCGCCACCATATCCAACTATAATTATTACTTTAGAGACAGGATCTTGCTCTATTGTCCAGGCTGGAATGAAGTGGCGCACTCACGGCTCACTGCAGCCTCAACTTCCCAGACTCAACAGATTTATAATCACACAAACACACAGACAGGTCCCCACAGTGCAGGGCTGGAAGAGGAGAGAAGCAAACAGTGTGCAGGGGCAGCGTGGGGGAGTGGAGACAGCAAGGCAGGCTGCTCGGCCGGAAGCCGGGCTGCGGAAGGAGGCAGGATCACGGACGCAAGGATCACGGATTCAGGAAGATGCAGCAGAGTTTCTGGGTGGGAGGAGGGAAACAGCACCTTCAGGTTTCTTGATGATAGGGGAGGAAAGTTCTTCTAGAGCAGAGTTACGTGAAGATGCCAGACAGAGGTGAGACAGGGCATGAAGACGTTCATTCCCATTTAGCACTGGTACTGGAAGGAAACGAAGGAAGCCACCAGGGCCAGGCATACAAGATCTGCCTGAAAACTTCCCTTCCATGCCAACCTGTTTTGACAGACTGAAAAACATGCTTTATGACGAGTCTAACTCCACTCTTAAAAGGAAAGCAAGGACGGGGTGCAGTGGCTCACGCCTGTAATCCCAGCACTTTGGGAGGCCGAAGTGGGCAGATCACAAGGTGAAAAGATCGAGACCATCCTGACCAACATGGTGAAACCCCATCTCTTACTAGTAAAAAAATACAGAAATTAGCTGGGCGTGGTGGCACATGCCTGTAGCTCCAGCTACTTGGGAGGCTGCGGCAGAAGAATCACTTGAACCCAAGAGGCAGAGGTTGCAGTGAGCCAAGATCACGCCACTGCACTCCAGCCTGGCGAAAGAGTTATGACTCCACCTAAAAAAAAAAAAAATGGAAAGCAGGTGCAGAGCAATCAAGTACTGGCTGCCCTAAGCTGTGTCTGAAAACGCAGCTCCCCCCTTTTTTTTTTTTTTTTTGGAGACAGAGTGTAGAGAAGGGGTTTCGCGATGCTAGCCAGGCTAGTCAAAGTGCTGGGATTACAGGCATGAGCCGCTACACCTGACCTCCTTTCATATTTTTCTTTTTTTTTGTTTTGAGACAGAGTCTCACTCTGTCACCAGGCGCCAGGCTGGAGTGCAATGGCGCGACCTCGGCTCACCGCAACCTCTGCCTCCCGGGTTCAAGCAATTCTCCTGCCTCAGCCTCCCAAGTAGCTGGGACCACAGGCACGCACCACCACGCCCAGCTAATTTTTTTTGTATTTTTAGTAGAGACGGGGTTTCACCATGTTGGCCAGGATGGTCTCGATCTCCTGACCTCGTGATCCGCCCGCCTCGGCCTCCCAAAGTGCTGGGATTACAGGCGTGAGCCACCGCGCCCGGCCTCCTTTCATATTCTTAACTGAGTTACCTGCCCAGAATAATCTGCACGGCCTGGAGGCTTGGACATTCAGTCTCTACGCAATCAGACGATGTATAAATCAACTATACAATGACTTTTTTCCAGCATTCGTTTGTGAAACAGCATGAACTGGTAAGACAGAAACCTTTAGTTTCTACATCAACTCTTCCCTTAAATCAGTGCCAGCTTCCAGCTTGCTTATTTTGAGGTGCAGGCAGGTTAAAAAGCAGTTTCACCGTTTTTCTTTCATGGTATTAAAATCCAGTCTTTTAGCACCACCTAGTGGTTTATTCAATACCTGCAAGCAACATCATTTCACAGACACACACCTACAAAAACGAAGGAGCAAAACCTCTGAAACAGCAGAACACATGGACCCTCAGGACATGTGCTAGGGAATGTAATCCACCTCTTCAAGTCTTTGACAGGTTTCACAAGCCCATTCTGGTACAATGTTGTTAAATGCAGAATAAATACAGACTTGGAAAATACAGAAGAGAAACTGAACAATCTCCATTTTTTTCTTTGTGTGAGATGGAGTCTCACTGTTGCCCAGGCTGATGCGCCATCTCAGCTTGCTGCAACCTCCTCCTGCTGGGTTCAAGTAATTCTCCTCCCTCAGCCTCCTGAGTAGCTGGGACTACAGGTGCCTGCCACCACACCTGGCTAAGTTTTGTATTTAGTAGAGATGGGGTTACACCATGCTGGCCAGGTTGTTCTCAAAACTCCTGACCTTGTGATCCGCCCACCTCGGCCTCCGAAAGCGCTGGATTACAGGCGTGAGCCACTGTGCCCAGCTGATTTTTCTTACTGATTATTCTGTATTCTAGAAAAATGTTATCTAGGTGGCAAGTCTTTCATAAACTATCATATCATTCTTTTATTACTCTCTTATAATGATTCTAAACCCTAATCTCAGAGTAAGACTGATTGAAGGCACTCAAGACTCTCCACACTGTCTCCATGGTAGTAGACTTGGTATTAGTGGTGTATGCCTCTTTCTCTGGACAGGAGGCTCCTTAAAAACAAGACTCTCACACTGCCAACTGCTAAACAAAGCCCTCCCCATCCAAGGTGGCAGGACTTAGCGGCCTTCTGTGTCCTCAGCCTGTTGCTGCCCCCACTCCGTTCCTTGTTTACTGCCCCCAACACTCCTCTGCCAGTGACCACTTCTCTCTCCAAAGAGCTGCCATCTGTTCCTTTCTGATCTCATGCCTTCGACTACCCTCGAGGCAAGGCTGATCATTACTCCAACTAGACACTGCGTGGCATACAGTAAGTTCTTACTAGAGAGTAATACAGGATGAGTCAAACAGCTGGAGATTAAAGTTATTGGTTACGGCAAATGACTCCATTCACATTTGTCAGAAATGACTCAACAGACTTTAAAGGTCGTTTAGCTCATGGTCCAAAAAGTCTAAATGATAGCTCCTGTGAAGAAGCCTAGTAATGGCAAGGACCCCAGACACACAGACCAGAAGACTGAGGTTCCCAGCCTGGCCCTGCCGCTTCCTTCAGCTGCAGATCACTCCTCACCTGGAACAGATAAGGAGCTGTACCATGCTCAGCTGTAGCAAAAATGAGCACGCATGTAAATACATGAGCAGACCACTCCCCGTAAGAGGGTCAGCTCACTGCAGAATCCCCCCTAGAAAGCAAAGAGGTAACAGAGGTGGAAGGAGAAGGGAAAAGCAAATTAATTTATCTAAGAGTCTGAGAAAATCAACAATTTTCAGCATCTCAAGAAGAAATGTTAGCCCAACTTCCTTAAAATCTTGACAAGTTTTAAACATCTTGACATACTAAGGATATATTAATGAAGTTCTATTTGGGGCCTGGTGTGGTAGTTCACGCCTGTAATTACAACACTTTGGAAGGCTTTGGCAGGAAAACCACATGAGTACAAGAGTTCCAAGAACAGCCTGGGCAACAAAGACTGCTGCTACACAAAGATAAAAATACTAACTGCACGCGTCGGTGCCTGCTCGTGGTCCCCGCTGCTCAGGAAGCTGGCGAACAAGACCACTTTAGCCCAGGAGTTCAAGGCTGCAGGGAGCTATGACCACGCCACAGTACTTCAGCCTGAGTGACAGAGCGAGACCGTCTCTTAAGAAAAAATAAACAAAATATTAACGAATAAGTACAGACTGAAAAATAAAAATAAATAAATAAAGTTCCATTTCAAGAGGGATGATTCTAAGAAATGAGATTAAATATTTATTGTCAAAGATTTTCTCTTAAGATCCAAACATTCAAGAACCTGTTGGGGTCCAGTTTTGTAACATATCACATGTGCAGTATTAAGGCTTCCAACCGGAATCACTTCAGTAACCAGAAACTGAAGACGACAGTGGTGCTTCATGAAGTTCATGAGCCCCTCCTCTCCCTCGTGGTCAAAGAACAGGGGTGCGAAACCAATTCTAATTCCTGCTACGACAGGACTGAATTATGTTTGAGTGAATGAATCCTACTGTTACATAAAAGTCAGGTCTCATGGACAAGCCAGAACTAATACCACTTTCCAATTTCTAACAGCTCTCCGTTCTACTTTAATAATTCCTCTTTCAGCATCAACATTTCCATTTACTATTTTATTCCTAGCCTAAAGCCCAATCCGCAGTCTAATTACGGAGGCGAAAACGATCAAAACGAGGAAGGCGGGCCACCAAGGATACAAGGCAGGGACTTTCTAGGTCGAAACTTCTGACCTGCGTTCCAAAGTCACTGTCATTGGTTTATCTAGTTCACCTTCTTTTAGGGCACATAATCAGAAGGTGACTGTCACTTTTCCGCCAGAAGCCTTCTTTTCAATTCCTCATTGTTGGTATAATTTACTGTTTAACTGTTCAGACAGCAACTTTAGAAGATGGCCTCCCTAGTCCATCTTTGTCATAGGAGTTGGTGGGGCTGCCTAGAACAATGTTTGTGAAAAGGTACAAAATGCCATATAAAAGACACAAAATTGAAACCTGTACTTCACTTTTGTAATGACTCACATTAAAAGGCTGAAATGAAACTTAATTCATATGAAATCTGCTGACATACAGAAAAAAGGAGTTGCTTAATACACTTTTTAAAAGACACACAGGGTAGACGGTAGCTCACATGGGTTGCCACAAATCAGCCCACTGAAATTGTGTATAAACTCAAAGGCAGTATCAGCATTGTAAACTTTTATGTCATTATAAGCTATGATTATTCTTACACATATTTTATACATCCAATTTTGTTTTCCTAGAATTTGGACTTAGAGGTCCTATTACCACTTAAAATCCATGAATACGCAAGGTGCAGAACTCTGATTCCTAGAACTCAATCTCAGTAACTGGCCCTAATCGACATTCTGATGTTGCTGGCCTGCTTTTCTGTCATCTTCCTAACTGTCCAGAACATTCTCCAAGTGCATTTCTTTTCCTCATTACCATCAATTTGGAAGAAGACACACTATCTTGGCCACCTAACCAGCTGGAGGTCAGCCAAGGGACCAAAACATACCACTTACCCACTTACGTTTTTTTAAGCGGAACGGTATGTAACAAATACGAGGACATAAACATATGGAATCAGACGTGGACAAAACTCTCACTCCGCAAGGCTGGGTTCCTGCAAGCAGGTGCCATGCCTTTTTAGCTTGGAGCACGCTACATGACCACTGCCCGTGCTACTTCAGAGTCTGAAGAGGAAGTGCGAAGTATCTGAGAAACCATTTCCCCCAAGGAGCAGGGAAAGTATATGCATGACGTATAAACTGCCAGAGCAAAGACCAGTCTTAGGATATACAGCCATGCTTCACGACAGAGACATGTTCTGAGAAATGCCGCATTAGGCGATTTTGTCATTGTGCAATCACACACCTAGATGGTGTAGCCAACCACACAGAGGCTATATGCCAGAGCCTAGTGCTCCTAAGCCACAAACCCCGTACAGTGTGTGGTGTACTGAATGCCACAGGCAACTGTAACACAATCACTGGGAACTAGACATTTTTTAGCTCCGTTATCATCGGGACCACTGTCCTAAAGACGGTCTGTCACTGATTCAAACATCATTAGGCAGCACGTAACTGTATCTTCATTTATACTTAAATAAACATGGACAGGGTAATTCATTTGAGAAGATCCAAACTGTAATAACTTTGTTTCTCTATCCAACAACTTTTAGGCATAAAACCACTGTGCAAAATCAAATAAACAGGTTTTGACTAACAATTTGTAATAAATGACATTGCTAGATACTTCAACAAAGTGTTCACAGAGCTATTCAAGAGCTGTTTTCCCAGTTCTCTTTCCCTAGAATTGTAATTTGTTGCGCACTTGGCACTTTCCTTACCCAGCATTATTTATCTTCTGTTAAAACAAAATACACTGTTGCATAACTTCCAAAGCAAAACATCAAATACAAAATAGCTCTATGTATGATGTGGAAACATCTGATATAATTTAACCTAGTATATGACAATGCTCCTTAGTAAAGGCCCAGAAAAAGTACGATGTTCACTAAAAGAGTATGTTCAATTTCAAACATCACATGTTCATCAACTCCAAACGATCTGTACTGAGGGAAGCAACAGCAAAGGCACTCCCCACGTGTCTGCCATACTCACTCTTAATAGGTGTCATTTTGTTTTTTCTTTTTTTACAGACTTCCTAAGTCTCAAGGAGTGTCATGTTTTGCAACTACTTTGAAACACAAGCTATTACGTTTTTTGGTTTTTGAGACAGTCTCACTCCGTCGTCCAGGCTGGAGTGCAGTGGCACCATTTCAGGTTTACGGCAACCTCCACCTCCTGGGTTCAAGCGATTCTTGTGCCTCAGCCTCCTCAGTAGCTGGGATTTCCAGGCACCACCATGTCCACCTAGTTTTTATATTTTTAGTAGACATGGGATTTCACTATGTTGGCCAGGTTGGTCTCGAACTCCTGGCCTCAAGTGATCTGCCCGCCTTGGCCTCCCAAAGTGCTAGGATTACAGGCATGAGCCACCGTGCCCGGCTGTATTAAGTCTCCCTTTGTTGCCTCCTACTGAAAAATGGCAACTGTCCCCTCAGACCAGTCAGTGAAACACAGCGCCTCTCCAACTCGCAGCAGGACAGGCCTTTTGTGTTTAGATTCCTACTTCCTTTGGAGCTGAAGGAAGACACTGAGTGTTTCCGCTGACATGCTCTTCCCTAGCGTGTCCTTCTCCTCTTAAATGACAGTTTAGCCGGGCGCGGTGGCTCAAGCCTGTAATCCTAGCACTTTGGGAGGCCGAGGCGGGTGGATCACGAGGTCAAGAGATCGAGACCAACCTGGTCAACATGGTGAAACCCCGTCTCTACTAAAAATACAAAAAATTAGCTGGGCATGGTGGCGTGTGCCTGTAATCCCAGCTACTCAGGAGGCTGAGGCAGGAGAATTGCCTGAACCCAGGAGGCGGAGGTTGCGGTGAGCCGAGATCGCGCCATTGCACTCCAGCCTGGGTAACAAGAGCGAAACTCCGTCTCAAAAAAAAAAAAAAAAAAAAAAAGACAGTTTATGCTTTTAAAAAAAAAAAAAAGCCAACGGAACAAAATTTTGACACGTGACCTATACCAAGGAGATAGCCTTGCCACCAAGAAAGTCCAAGCAGAACCCATTCAAGTGGATAAACAGTTTAAAGGTAATCAAGAGTTTAATGTATTTCACTTCAAAATGCCTTGCGTGATTCTTTTTCTTTCAGTTGGTCTGCCTTCTTAATTTCACTTCTGGTGGCATAAAGACTAGTTGGCGTTTATTAAGCAGATTCAATGATAGCAGAAATAGTCTAGAAATGAGTGTATTTGAAACAAATAAACTTGAGATAAAAACAAAAAAACGGGCCGGGCGCGGTGGCTCACGCCTATAATCCCAACACTTTGGGAGGCCGAGGCGGGTGGATCACGAGGTCAAGAGATCGAGACCATCTTGGTCAGCAAGGTGAAACCCCGTCTCTACTAAAAATACAAAAATTAGCCGGGAATGGTGGTGCACACCTGTAGTTCCAGCTACTCGGGAGGCTGAGGCAGGAGAATTGCTTGAACCCAGGAGGCGGCGGTTGCGGTGAGCCGAGATTGTGCCATTGCACTCCAGCCTGGGTAACAACAGCGAAACTCCGTCTCAAAAAAAAAGAAAAAAAAAAAAAACAAGCATTTCGTGTGTGTGTGTGTGTGTGTGTGTGTGTGTGTGTGTGTGTGTAACCTTTTTTTTTTTTTTTTTTTAAGAGATGGGGTCTCAGTATGTTGCCCAGCTGGCCATTTCAAGCGTGTGTGTGTAAACTTTAAAAAAAAAAAAAAAAAAAGTGAGAGACATGGGGTCTCGGTATGTTGCCCAGGCTGGCCTCGAACTCCTGGGCTCAAGCGACCCTCAAGCCTCATCCCCATACTATCGTGCCTGGCAGAAAGGAGAACGTTTGTCTAAATCATTCCCTACTCCCTCTTTCCCCAAAAGTTAATAACACAAAAATCACTGTTTCAGTAGAAACAAACAGATACTAATTAAAGTCAAATTCTATTATAACCAGCATCAAGAGGTCTCCTAATGAAACTAGACTTTCACTCAGTTAAATGCTGCTTAAAAATAAGTGGGCCTTCACTTAGAAGTATGCTCACTAAAGGGAATTTGTGGTAGTGGATCTGACTTATTAAAAATTGGCTACGAAGGTTAAGAATCTGAAGACCTGGCTACCAAGCTTGGTAGAATCGAACCTGAACACACAGCTTCTGCTTCTTAGATATGTACAGTCACGCATGGTGTAACATTTTGGTCAACAAGGAACCACACATGATGGTCTCACAAGATTGTAATGGAGCTGAAAATTTTCTATTGTCTAGTGACGTCCTGATGATCCTGACCCTGTGTAGGCCAAGGCTAATGTCTGTATCTTAGTTTGTAACATGAAAGTTTAAAAAGTTAAAAACAAATTTTAATAGAAAAAAGTTTAAGCGAGAAAGAACAAAAAAAGTGTTTTTGTATAGCTGTACAGTGTGTGTTCTAAGTTAAGCATTCTTATGAAAGAGTCAAAAGGTTTAGAATTTTTCATTTAAACGTACATTAAGTAAAAAAGTTACAGTAAGTTAAGGTTAACTTCTCACTGGGAAAATTTTTTTTAAATAAATGTACTATTGCCTAAGTATAGAGTGTTTATAAACTCAGCTTTGTTCAGTAATGTCCTAGGCCTTCACATTCACGCACCACTCATCACTGACACCCAGAGCGACTCCAGACTTGCAGGCTCCAGTCATGGTAAGTGCTCTATGCAAATGAACCTTTTTTTTTTTTTTTTTTTTTTTTTTTTAATCTTTTCTACAGCATCGTTTTTATGCCTAGATGTGTTCAGGCACACAAATACTTAGCACTGTGTCATAACTGCCTATGGTATTCAGTAGTCACGGGCTGTACAGGTTTGTAGCCCGGGAGCAACAGGCTACACCACTAGCCTAATGCTCTGCCACGTGTATTTGTATAAGGACTCTCCATTGCTAGCACAACGACAAAAATCGCTATGTGACACATCTCAGAATGCACATCCATTGGTAAGCAACGTGCGACTGTGTAAACACGCATACCTCTTTCATACCCCGCTGTACTTCTGACTTCCGACTTCAACTTTTTAAAAACAACCTGTGAATTATGCAGCTTTATATTTTTATTGTGAATAGTTTCTACTTTAGAGCCTTAGCACTGTAAAACGTTAACTTTGGGCTGAACTCTTCACATTTTTCAAGAGCTGACCTTGGGGTACCAAAATTCTGAATAAAATTCATTTACTCAATCCAAAACAGGCATAAAAAAATGTTAAGTCACAAAATGCTTTCTTATATCTTAAGAAATATAAAAAAGAAGTAGCACACAGTGAGTACAAATCAGGGATTATCATACCAAAGGTATATCACAGAAAAAGTCCGTTATACATTCACACCGTGGAGCAGAATTACCTGAACAAAAGGCAAGAAACGGAAATGTAACTTGTCAACAGAAAAGAACTTCTAACAGACATGGATTTTTCACTGAACTTAAAGGCATGACACCCACTCCTCCCATTTGTTTCTGTATTGTCTTACTCTTAGATAACATTTAAGACACAGGCCTTTTTCAGACATTGCTATTAACACACAGGTCATCTACCACTGTTAGGGGTAACAATCTATCACCACTGTCTATCAGCTCAGTTGGATGAGGCTTCACTCTAGATTTGCATCTTTTCAACTATACCTGCAATCTTTATGGCTACAGGATCCTCTGAAACTGGAACAAGCCCTTCTTTGACTTCAACCTGCTTTTCAGAAACCAGGGGAGATATGGCGGGAGGGGAATACTTAGTTTCCACATAGGCCACCGGCGAGGAAGAAGAGGGCTTAGAATCATGAAAGAGACTGGCCCAGGACTTGGGCTGGCTGACAGGAAGGGAGCCTGACGCAGAGCCCGTGCCGTCAGCGGGAGGCGATGCACTCTCGGGTTTGATGGGGTCCAAGTCTATGCTTTCCGTGGTATGTAGCTCCACCCCGTTGGCAGCTGTGCCCTCACCTGAAGATTCAAGTATTTGTCCATTAGCAACTCCAAGGTTTTCAGTAGTATCGGTACCAACGCAGGGCTGAGCCCCAGCTGTCCTTGACAGGGTGTCTCTGCCAGCCTCTGCAGGGAAGCAGGACTGACCAAAATCAGCCCCAGGGCCCATCTCCAGCTGCCCTGCAGTCCTGGTGTCACTGCCAAGTGCTCCAGGGAAAGGACTGTCAGGCACAGTGTCACTGACAGAGTCCGTGGAATTCTGGGGGCTACTACAAGTCCTGGGCGTAACTGATGGGGGCATGTCCCCCATAAATTCTGCATCCTCTGTGCTGACACTGTTCGGGACTGCTGAACTGGCATGGCCATTGACCAGGGCCTCTGTGGAAATACTATCATCACCACCATCTTTCAAATAGCTGTAATATCCAGGGGGCCGCTTTTTCTTCTTTTTACGCTCCCTTTGTCCAAGACCACCTGAGACACCATCATTTTCCAAAACTTCCACCTCCACATTAGAACCTCCATCCAAAGCGAGGGCAGAACCTGGGTACTGGCAGTCAATGGAGCCGTAGCTTGCTTCTTTAGTGATGCCATCAGGGGTCATTTTGGAAGGTGGACAACCAAGAATAAATTCAGGGGCCTGAGGGTTCAATGTGCTTGAAATACTGTAGCTGGGGGTTCTCGGCAAAGTGTCACTGGGTTCAATGACTTCATTGACACCAAACTCAATTCTCTGATATTCTTGTCCTGTTTAGAAAGAAAACTGTTAGTTAAGAACACAGTTCTGCAAACTCTAAGCAACAGCAATTGCTAACTTTCTCTTTGAAAATGAAAACCTTAAATTCTCTTCCTAATCAACAAATCTATTACATATTTTACTTAT
This sequence comes from Saimiri boliviensis, assembly GCF_048565385.1. Classification (NCBI taxonomy): domain Eukaryota; kingdom Metazoa; phylum Chordata; class Mammalia; order Primates; family Cebidae; genus Saimiri; species Saimiri boliviensis. Next base: position 98,800,973 of record NC_133449.1, on the reverse strand, counting down.
GTGGAATAATTTGCTGAAAATGAAGTAACTATAAAATTATATTTAATTTGGGGATATGAAAAGCAGAAGCCTGTACTTCTCTTCCTAGCTAAGGAAGACTTTCAGAAAGTAAAATTAAAATATATTTGCAATAAAAAGCAAATAATATTCTGCCAGTTTAAAAATACCCCTCAATGGAATCTGACTTTCGTGTAGCTGCCTTACACCTGAGATAAAGGAATATGTATTTTGGACAACTTAATTTTTAAAAGATCGTAATGACTAACTTGGGACTTAAAACATTGTTAAATCAGCCTCTGTAATTAACACGATTTAATTCCAAAAAAACTACCCCAAGAATCCTATATATACTGGATAGGAGAAATTAGCAAGTACCCATTTAAAAGCAAAAAAGATTAAGAAGCAGCAGCAACAAAGAATCAAGTGCCGCTTCAGAAGCTGTCTTCGGAGTTCTTTGGCTCCTGGTCTCCTCCACTAATAACCATCAATGAAGTCTGACAAAGGGCCCTGACATGAACACATGCAAATGTCCTCTAAATAAATTCACACTCGATTCACTCCACAGGTGGTGAAGCCTTCCAAAAACACCAAATGACAAAGTTAGAATTGTGACCTTTTAAATCTCTCTTCGGAAGCTTTCAATACTCCCTTCCCGGTTAACCACAATCTATGTATTTCATTCATGCTAAGACAGACATTTTTTTTATAGCTCACATCTCTGAAATTAGGTTAAGTTTTAGAATCAGTGGTGTCTTTTAACAGACATCAAGCATCAATGTCACCTTATAGTTGACGAAAAAGTTACACGTTTTGAAGTTAAGGAAACGACACACGCCGTATACTTCATCTTTAATGCATAAAGGTTTCTTCCAGGCTAGCATTAAGGGGCCAATTTTTTTTTCAAGGCATATATCTCAAGAAAAGAAACTAATACCCAAAGAATGGTGTTCTACTGCAGAGGACTGTATATATTTTACCTTGGAAGGACCTCTGCAAGTCTTTTTGCAGAAGAAAAAATATAGACCCAGAGAGGGGCCAGCTACATGCAAGTGGGTGGGCAGGAGATGATTCAGCCTCTTGAATCTTGGCAGGCTTTGGCATCACAGCCCCCACTGTGGGGGCTGGGTGCTGGTGGCAGCACAATCCTGCCCCAACAACAGAAAGTTCCTGGAAAAGAATGCTGATGACCATTACAACTAAAGGCCGTTTACATATAAAGTCATGACAACCTAATTCCTTCCGCTACTATTTATTTTTTGTTTCCTTATTTTGAAAAGAATCATCAAAGGGAAATGAATTTATTATCATGCCAAGGGCTTGACTGCCCATTTTGCTTCCAGGCATCCCTTATTCCCTGATGTTGTGAGGCCAGACTGAAATCGGTGTGTCTGGAGTGAAGAAGTGAAGAGCACTCCACGTGGAGCCTAGCCTTTGAAGGGGCTGTGGTGTACACTGTGAAATCACATTTGAGACTAGTACATGCTGTGTCACTCAGCTTATGCAAGGCTGATGCATTCCAAGATACGGTGCTTTCCACATCTCAACTCTCAATCTTATCCAAACATAACGCATCCTAGAATGCGGTGTAACATGAACAGAACCATTTCAATGTTAATGGGTATTATCAAGCATTTACTCAACACCACGTTTCATCATCTCACTAAAAGGAAGATTCCTGGCCAGCGCAGTTCCTCTTCTTCTTGAGGAACACTCATGATGGACACACATGCCTTGCACCGCATGGCAGAGAGCTCAGAGCCCCATCTGCCAGGCAGGAGAAATGAGGAAGGTCTGCAAACTTGCTTCACCAACTTAATCAATACATTAGGAAGCCGGAAACTCAGCACTCAGGTATTGCAAGCCGTGGGTCATAAAACCATGAACCCCAACACAGCGTGTCTCAGAGTCTGCTCACTGCAGTCTGTGCAGTACAGTGGCCCGGGCTACAAGGCAAGGGGACAGCGAGGGAAACAGAGATGAGTAATACAAGGGCCCTGCTCAGAGATTCACATTTATCAGGAAGACAAATACAAACTGAGAATGAAACACGGGGGGAGGGGAAAGAAGGCTGTGAACCGCTCTAGAAAAAGAATGCTTCTAGACGCAGGACACAGTGGTCAACTGCCATCAGAAACTAGAGAGGTCAGTGGAACTTACAGATCACTGAATTGTTAAGGGCAGGGTGAAGGAGTGGGATCTCAAGCTTTAGGAACATTTAACAGGTAGTGCTTGAGGTAAAGGACAAGTAAGTGATTATTACTTGTATGCCTGTATGAAAATATCTCATGTACCCCATACATATATACACCTACAATGTACCTACGAAAATTAAAATATTAAATATTTTTAAAAAAACAAAAACAGAAAAGGCCAAGGTGTAAAAGGGAAGCCACCATGAGGTGCCTGTGCAAAGGGCTAGGTGCAGCTGGCAGAGGTGGGAGGGAACGTAATTCATCCAACAAATGCACTGAGGACTTACAACATTCCAGACACTACAGGCGCAGTGTGACAAACAGAGAGGAATGGACCCTGCCATCAGCAGCTGAGCAGCCTAGAACGAGAGGCAGGTCCATGTCAGCGCCCACCGGATCTGTACAGTCCGACAGGCGCTGGAAGAGAAACTAAAGTCATGAAAACTCAAGAGACCCAGAAAGGCTTCAGAGATAACCGTGCCTGTCACTAACCGTGCAAGCTGGCGCAAGATTCCAGTTGTGTTTTTGGCAGAACAAAAGCAGGACTTAGAGGGAACAGAGCAAAGAATGGAGAAAAAGAGCCAAGAAGCAGTAAGCGAAAAGGGCTGACAGGCTGGAAGGAGGGAGTGGGGAAGCAGAACTCCAGCGTCTGGGGGAGCTGGTGGGGCCTACTGCACAGGGAGGAGGGTAAACTTAGAGAGATGTGCACAGGAAAATCGTGGCGCATTTGTAAGCATGGAATCAACACATGCAGCGTGCTCACTACGTGCACAGCACACAGTAACAGAGGAAGTCCCACTGACTAGAGGCCTGAGAGGCTAAGCCATCAGCCGATTAAAAGGCAGCTCAGGAGGCTGAGCAGCCCCGCTTTTGGGTCCCCAGAGCTTCAATTACTGCCTTAGTTGTCCTAAGCTATTATTAACCCCTTTTGTAAGTCTGACCATGCTAACTCAACAGGGAATCCAAAGCCCAACTCTCAAAGAAAAAGTGTGGCATCAGTTTCCTGGAGGCCAGTTAGGGCCTTTAAAGGGATTCCAACTGAAAAATGATCTAAACAGGTTTGAACTGTGCGAGGGCAGCCTGCAGAAAGTAAACCACCGTGCTGGTATTCCCACACCGGGTACTTAAACAATACAAGATCACTGCATCTCAGTAAGCCCCCTCTGGTAATCAGCTCAGTGTCTGTGACGGAGACAAAAAAAGTAACAGATCAGGAGGTGAAGAGGTGACCTGAGTTCCCAAGAGCCAGCGACAAACCAGGACATGAATGTAAACCGCAAGAACAATCGATGCAGGCTGCCACTTCAGTCATAAAGAGCACATGCTCAGAAACTAGCCAGCGCTGGAGCCAGCAGGCTGCTTAGCAACAGGACTGAAAGCTTGCTTCAACTCTGGCATGTGGTGACGATGAATAACATACCTGTTGCACCGAGAACTGTCAGGGAAAAAAGAACTTAATGCCATTCCCTAAAGAAAATCTTAAATGGCTGGCCCTCTGAAGCACAGGATAAGCTTTAACACTAACTCACCAGTCAAGGTGACTCAGTGATTAAACATTATAGTTGACAGCACAAACTTCAAGCTGCAAAGAAACGTTTATTCAAATGGGAAAACGATGTTGACAGGGAGCCTGCCCACCCAGCATGTATGGCCAAAATTCCCTTCAGGGAAATAAGTAGAGAACTAGTAGCTTACCATCAGGTAGTTTATCCACAGCCTGTGTGCCATACAGAACTGTTCCACTGTATGGAGGAAGCTGCACAAGGAATCAGAAAACAAATTTTAATTCAACAAAATGTTAAACACATACCATTTCATTAAGGCAACATTTCGTTAAAACTCTTTATCCACACAACTTTACATGCCATTACTTTTAGCAGAATAACACACATGAAGAGTCAGTGCAATCTAAATGATCTTCATTTAAGGAAAAAACAGAATAGAAATACTTTCAGATATCTATCACTATTAAACAGACCTGGAAATGAAGGCAAAAGGAATAAACATGAACTCTAATGAACATGTAAATCAGCTACAGTAAAATGCTTCTGATACATCCTCCTTCTCACAGGATGCTAGTGACTGACCATAAAGAGCACAGACACTTTTGTCCGTGCCCTGGTGAAGACGACGCTTCCTGACTGAACCTCATGTTCACGATCACTACACTGCAACACAGCCGGTAGAGGTTGGGACCAGGTCCACAGTCGGAGAGCAGAGGAAAGCCCGCTAGAAACAAGGGTGACTGCAGCTCCCTTTTCAACACAGTGCCTTAATTAACTAAGTTAACAGCTAGATGTCACATTCCTTGTTTTGAAGACAGAAAGCAGAATGGGAATTATCTGGCCTCTTTATAAAAAGCTGAAAGATACCTCAACTTAAGATTTTTCTTCCCAGCTATTCCACATTTATTCAAGAGTTGGAAATGCTTCCAATGGACACACTGGGGATAGGAAAGTTTAGGAAGGGGTTGGGCAGGCCTTACATGGCCTGTAATCCCAACACTTAGGGAGGGTGAGGCAGGTGGATCACTTGAGGTCAGGAGTTCGAGACCAGTCTGGCCAACAAGGTAAAATCCCATCTCTACTAAAAATACAAAAATTTAGCCAGGTGTGGTGGCACACACCTGTAATCCCAGCTACTCAGAAGGCTAAGTAGGAGAATTGCTTGAACCCAGGAGGCGGAGGTTGCAGTAAGCCAAGATCAGGCCACTGCACTCCAGCCTGGGTAACCAAGTGAGACTCTGTCTTCCTCTCCTCCCCATCAAAAAAAAAAGTTTAGGAAGAAAAGCGGTAAGGTAAGCAGAGAGACAACTGCTACCTGAGGGCAGAACAGAAAAACAAAATGCCATTCAGCACTTCCCAAAGTCTGCTCACTGCAGGGCAATGCGGTGCAAGAATGGCCCCCGGTCCACAAAGATCAGAGGCTGTGGCTGATTCCCATGCCCAACACTGATGGGAACTCCCGCTGGGGCTGCTTCCTCAGCTGATTTCTCCAATGAACTCTCAGCACACCAGTTCAATAATCACAGCAGTAAAAGCTTCTCTCTGCAAGCAACTCAGTAAGTTCCATTCCCAGAGAATTAGGACAAACAGGAAAACATGGGCAATTCAAAAGGAAGCCAACACCTTCAGGACTTGAGAGATGCACTTATCTCTGCCACCCAGGGCAACCCAGGACTCATCACACTGACACCGAAGAGAAAGAATTCTGTGTGCTGGGAGGGGCTCCACCAGCCTTGGCACCCACGATGCAAAGATCATTCCACACACCAGCATTTATGAGGGCAGGCACCTGGAGCAGAGAGGTGGGTCCATAAAGGCAGCAGACACAGCGGCCATGTGTGTCTCAGGAAGCCTCAAATCTCATTCAAAACCCTCTGTGGTTACAAATGACAGTTTAGCAACTGACACATAGAATGCCCTCTCTTTTTCTGTTAATGACACTAGTATGCCCCCTGGTGACAGAAAGTTGTATTACTTTGAGGCATAAAAAGTGTTCTGAATCATTCTTTACACAAAATCACTCTAACATCAAGAAACCATCTTTTTCTGAGTCTAAACCATTTCATTACCCCATGTATTAGAACAATGTTCTCTCCACATTTAACAGTATTTGTTCTGCTCAGGGAGGAGAGAATGCTGAAGAAAACCTCCAGACCCAAGAGACTGCAGCAGGCTGGGAAGACGCACAATTTGGAGAAGGGACCTCTTCACCCGTCCACTTCAAACCCCAGTGCAAGGCAGAGAGCTGTTAGAACCCTGCTTGCTGTCTTCCAGCTGCCCTGCTCCTCGACATTCAACCACGCAGTGTGAACACAAGCTCAACTCCCAGCCACTCCTACAGCACACAGAAGAAAACCCCAGCAATCAGGAAGAACACAAGGATGATGCTGAGGATAAGCACTAAGTGGAGAGGCAGGACCAGTGATGCCAGGTGATGCCGACCGAGGGTGGAAAGGCTGGAAAGGCTGGACCAGTGACACCAGGTGGCACTGACTGGGCACTGAGGATGCACCCAGTCAGTGACACCTGGTGTCACTGGACACACATTCTGTTCCTCCACCACAACTCTGAGGAGGAGGTCCTGTTATTACGGCCATCTGACAGATGAGGAAGCCAGAAGACACTGCCGCTAAGAGATGACCACACTGTAAGCCTGCTTAACACACTTACTTGGATTTGCTAAGCTGATAAAAGAGCGAACCTGCAGGAATGCCAGATGGGGTGTGGCACTGTAGTAATGTGTGTGTTTGACTCTACTCTACAGGCACACAGCACCTTTCACTCAACAAACCTCCCTCACACATCACATGCCCTTAGTCTGTGGTAACTGGGTATCTAAATACACAGCAGAATAAAAGTTCAAGGATGGTTCAAAGTTCACTCATTAACTGTAAAGCTATTTGTAAGAATACAAAGTTCAAACATCAAAGCAAAAACATAAAATTCCCTACACAAATACAAAGTGAGCAATGTAAAAAACTGTAATCTAATAATGTTAAACACGCAGTCTGAAAACAGTGCTGCAGCCTCGTCAAGAGAATACTTGGGCCCCTGGCTAGGAAGGTGATGTTCTGAAGTCTCCCTCTGGGGCCACCTGTGTGCTCTGCTTTCTGTCTCAAGGACTCTCATGAACCAGGAAGCCCTCCTTTAAAATCCCATTTAGATACCAAATTAAGAACTGTCTCTACTCTCCCTGAGTGCCCACACACACCCATACCACACACACTGCCCATAACCAACACTCTGTTATCGGGGGTTTATTTATTCAGTCATGGTTGGGGTGTGTGCTACTTCCAAAACTGAGATTCTAGAATGATGAGCATTTCCACTTTATTTTTTAACATAATTAACAGCATTATGACTGGGGTTTAAACATTAAATAACTTGACTGTATTTTTTCCACTGGAGAAACTGATTTTTAAATCACTAGAGCACAACTCTAGAAGAGGTATCAGCTACCTTTCACCTGAATTGGTTTCTTCCGATTCCACTCAATCGCTAGCCACCTTAGCCTGCCAGTGGCAAGCTGCCAAGCAGGCGAACTAACAAAGCAGCCTCCGCTGACGGGAGTGGCGCTTGTGCAGGACGGCAGAATGCTCTTTCATCTTAACGTCCCACATTTCTTAATTGTGGTTTTTCAATTTATGGCCCCAAGTAGAGAAAACGATGTTTTATCAAGCTCCTAATAGCCAAAAAAAGGCATATGAACATTCGGCTAGACTGTAACTGATGCCATGGTCACATGGTAGTAACACTGCATGTTTGAGTGGCAATTATTTTACCTGCAAGATAAAAGGCCAAACAAACTGTGCTACAGAAGTGATGCACCATCATTAATCACACACCCACAGGTCCCTCGGAGCCTGTGTAATCATCAACTATGAAAATTCAGACTCCTGAAGACAGGGAAAAACAGCTCCATCCAATTATGTTAATTAGCCTGCATTTCCTTTTCACAGGTTACTGTGATTTCGATAAACTCATTTTATACCCCTCCAAACGTCACCGTGTGCTCAAAAATACGAAAAGCAGAAAAGCCCAAATAAGTCCAGACACAACAGGCGTTCTGAAGGTCAAACTCATTTTGATGAGACACAGTCATGCCTTCTGCGAATAAAAGGTTTGGCACAACCCACCATCTGCACCCTTTTCATCCATTTCTACTAACATCTGTCACTCACTAGCTACTGGGCCATACATTAGCTCCCAACATTTCTGTGATGAAAATCTGCGTTCTCCACTTTTATCAATTCAAAAAACGAAAGAGAGAGTAAAGAAAAAGGAGGCACGAAAAGGAAGAATGTGGCCAAGCCCACCAGGACTGTGTGAGTGGCAAAGCTGAAGCAACCCCATACCTCAGACTTTTGGATCACATGGAAACTCAAGTTTTCATTTGTCCACTCACTTGCAGACAGGCACACAATCATTTGCACGTGTACACACTTGAGAAGTATCAACTATGGTTACATTGGTGTGATGTAGGAAAAAATGTGAAACCCCCTTACCAAAAAAAAAAAAAAAATTGCCCACGCCTGGTGATACACCTGGAGTCCGAGCTACTCAGGGGCTGAGACAGGAGGATACCTGACGGGCAGGGGTGGGGTGGGGGAGTCAAGGCTGCAGTGAGCTGTGATTGGATCACAGCACTCTGCACTCCAGCCCCGGCAGAGTTAGATCCTGTCTCAAAAAAATAAAAATAAAAAACAAAGCGAATGGGAAGGGAAAGGAAAGGAAGAAATAAAGTTAAAATAAAGTAAATAAAACGTGGAGTTTATACAGAGATAAACAAGAGGTATATACCAGGATGCGCTACCCAAGGAGGCTGATGGGATGGCTGAGGGCTGAGTTCTCAATGAATGGTGCAGAGATGACTGCTCAGTGGGGCCCGGGCAGGGAGTTCAATGCCATCTCACACATATACAAAACTCAGTTCCTCCATTTCATCTGTATCACACCCTGAAGCGTGAAAACGAAATCTGAAAACTTTTAGAAGAAAACAAGACAAATCTCTTCATTATTTCAAGGATGGAAAGAATTTCCTAAAGATATTTTTAAAACGAAAAATCCACAAACCATAAGGAAAAAAAAAATCAATTCATTTGACATTAAAGTTAAACATGTACTCCTCCTATCCAGCAAAAAAAAAAAAAAACCAACCCCAAAAGGGTTCCTACCATGTGAAGCTTAAAAGCCCTCATGCCAGAAGAGATGCCTGTATAACCAAAGATTAGTCTTAAAAACACTAAGAAAAAGACAGCTACTTGATTTAAAAATATGGACATGGGATATATATAAATCAAGTAACTCACAGAAGAGGACATCCATATTGCCAGTAGACACGTGAAGATAATGAAATAGTGCCCAACTGTTTGTAAGCTGGGAGATATAAATTTAAACAATGAGAATACATTTACTACACATCAGATAAACAAAAATTTTAAATACGCCAACGAAAAGAATTTTTTTTTCTTTTTTTTTTTTTTTTTTTTTTTTTGAGACGGAGTTTCGCTCTTGTTACCCAGGCTGGAGTGCAATGGCGCGATCTCGGCTCACCGCAACCTCCGCCTCCTGGGTTCAGGCAATTCTCCTGCCTCAGCCTCCTGAGTAGCTGGGATTACAGGCACGCACCACCATGCCCAGCTAATTTTTTGTATTTTTAGTAGAGACGGGGTTTCACCATGTTGACCAGGATGGTCTCGATCTCTTGACCTCGTGATCCACCCACCTCGGCCTCCCAAAGTGCTGGGATTACAGGCTTGAGCCACCGCGCCCGGCCAAGAATTTTTTTTTCTTAAATACGAGCAAGAAAACTCTAATGTACTGCTGATGGGAACGCAGACTATAAAAATCCCAGAGAGGAAATCAGCAGTCTCTAGCGAAACTAAAGCAGCTTAGTCTACAGAAGCCAGCAATTCCATTCCCAGCTCTATGTCCCTGAGGCACCCACAGAGGAGCAGGAGGAGACTGGATAAAACGTGTTGACTGCAGTATCCCGAACAGCTGAACTAAAGACCTAGATGGCCCTCGACAGGAAAATACGTAAGTCAATTGTGGTATGTTCAACCAGTGGTACTAAGCACTGAAAACCAAAGAACAAGAACAAATTTATCAGCATGAAGAATATAATGTTAGCTTAGAATAAACTACAAAATGATGAATATGGTATACCATTCATGTGACATTTTAAAGCACATAAAGCACTACAACTGACAATGGTGATATACATGTATGTGATAAAAGGTGAGAACCAGTCAGGACCAGCACTTCCCAATTTCAGCAGAGTAGTTACTTCTGGGCAGAGATGGGAGAGAGGTGCACAAGAGGCATCAATTGCACATGTCATGCTTTATCTGCTTTTCCAAGTCGAATAAGGTAAATACAGCCAAATGTTAACATCAGTCAAATCTAGCTAGTGGACTGAGGCATTTCTCGTATTAGTCTCTGTACTTTTCTCTAAATAAAGAATTGGAATTCTTTGTTTAGGAAAAAAAAGTAAAATAGAAACGTAACTATCAGTTTTATCTACACATGTACTCACTAAAACATACTTTTGTCTTACCTCAACTGAAGATCGAGGAGTCACAAAGAACTGATTGAATTCATCAGGGCTAAAATCTCCAAAAATATACTGAAAAAAAAGAGAGTCACTGATCAGATAAAGTATATAAATTACATATTTTTTTTTAAATGCTACATATTTTAACAATCCTATGCAATATTTGGGTCATAACCCCCAAGAGATCCTTTCTCAATTAAACAGAGGATCTGCAAACTCAGGATTCTAGGTTCTTTATTAAAAAAAAAAAAAAATGCTACTGAACCTTTCCTACAAATTGTCAAAGAACACTATGAAACTGATAAAGCTTATTTTGAAACAAGTCAATTTTGTATGCCAAACTTATGAGTTCTGCTTGCAGGAGTGTTTTGGTTCACAAATACTGCCAGTTGTTCCATTTACCTTTCTGCTGACTCATGCCACTACCTCCATTTCCGTTTTCTCTGCCAAACATACTAAAGAAAAGCAGAAAACGTGGTTCAAATGGGAAGACAAGGAAATCCAAAAAAAGGAAAAAGTTAATGATCCTGATTAATGATCTTTAAAAATATCTATATAACTCTTTATTTTAAAAATGCATTTCCACAGGACACACAGATACACGTATTATCAGAGAGACACAGCCCTTGTCGCAAGCCCTGATTTCACGGAATTCAGAACGTGACTTTCTGGAAAACAAAGTGGTTAAACTGCATGGATGTGAGGTCTAGCAAGTGCCCACGAAGCTTGAAGAAACAAGTCACTGAGGCCTGGCACGGTGGCTCACACCTGTCATCCCAGCACTTTGGGAGGCCGAGGTAGGTGGACCGTTTAAGGTCAGGAGTTTGAGACCAGCCTCACCAACATAGTGAAACCCCCGTATCTACTAAAAATACCAAAACTAGCCAGGTATGGTGGCGTGCACCTGTGGACTCAGCTGCTGGGGAGTCTGAAACACAAGAATCGCCTGAACCCGGGAGGCGGGGGGTTGCAGTGAGCCAAGATCAAGCTACTGCACTCCAGCCTGGGCGACAGAACCAGACTCCATCTCAAAAAAAAAAAAAAAAAGTCACTGAGTAGAATTAGCATGACTAGATTTCCACGATGGAGAAACATTCATTCATTCATTTAATCAGTAATAATTCAGAGCCCACTAAATGCCCATGTATGATCAGTACTGGGTATAAAAATGGTAAGCAGAGTGTGGTTACTCTGTTCTAATGGAACTTAATGGTCTAGTAAACTGTGGGGAAATTTACAAGCAAGTCATTCAAAAATAACCAGAAACTAGGTATTACATAAATGAGTAATACCCATTATTATTGTAAATGTGAATAAATGGCCACTAAATTGTTAAATTGTTAATACCCTACTGGTAAAAATGCAAGGGAAAACATTTCTGGAGGGCTCTTTGACAATATCTACCCAAACTGTAAATATACATTAAGAATAAAAAACTTTTCATATAGTATTTACACATACTTGAAAAAGTCCACAAAGAAATTATATATAGATGGTAATAGTGAAGATAAACAGACCCTCAAAATGGTTCAGAAATGACCTTCTGAAACACTGTCCCTGAAAGCTTACACCTTCTTCTCATCAGCAACACTGGGAAAAGACATTATGAATTTCACTAAGACACGAATCAATGGAAGGGAAAATTCTATAGGCTAAAAGGAAGCAGCAAAAATCAACACAGACTATCACAAAAAAGGAGCTATCAGAGATCAAGAATGTGTTCACGGAAATTAGGTTATTAATTTTAAATCACGAAATTTAAAAACTGGACAGAACGTCTTAATAACAAAATCAACAAGGCTATATAAAGCCACAGGGCAATATTTTGAAAGTTCCGAAAAAAAAGGATTTTGTTCCTAGAATTCTAGAGGTTTTTTTTTTCCCTATGAATTACTTTTCAAGTGCAATAGACAAATAACATTTTCTGTCACTCATACACGTTTTTCTTGAGGAGAAGGGAAAGGAAACTGCTTAAGAATTCCAGAAAAGGAATTTGAGAGATACAAGAACGACAAAGAAGTAAAATCCAAGAAACATATGGCAGCTGTGAAATTTAATGCAAATATGAAGAATAAACAAACTAGAATCATGCTATTTTGTTTAACATCAATAGTAGAAATGCAGCTACTGTGCACACATTGCCTATGGGGTAGCCCTGCTCTGCAAGGAACAGTTTAAAAAAAAAAAAAACAACTAGAAATGCTATATTAAAAGTTATTCATGTATCTTAATGGCTGTTAAGAATAGCCTTTTAATTCAGAATGTGGGGAAGATCCATAAGGATAAGAATGAAAATGTTCTGCAGGATTATTAGGTATTTTCTTTCTTTTTTTTTTTTTTTTTGAGACGGAGTTTCGCTCTTGTTACCCAGGCTGGAGTGCAATGGCGCGATCTCGGCTCACCACAACCTCCGCCTCCTGGGTTCAGGCAATTCTCCTGCCTCAGCCTCCTGAGTAGCTGGGATTACCGGCATATGCCACCATGCCCAGCTGATTTTTTGTATTTTTAGTAGAGACGGGGTTTCACCATGTTGACCAGGATGGTCTCGATCTCTTGACCTCATGATCCACCCGCCTCGGCCTCCCAAAGTGCTGGGATTACAGGCTTGAGCCACCGCGCCCAGCCGGGTATTTTCTTTAGGAAGGTTTTCTTTCCAGAAAAAGGAAAATGAACATTTCATGTTTATTTAAATCATACTTCTAAGCACACTTTCTTATCTCAGTTCATATACAGCCTGAAGTCTTAGATCTGGTCAGTCCAGTATGAAAATTAAAAATCCAAAAGATTTGATAAAAATCTTGGCAGTAAAGGAGGAGGGGAGGAGAAAACAGGATCCCAAGCCACCAACACACACTTCCTGTTTCAAATGCAGACACCAAATTGCTTCAGCATGAGTCAGCGGCAAACACCCTCAAGTCATAAGCTGGAATGCTTAGAAACAGTTCAGTGAAATTTTTTTCTCTTATTTTCAAATTGATTAGTTTTTCTTAATTCTTTATTTGTAATGTATTTGAGAAAATCTGCTATAGATTCCAAGTGTGCTTTTATTATAACTTCATGTCAGCAATCTCTCCACAGATATGTATCTTCAATCTAGTAACAAAATTACCTGGGGGAAATGAGGAAGATCTTTAGGTAGAGACAGGGAGAGATCTTCAAGATACTATTAAAAGAAGAAAACATTCTCGGTGTAAAGAAGGTAGGAAAAGAGAATATTTACTTGTGTTGCTATATATTTGTGTTAATAATTTAGATATCCGTGTCTGCATAAAGAGACACTGGAAAAATCTTCACCTTTGAGGGCAGCGGGAATGCTGAGTGGACGGAGACAGAAGTGGAGGGGATTTCTCAGCATGTCCTTTGGAGTTTTTTTGGGGGGAACTATATACTTTATTCAAAACATTAATTATAAAAAGTAAACACAACAGAAATTACAACTCTTCAAATAGAACCATTTTGCACAGACATAATTTCATAAGCATGTTAGTTTCAAGATCTCACTGACAACAGGTTAGGACTTGATGAAAACATGTAACCAAAAAAATACACTGTAAGTAACTGCTAATTATCAACTATACAACACTAAAGTATCATTTAACACTTGACAAATGGCTGGCCAGAGCTGTTTTGAACTCCAACTTAATTTCCTTAACACTGGCTCACTAAGCTCAATACATGACCCCATCGAAATAGACATGAATCACATCCTCCTGCCACAGTCAGATCTATGTTCAATCCTTAAAATGCATGAGCTTTTAAAAGTGAACAGTTGCACCTCACCAATATTTAAACCCATCCTTTGAATTCTGTAACTAAAATAACAAAGGAACCTGCTAAGAAGTCAGTGCCAAGGGTTTAAGAGCATCTCTGCAAGGCGTTCAACCTCCTAGGACACTTTGGTTAGAATCTCCATCTCCTATACAATGAGTATTCCCCACATGCTCATGGCAGATAAACTACAAGTATCTTTATCCTATGTGTCAGTATATGTATCACTCATGCTCAAACAGGAATTCTGATATAACCCAATAGCTACATATAAAGGAAGTTATATTTGGGGAGTTAACTATCAAATGTCAGTAAAAGACAAGTCATTGATATCACAAGCTAGGGGAATTCTAAAAATATAATGCAATCTCCTGGAACTGCAATGCACATTTTGAAAAATGATAAATATTTCTTTCTAGGCAAAGGAAGCTGGCATGGTAACCATTCAAACATGCATTTTCAATGACACAAGAATCCATACAAACATGAAGGTTAAGACATCATTTTTGTACTTAACAATATCATATGCATCATTCAAAGTAGTACAATGAAGAAGCATTTATTATCAACACTATTCCAAAAAGATAAAAGGGCTGCTTGGCCAGGCACAGTGGCTCACACTTGTAATCTCAGCACTTCGGGAAGCCAAGGTGAGCAATCACTTGACGTCAGGAGTTCAAGACCAGCCTAGCCAAAATGAAATCCCCCCTCTAATAAAATTAAAAAATTAGCCAGGCACGGTGACAGGTACCTGTAATCCCAGCTACTTGAGTGGGTAGGTGTAAATTATAATTTTGATAAAACTACAAAAGGAAAAAAGAACAAATATTTATTCAATAGCAAATACCAGTGAGGACAATTATTTAACTAAAATGATAACTGACTAAATTTTGAAGGCATGTTTGTGACATCAAAAAGTTGATCACAGAAATTCAGGACAGCCAACTGCTACTAAAATGTTCTGGTTTCACCATGTCCTTCAGCAAAAGCCTTCCTAATTTCCAATCAAAACTTATTTTAGGTGTTTGGCAAAATGAGGAATGTCACCAAAATCGGGGAGGAGAAACTGCTTTTCAAAGAGGTCAACATCCTGAAAAGCTGTGGGAAATGTTCAGAGACCTGACAACTAAATGCAATTTCCTCACCCTAGACTGGATCCTGTGCTGGAGGGGAAAAGTCGATGAAGGACATTATATGGTCAACCCCCAAAATTACAGTATGGACAAGTTAGAAAAAACTACTGCAGCAGTGTAAATTTATGAAAGTGATAATGTTTTACCGTGGTTATTTAAGAGAATATGCCTATTTTCAAGAAATATGCATTCAAGAATTTGCGAAGTGAGGGGCCAGGGTGTATGTAATCTTCCCTCAAATCTCAAAGGGTTCAGAAAAAGGCCATATGTCTCTATATTTGCATGTGTGAGCCCACGTCTGCATGTGAGTTTGTGTTCAGTATGAGTGTGTATGTGTGGAGACAGAACTCAAGTATACACAAATGATTAAGCAAACTGGTTCATTCTTAACAACAGGTCGATCTGAGTAAAGGAGTAATCTGGGGGCTCTTTGAACTATTCTTTCCACAACTTTTAAAGTTTGAAGCTATTTCCAAATAAAGAGATATATTTTTTTTAAAGCTAACACTGAAAATTGAGAGGTTCCGAGGAAAACCCTTACCCTTTCCTCATGTGACTGTTTAGTATTTTCCCTTCTTTGGAAGATTAACTTATTTCAAAGGCTGTAACATGGTGGGGGGCGGGGGGCGGCAATTGTAGGTGTTTGGGTAAAATAGAGATGAAAATAACTGCGTCCGACTTCACAGGACTTACAATCCAGTGGCAAAGGAAAGTCCACTGACTGCATCAATTAGTTTTGCCTGTAACAGAGCAAGATAAAATAAAGGACAATTAAGTTCACGTGGGAGACTGAAAAGGAAGAGTAACTTCATTATTTTTTGTAATGTCAAAGAAAGTGCAGAGCCTAGGACATATTGGTGGCTGTCATTAAAATAAAAGCAGGGACCTGGAGGCCCCAGCTACGGCATGCTACAGAAACTGTGACACTGCTGATGACTCTGCCCTTTCCACAGCTCCACCAACTACCGTAAGGAAACACTGGGAAGCCCCCTAAGGTTTTGAGCAACCCCCTCTAGAGTCAGAACACTGGTGTCAAAAGGGGGAACCAGAAAGCAGGATCAAATGCTCCTTTTCCACATCCTGAGGCTCATAAGAAATGCCAGGGGGGCAGGGACGGTGCAGAAATACCTGGATTGGGGGAAGCAGGCTACAAGGGCTTTAGGCCTTTTACCCCTTTTCAGGGGAAGTAAGACTGTGAGCCAGAGCAGCTCTTCCCCTCTACCACTTCCCCTCAAATCTGACCTGGTCCTCATCCCAGGCTTTCAAAACTCTCACTGCTCACAACTTTACTTTTTGATCCTTTCTCAAGGGGATGTGCAAAAAACTATACAAGCAACACTTCAAGTAAAGGGGGACAAGCCCACACCAAAGCAGGGATGTTGACAAAAGACACCGTCCTTCCTGAAGCACAGCCTGTTGGCGTCACTGGCTCAGTTTACCTTCTGGAGAGGCGTGGAGGCCACCACGGCCCTCAGAGGGCCTGAGTTTAGAAACTCTGGGCAAAAGTTTAGGCGAAGTGGGAAAAACGAGTGTTCCTGCTAAAGGAAAAACAAAGACCTTGCCCTCAAAAATAAAGATACAATCCTCCATCTCAGCCCAAGGAAGGTGAGAAGAAGGAAAGACGTTTACGGTTCATTTAGCTCTAGTACGGAACTGCAGGAAACACCACTTTCAGCTTCAGGAGAAACTGGGGACTATCACTATCGTATGGCACTAGGGGGCGCTGCAGCACAGCATTCTGAAAGTCTCATTTCTGGAAACTTGAGTAACTATGTAGGTTGCCCCAAATTAACATTCTCTACCTTCAAAAGGACTGATGGAAATAGGAGATCAGCCCTGAAGTAAGAACATAAATACGTTGCTGCTGCATTTCTACTGTGCAGTTCCTGAGGCAGGTGGACAACTATCACCAACCTCTGAGAACAATCTCCTATTCAAAGATGCACAGCCAAGCCTCACAGGGGCAAATGGTCACAGTCAAATACACAAGAATCTGAGAAGTGTAAAGTCCTGATCCAAATAAGCTAAATTTGGGGAAACGTGAAAAGAGCAATAGACTGTTTCAAGTTATTAAAGCCTTAATGTCACCTATAAAATGAAGGTATATTGGACCAGATAAGCTCTGAAATTCTTCCCATCTCCAAAAGGATCTCTTGGATCTAAAAAAAATTTAAAAACACGGGTTTGAAAATGTCATCAGACAGGCTGGGCATGGTAGCTCACACCTATAATCCAGCACTTTGGGAGGCCAAGGTGAGTGGATCACCTGAAGTCAGAAATTAGAGAACAGAATGGTGAAACCCCATCTCTACTAAAAATACAAAAAAAAAAAAATTAGCTGGGCATGGTGGCAGGCGCCTGTAATCCCAGCTACTCAGGAGGCTGAGGCAGGAGAAGTGCTTGAACCCAGGAAGCGGAGGTTGCAGTGAGCTGAGATCGTGTCATTGCACTCCAGCCTGGGCAACAAGAGTGAAATTCCATTTGAAAAAAAGAAAAAGAAAAAAGAAAATGTCATCAGACTAATGCATGCTACAACAGGATGACTTTGAAAACATTGTACAAAGTTAAAAGCCAGTCACAAAGAGCCATAAATTGTTTATTCCATTCATATGAAATGCCCAAAATAGGCAAACCACCACCAGACACAGAAAGATCATGATTGCCAAGGACTAGGAGAAGGGAATCGGGGAGCAGGGGCAGGGGGAGCAGGAGTCGGGGGAGCAGGGGTCTCCTAATGAACATGAGCTTTCTTTTGGGGATGAAATATTCTAAAATTGACTATGGTGTTAGTTGCACAACTCTCTGAATATACTAAAAACCAATGACATGCATATTTATTTAAATACACAAATTCTACAACATGTGAATTACACCTCAATAAAATAAAGTTTTTATTTTTTATTTTTATTTTTACTTTTATTTTTGAGACGGAGTTTCACTCTTGTTACCCAGGCTGGAGTGCAATGGCGCGATCTCGGCTCACCGCAACCTCCGCCTCCCGGGTTCAGGCAATCCTGCCTCAGCCTCCTGAGTAGCTGGGATTACAGGCACGCACCACCATGCCCAGCTAATTTTTTGTATTTTTAGTAGAGACGGGGTTTCACCATGTTGACCAGGATGGTCTCGATCTCTTGACCTCGTGATCCACCCGCCTTAGCCTCCCAAAGTGCTGGGATTACAGGCTTGAGCCACCGAAAGTTTTTATTTTTATTTTTTAAAAAAGGTCAGCACTTATATCAAAAGAAAAAGTTTAATTTCTTTACCAAGCTTTATGGATCAAAACCCAGTAAGCCATGGGTGCCATCTGACATCTACTGAACAGTCACTGTGTGCTTTCAACTTTAGGAGGTGGTGTGGGTGGTTCTAAGGACATCTGGAGATGATACTGTCGTCAAATACTGAATGCACAGCAGGAATTTCACCGATTTAACAATATGCACTGAGCACCAACTATCCACACTGCACTATGCGAGACTATGAGATTAAAGCTTTGAAGACAGCACACACAGGGGCCAGGGCATGGTGACATTTACAGTTTTATTACAGTGCAAGCCAACTGCAAGCTGCACTCAGTGTGAACAAATGGCAGACAAAGGAAGAGGGAGGAAGAGAAAGTTTTGTTCCCCCACTAATCGGGCTTAGCAAAAATCTGCTTTACTTTCTTGGGTCAGAGAGGTCCTGAGAAGGGAACAAAGTAAACAAACTGGATCACAAAGCCACTCTCACACACCGCATCTCTCCTTGACACTCAAATGTCAAATATTGCAATTCACTGTTGACTTCCCTGCCTGTTTGTGTATTTTATTTCTACTACTAATGTGCTATCAAAAAGTAATCACTTTACCTTTCAGAGTATGGTTTTCAATGGGTTGGCTTGTATATTAAGTGCTTTCATGGAGACTCTGAGCTGAAATTTCCTTCCACATATTGAATCTCCAAATTAGAAAACATGATTCACTTTACATAAACCCACTTTTACCAACTTTCCAATGCCGTGTTTATATTAGAACTATATTACAAAACGTCCATCAAATTTTAACTGACTTTGCTCTTAACTAGTACTAAATAGCAAGATAATATAGATAGCCCTCATTACTGAATGACTTGCTATGTAAAATTGCTATTGTATGAAACAGAGCAGATAAATTAGGGAGTAAATTCAGTAAACTTTATCTGGGATAAACTTTATCTGGGACAGCCATAGTTCAACATTCCACCTACTATCATATTCATTACAATCACCTTGGTGCTGACCTTAAGAAAAAAAGAAATGGGCTGGGCACAGTGGCTCATACCTGTAATCCCAGCACTTGGGGAGGCTGAGGCAGGCAGATCACCTGAGGTCAGGGGTTCGAGACCTGCCTGACCAACATGGAGAAACCCCGTCTCTACTAAAAATAGAAAATTAGCTGGGCATGGTGGCACATGCCTGTAATCCCAGCTACTCAGGAGGCTGAGGCAGGAGAATTGCTTGAACTCAGGAGGCAGAGGTTGCAGTGAGCTCTGATCGTGCCATTGCACTCCAGCCTGGGCAACAAGAGTGAAAATCTGTCTCAAAAAAAAAAAAAAAGAAATTGAAGAAGAAACCAATAAAAAAGCAAAAGAAACTGTATCAGAAGCAGCTCCATCTTTGCTGGGGCCAAGGATGAACAAAAGAGGCTGCAAGGGGGTTCAAAGAAAACTCTGGGGAATGCAGAACTGATATCTTGATTGTGGAGGTGACCACACAAATACAAACACCTGTTTGAATTCATGGAAACATACACTTTACATGGGTGAAATTCAGTGCACATGCATTATACCTCCATAAAGCTGATGTCTTTGAAGAATTAAGTTAGATACACCTCTGTATAGCCAGGAGTTAACGCAGTACATTTGGCATACAGTAGGTGCTCAAAATACCTTTGTTGAACAAATGAATTCAGGAAGAGGAAAATGAAAACACTGACACAAATAAAAAGCTCTAAGGACAAATAATAATTTCTCCATATTCCACAGCAATCATTGCAACTTCCCAGATGTCAATGGGAAATCGAAATCTTAACTTGATCACTCTGAATTGTTTTTATTCTCATGTTTTTATTACCACCAGAGATGTTCCAGCCAGGAATATATCTTTCATTTTCAAATATACCCTTTAAATAAATATAATCAAGAAATAACACTTATTTTAAAATATAACACTTAAACGCAACCATAATAACTGAATTAAGTTTTACAGAAATCTTTATAAAGGAATACGTAATTTTGACCTAGAGAAAAATCATTAACAATTACCCAAAATCTTAACTTTATAAGGGGAGAAAAAGGGCCAAAAAAACCATGAATATGATGAGAAGGTATTGGGGCAGGTCATTCCTTTTAAAATCCACTATTATTCCCTATCCCACCATCCTTGCCCGTCAAATAAGATCACCTGTGTCTAGTGTGAAGCGGGCTCTCATTCTGCCTTTCTTAGACTCTCCTTTCTACTCAAACTGTCTTTTTGGACAGATTTTGCTAAGAATCACCTAATTGCACTCAGTTTCACTTTTGCTGTGAATGACAGGAAGTCATGTTCCTGGGGACAAAAAATTATCTCCTTTTCAAATGACATGCAATAAAATTAAAAAGACTGGGCCGGGCACAGTGGCTCATGCCTGTAATGCCAGCACGTTGGGAGGATGAGGCGGAGAAATCACTTGAGGTCAAGAGTAAGACTGGCCAACACAGTGAAACGCCATCTCTACTAAAAATAAAAAATTAGCCAGGCGTGGTGGCGTCCGCCTATAATCCCAGCTACTTGAGAATGAGGCAAGAGAACTGCTTGAACCTGGGAGGAGAAGATTGCAGTGAGCCAAGATCAAACCACTGCTCCAGCCTGGGCGATAGAGTGAGACTCTGTCTCAAAAAAAAGGAAGACTGACAATACCAAATGTTGGTGAGGACTGAGAAGTAGAATTCTTATACACTGCTGGTGCAGATATAAAATGGCATGGCCGCTGTGAAAAAGCCTTGCAGTTTCTTATAAAATAGAATACACGCAGAGAGATCCAAGATGGCTCATTACTAGCAGCTCAGGATTGCAGCTCCCAGTGAAAGCGCAGAGAACGAGAGGACACCACACTTTCAAATTTTTGTTGCTCCCAGACCAGGAGATTCCCAGCGGAGGAGCCCCACGGGTCACCAGCACAACTTCTGTGGCCAGCGCAGTGGTTTTGCCGGCGCCCCGGTGCAGCGGTTCCCACTGCAGAGTAAACTGGGACTGGGTCCCCTTTTGGTCGACATTTGGAGCTCCGGGAAGGCAGAGTCGCCCATTCAGCTGACTGAAAAAGGGACCCAAGAAGGAAGCCAGACCGGAGATTCCCAGGCAGAAAAGCACCACGAATCTTAATGCCGCTGTTTTGGCCGGCGCAGTGGGTTGCTCAGATTCCGGCGCTGGGAATCAACAAGTTGGACATCCACTCAGAGACCTAATTTGAAAGTCGGTAATTACAAAGACGACAGGTGGATAAATTTACAATGATGGGAAGAAACCAGCGTAAAAAGGCTGAGAATACCCAAAATCAGAAAGCCTCTCCCTCTACAGGGGATCACAGTTCCTCATCAACAAGGGAACAAGGCCTGATGGAGAACGAGTGCATTCCATTAACAGATTTAGGCTTCAGAAGGTGGATACTAAGAAACTTCTGTAAGTTAAAAGAACACGTTCTAGCCCAATGTAAAGAAACTAAGAACCTTGCAAAAAGGTTCGACGAAATCCTAACGAGAATAGACAATCTAGAGAGGAATATAAGTGAATTAATGGAACTGAAGAATATGAGAACGCCGCGAGGTATGCACAAGTTTTAACAGTTGAATTGATCAAGCAGAAGAAACGATATCAGAGGTCGAGGACCAACTTAATGAAATGAAACGATAAGACAAGATTAGAGAAGAAAGAGTAAAAAGGAATGAGCAAAGTCTCCAAGAAATATGGGACTATGTGAAAAGACCTAATTTACGTTTGATAGGTGTACCTGAATGTCATGAAGAGAATGAATCCAAGCTAGAAAATATTCTTCAGGATACTATTCAGGAAAACTTTCCTAACCTAGTAAGGCAGGAAAATACTCAACTTCAGGTAATACAGAGAACACTACAAAGATATTCCTCAAGTAGAGCAACTCCAAGACACATAATCGTTAGATTCACCAGGGTTGAAATAAAGGAGAAAATTCTAAGGGCAGCCAGAGAGAAAGGTCAGGTTACCCATAGAGGGAAGCCTATCAGACTCACAGCAGATCTCTCAGCTGAAACCCTACAAACTAGAAACGAGGGGGGGTCAATATTCAACATCCTCAAAGAAAAGAATTTTCAACCCAGAATCTCACATCCAGCCAAATTAAGCTTCATAAATGAAGGAAAAATAAAATTTTTTGTGAACAAGCAAGCACTCAGATTTCATCACCACCAGGCCTGTTTCACAAGAGCTTCTGAAAGCAGCACTATACACAGAAAGGAACAACCACTATCAGTCATCCCAAAAACTTACCAAAAGGTGAAAAGTACCTCCATAATGAAGAATCTATATCAACTGATGGGCAAAATAGCCAGCTACCATTAAACGACAATATTAAACTCACAAATATCAATATTCATCCTAAATTTAAATGGATTAAATGCCCCAATCAAAGACACAGATAGGCAAACTGAATAAAAAGTCAATACCCGGCCGGGTGCGGTGGCTCATGCCTGTAATCCCAGCACTTTGGGAGGCCGAGGCAGGTGGATCACGAGGTCAAGAGATCGAGACCATCCTGGTCAATATGGTGAAACCCCGTCTCTACTAAAAATACAAAAAATTAGCTGGGCATGGTGGCACATGCCTGTAATCTCAGCTACTCAGAAGGCTGAGGCAGGAGAATTGCCTGAACCAGGAGGCGGAGGTTGCAGCGAGCCGAGATCGCGCCATTGCACTCCAGCCTGGGTAACAAGAGCGAAACTCCAACTCAAAAAAAAAAAAAGTCAATACCCATTGGTTCACTATATCCAGATCCATCCCATAAGCAAGGACACACAAAGACTCAAAACAAAGGGTTGGTGGAAGATTTACCAATCAAACGGAGAGCAAAAAAAAAGAAAGAAAGAAAAGAAAACAGGAGTTGTAACTTTCGTCTCTGACAAAATAGATTTGAATAGTAAAGACTAAAAGAAACAAAGACATTACATAATGGTAAAAGGATCAATGCAACAACAGGAGTCAATGATCATAAATATATATGCACCCAGATACATAAGACAAGTTCTTAATGACTTATAAAGAGACTTGGACTCCCACAGAATAACAGCGGGAGACTTTGACACCACACTGTTAATATTCGATGGATCAACGAGATAGAAAATTAACAGGGACATCTATGATTTGAACTCAGACCTGGAACAAGTAAACTCAGTGAATATTTATAGAATTCTTCACCCCAGATCCACCGAACATACATTTTTCTCAGTATCATATCACACCTATTTTGAAAGTGACCACATAATTGGAAGTAAATCACTCTTGAGCATTTGCATAGCCTTTCACAGACTTAAATGAAATACTGGTTGGCTGTTTGTTATTTTCTTCCCTTATTCCTTCCTGTCTCCGCTGTTAAGCACGATTATCGGCATAAAAGAGATTTTTAATACCTATTTTTAGATTGCATTCCAGCCTGGGCAATAGAACAAGACTCCTGTTCTCTCTCCCTCTTTCTCTTTCTTTCTTTCAAAAATAAATAAATAAAATAAAATAAAATAGAATATACGCTTACCACATTTTACCCACAAGAAATGAAAACCTATGTCCACAAAGACACTTGTATGTGAATGTGAACAGCAGATTCATTTATAATAGTCAAACAGTGGGAACAACAAAAATGTCTATCACGAAGCGTGGAGACAAGCAAATTGTGGGACATCCATGAAGGAATACTACCCAGTACTGAAAAGGCTGGATCTTAACACTCAACACGGCTGAATCTCTAAACAGTAAGGCTGAGTGAAAGAAACCAAACAAAGCTGAGCACGGTGGCTCATGCCTGCAAGCCCAGCGCTTTGGGAGGCCAAGGCAGGTGGATCACAAGGTCAGGAGTTCAAGACCAGCCTGGCCAGTATGGTGAAACCCCATCTCTACTGGTAATACAAAAACTAGCCAGGCATGGTGGTGCACACCTATAGTCCCAGCTACTCAGGAGGCTGAGGCAGGAGAATCACTTGAACCAGGAAGGCAGAGGTGGCAGTGAGCTGAGATCATGCCACTGCACTCCAGCCTGGGCAACAGAGCAAGACTCTTTGGAAAAAAAAAAAAAAAGAAAGAAGAAAAAGAAACAATAGATTACAGTTTATATAATTCTGCATCAATGTAATTCTAGAAAAGGCAAACTTTCTTAACCTATAGTGACAGAAGCAGACCACTGCCTGCCTGAACACGGTGGGGATCCACGGCAAAAGGGCATGAGGAAACTCTCTGGGCAATGGAAATGGTCTGTATCTTGACTGTAGTAGTAGTTACTATTTTGGCATATACATTTGTCAAAACTCAAACTGAGATGGGCGTTATGGCTCACACCTGTAATTCCACCCCTTTGGGAGGCCAAGGTGACAGGATCACTTGAGACAAGTTCAAGACCATCCTGGACAACACAGTAAAACCTCATCTCTACAAAAAATTTTGTAAAAATGGCTGAGCTTGCAGTACTTTGGGAGGCCGAGGCATGTGGATTGCCTGAGCTCAGGAGTTCAAGACCAGCCTGGGCAACACAGTGAAACCCCATCTCTACTAAAACACAAAAAATTAGCCAGGCATGGTGCCATGTACCTGTAGTCCCAGCTACTCAGGAGCTGAGGCAGAATTGCTTGAGCCAGGGAGGCAGAGGTTGCAGTGGGCTGTGATTGCGCCACTGCACTCCAGCCTCGGTGACAGAGCGAGACTCTGTCTCTTAAAAAAAAAAAAAAAAAAAAGCTGGGCTTGGTGGCACATGCCTGTAGTCCCAGCTACTTGGGAGGGCTGAGGCAGGACGATGGCTTGAGCTTGGGAGGTCGAGACTACAGTGAGCTGGGACCACACCACTGCCTGGCAGACAGAGCAACACCTTGTCGCAAAAACAAAAAACCTCAAACTGCAAACTTCAAATGGACGCATTTACTGTATTAAATTCTACTTCAGTAAGATTGACTTTTTAAAAATTGTGACACACAATCTATATAAGGCATTTGAAGCAGTACCATCATCAGAGTTCTTGAAGACAAAGGGCCGGTTTTCATCTTTCATTTACGGACTCTGCAGCACTCTCTACTTGTCAGCATCCACACGCTGGGATTTTTAGTTTCATGTTCCTTGGTCCAAAGACCTCCCGGTGTGCCACACACCTTAAAACCTGCATCGTCTTTCTATTCTGCATCTGTTTTCAGTGGAACAATGCTCCACTCTTTTCAGCCTCCGTCCCATCATCACTGAATCACTTCAGATTATTCTTGCCTGGCTCAACCTTTATTACTGCTGAGCTTCTCATACCACGTATTCAAACTCCAAACAAAGACAATTACTGCCAAAAACAATGAAGCAAAACTATAGTGTTTCATTAAACAGGGTGCTACACGGGCAGAAATTTGTACATGCCATCTGTTCCACAGGATTTTTCACTTAATAACATATGCTGGAACCAGACCAACAAAAGCCCAGCTACTGAAGGCCACCTGCCAGGAAGGAAAGCGTATCGCTACAGCAGAGCTTCGTGTTAAAGGACATCCGTGAAAACAGACGCCTGACTACAGAAACGATTTTCCTCTGATTTGCTGGCCACTGTCAACAGTCTATTAAAATATCCTAGAAAATCTAGAAGTACTTGGATTAGCTGGTAAATATACTCCTCTGCTTCCAGCTTTAAGATTAAGTATGAGTGCCGGGACTGCCACCGAGGTCTGCGAGACCCTCCGTGGGGTCGGGGCTGGGATCAGGGCCAGGGAGCCGGGCAAGGAGCAGGGGGGCAGCAGGGCCCAGGTCGCAGGCGCATCTCCATCTCTGTGTGGGCTGTAGCCGCCTGTGACCGCCGAGCGCGCGCCGCAGGCCTTTGCTCCCCCAGGTAAAGGCCTGCAACGATGACCGTAATGGTGGAGAACACCATGGAGCTGCCGTCCTCCCTTGCCGGGGAGAGGAAGATGAAGGCAGAGGTCAAGCACTCCGGGCAGGGTGCCCTGGTCACAGGGGCCGTGGCCTTCGTCAGGGGTTTGGTGGCTGGCCCGCCAGGACTTGCCGTTGGGGAGGCTGTTGGGGGGCTGTTAGGTGCCTGGGTGACAAGTGGAGAGTTTAAGCCAGTTCCTCAGATCATAATGGAGCTGCCCACTGCCGAGCAGCAGAGGCTCTTTAATGAAGCCACAGCCATTATCAGGCACCTGGAGTGGACAGACACCACTCAGCTGACCACGCTGGTCATGGGCAGGGAGGCCCTGCAGCAGCAGCTGCTGGCCATGCTGGTAAACTACCTCATTAAGGAGCTGCAGGCCCAGATCCAGTATGACCACTAGGACACACCTCCTGGGAAGTGGGGGACTCCTTTAGGTGACTCTGTGATTCCAAAGAGGCGGCTTGGGAGTAGGGAGAAGCCCAGTGGATGCCCCTGGGGAACCTCCACATCATCAATGTACTACTAGCAACGTCCTGCTGGAGAGGCGACCTCTGTTCAGTGTCGCATTCCAGATATTACTTACGAAGAAGCATGTGCCAGTGGCATGTTCACTGACGTGCCATCACAGCCCTCTGACTGGCCCCTCGGTGAAGAGCAAAGGCCTGCCTGGCACAGGTTTAGGTGGCATCTACTGAATCCTCTCACCCGCATGGGTCTGGAGAAATGATCATGTTCAGCCAATGGTCTGACCACGCCTTATCCTCCCTCGGGGGTCTTCTCATCTTGGGAGATGACTCCTCTTCCAAACACCTGTTGCAGGACTGGAGGCCACCCCTCTGCGGGCCTTGGGGTCTCAGAGCCTTGGAGCAGCCCATGCTGGAATCACATTTACCTCCTAGTGCAGCCCTCCGCTACCCAGGGACCACCAAACACCCCCATGGAGGGGACGGGTGGCCTGCTGAGTGAAGCCTCAAGCACCAAATGGACTTGACCCCGGCCCCCACTAGCAGCACACCTAGACTCGCCCTCCCAGGGGCTCGCTCTTCCCAACTGAAAAGTCATGGTAGTTCTTGAGGTTTACTTCTCAAATGAAATATTCTTAGTAAAACGTACAGGCACACCTCAGAGATAAGGTACAGTAACATTATGTCTAAAAAAATGTACAAACCTTAATTTAAAAATATTTGTTGTTCAAAATGCTGACACAGAGACACAAAGGGAGCACATGCTGTTGGAAAAATGGTGCCAAGAGACTTGCCTGATGCAGGGCTCCTACAAACCCTCCGTTTCTGAAAAGACACAGTATCTGCAAAGCATAGTAGAGAGAGGTATGTCTGTATTGCTCTTGCTGAAGTGGTGTGATATAAACCATCTCTAAGAAATGTTTCCACCCTAAAAATTTCCCCAGTACAGTCAGCTCTCTGTAACTGTGGGTTCCACATTTGGATCCAACCAGCCTTGGATAGAAAATATTTGGAGAAAAAAAAAAAATGCACCTGTACTGAACATACACAGACCTTTTTTTTCCCTGCCCTTATTCCCTAAACAGTATGGTATAGCATATTTACATAGCATTTATAGTGTATTTGGTATTATAAGTAATCTAGAGATGATTTAAATTATGCAGGAAGGTGTGTGTAGGTTAAATGCAAACACTCTGCCATTGCCTATCAGGGACTTGAGCACCCTCAGATTTTGATGTCTGAGGGCTGGGGGTGCAGTATCCCCCATGGATACTGAGGCATAGCTGCACTGTGTATTTTCACTTTGCTTTCAGAACTACAACCTGAGTGTGACTGATTACAATAAATGTTTTTCTAAAAAGTCAAAAAAAAAAAAAAAAAAAAAGTACATAACTTCCCCTTTAATGACTTCCTTTGTTGTTAAAGGAAACCAAGGTTACTTAGAAGGTTTGGTTGAAGAAGTAAAAATCTGCAAAATTACTATCTGCTGAAAATAAAAAAATGCAAAAAGAGGTATGATAGCTAAGGAAGTAGTCCACTGTTTACTTTCTCAGTTTAACTTTCATCTAATGATCCGTTGAAACATGTCCTCCAAAGATATACATCATGCAAGTATAGCTTGCTTTACCAGCAGAAATCCTAATAGTTTGCATTCCCCTCTTTAATTATATATTTAGGTTCATGGATATGGTCTGAAATCTTTAACTAAAAAACTGTTACCTTCAGACTTCAAAGTCCCCCTTATGGGACCTGCACATCCTGGAAGAGATTCTTTTTGCCCCACCAGCTCCCTATACTGTATTTTCCACATAAAAGCAGATGAACAACCCCCTGTGGTACTCACCTAGCAGAGGAGCAGGCCGAACCATGCCGGACAAACGCCTAAGACAACAGTCCTCCAACCTGGCCACACTCAGAATCAGAGCATACTCAGGCCACACCTGCAACAATTCTGGCTTTAGTGGTCTAGAGTGGAGTCCAGGCCTCATTCAGCATTTCAAACACCTCCTGTGTGATTCTGACTTACAGTCAGAGTTTAGAATCACTGTGTAGGAGCATTCCCGTGATCCAAGAAAAAGCTCTATGACTACAGGCAACTGAGAAGGTGGGAGAAACTAAGCAGAAAACAGGAGGATGAACAGAGCTACTTCTCGATTCACTTATGCTCCCCAATTAAAAAAGAAATTATAAAATAATTTGAGATCATTATTCACTTTATAAAGCTGATGAACAACATCCAGAACAGATGTCTTTAAAATGGGAACTGTTTTAGTGCTTTTAAGGGCTTACTAATTAACAACTTAACAAAGGCAAAAAAACACACCACTAAACTGGCTGGGCATGGTGGCTCCCACCTGTAATCCCAGCACTTTGGGAGGCCAAAGTGGGCAGATCTTTTGAGGTCAGGAGTTCCAGACCAGCTTGACTTACACAGTGAAAATCTGTCTCTACTAAAATACAAACTTAGCTGGGCGTCATGGTGGGCATCTGTAATCCCAGGTATTCAGGAGGCTGAGGCAGGAAAATTGCTTGAACCCAGGAGGAGGAGGTTGCAGTGAACTGGTATCACGCCACTGTATTCCAGCCTGGGAAAGAGAGCAAGATTCCCTCTCAAAAACAACAACAGCAACACTTAAATGTCAATCAGAAGAAAAAAATGTGTTTTGTGGGGGGCACCGAGACACAGTCTCACTCTGTTGCCCAGGCTGGAGTACAGTGGTGCAACCTCAGTTAACTGTAACCTCTGCTTCCTAGGTTCCAGCAATTCTCCTGCCTCAGCCTCCCGAGTAGCTGGTATTACAGGTGCGTGCCACCATGCCCAGCTAATTTCTGTCTTTTTAGTAGAGACAGGGTTTCACCATGTTGGCCAGGCTGGTCTCATACTCATGATCTCAGGTGATCCACCTGTCTTGGCCTCTCAAAGTGGTGGGATTAGAGGTGTGGGCCACTGCACTGGCCAGAAGAAAAACTGTAATGCAACTAAACTACAAGAAATGTGACAGAAAAATTAAACTCCTGCCAAGCACAGCGGCCTGCACCTGCAGTCCCAGATCCTCAGGGGACTGAGGTGGGAGGATCCCTTGAGCCCATAACTTCGAGGCTACAGTGAGCCATGACTGCACCACTGTATTCCATCTTCAGTCACAGAGCACAATCCTGTCTCAAATTTCTCTTGAATAAAAGAAATTTCTTTTGTAATTAACCTCATCTCTCATTTGCTCTCTTAATTCACTGAAATCTAACTTTCACTACCAACACTCCACCTTCTCAAAAATAACCTTCCAATCCAAGATTTTCCCTTCTCAACAGAGTCAGGTCTCTGAAACACCTACAACTCTGTAAGACCACTTATCTTCAAATCTCTCTCTCATCACTGTTCTTCTCATCTCTTAAAATACTTTGAAAATACCATAAATTATATACCCTTTCCATCACAAATACCCTAAGGTGATCACAAATGCCAAATTTCTGGGACCATCTAAACAAAATATCAAAACGTTTGGAAAAATGTCATTTGGCAAGAATAAAAACTGAATGAATTAAATTAAGCATTACAAGAAGTAATTAATCCATACTGAAATCACACACAACTGAGAACCAGAGAACAGGACCTCGATGAATCAAACGCAGTAGAAGCACTTTTCTGAACACACATTATAACTCAGGAAGAAGATTCCTAAGAACTGATTCATCTCTTCATCAGTTCAACAGTTACTAAACAGCACAGGCCCTAATGACTCCACCTGCCTGGGTATCTGCAATCACCTAGGTGGTGGCCTCCTCCTATCTACCTAATAACATGCTTGGACCTAAGAGATTCTCAAATGCTGACAGAATGGCTCGGAGTCCTCAAACAGCTTGTCACCAAGCTAAATCGACATTTACTGAGCACCAATAGCATAAAAAGGACATTAAAAAGCCATTTAAAGGCCGGGCGCAGTGGCTCAAGCCTGTAATCCCAGCACTTTGGGAGGCCGAGGCGGGTGGATCACGAGGTCAAGAGATCGAGACCATCCTGATCAACATGGTGAAACCCCGTCTCTACTAAAAATACAAAAAATTAGCCGGGCATGGTGGCACGTGCCTGTAATCCCAGCTACTCAGGAGGCTGAGGCAGGAGAATTGCCTGAACCCAGGAGGCAGAGGTTGCGGTGAGCCGAGATCGCGCCATTGCACTCCAGCCTGGAAAACAAGAGCGAAACTCCGTCTCAAAAAAAAAAAAAAAAAAAAAAAAGCCATTTAAAGGACGGGCGTGGTGGCTCAGGCCTGTAATCCAAGCACTTTGGAGGCCAAGGCAGGCGGATCATCTGAGGTCGGGAGCTCAAGACCAGCCTGACCAAAATGATGAAATCTCGTCTTAAAAAAATAAAAAAGCCATTTAAAATGTTGAAGCAATATGTCCTGCCTTCAAAGAACTGGAGTCAGGGGAGGAAGGAGGACATATAGCTAGTGCATACTGCATGTCCACTATGCTCTAGACAATGTTAAAGGCATTGAATCAACGTATTTCATTTAATCTGCACATCACTTCCAAAAGGCAGTGATTCCTGATCTATTTTGGATGGCAGCAGACCTCCTTGAGAAACTAACACAAGGGAATTAGGCTCACCTCTAAAGAATGCATGTACATGCATTTCTGCATATAATTTCAGAACTTCACAGACCCTCTGAAGCTCCTGAAGCCCAATACTACCTACTACTCAAAGTGAGGTCCCCAGGCCAGCAGCCTAGGAATGACCCAGGAGCTTAGACAGCTCTCGAGGCCCACCCCAGATAGACTGAATCCAAATATGCATATTCACAAGACCCACAGCTGTTTCTCAATGGACTGTGACATTTGAGAAGTACTGCTATGCTCAATCTCATGTAATCCCAAGGTCCTACTGTAAAGGAAGCAAACTGCTATCACAGTGACTGTCCCTATGGGTCTGGACTTCTATTTTAAGTTGGGTAACCATTTATCGTCCAAATTAGAGGCACGTTTCAGAGTGAAAGGATCATGATGATGAATTATGCTGGGATGATATGTCTAGACCAGGACATGTGGTCAGTCCTCTAATTATAAGGTGTATATAAAGGTAGAATCTTAACTCTTCAGCTTGCTGTAATGGGAATCTCTGCCTACCAACCCTGTGCACCTAGGATCCCAGTTACTCTGCACTTACTCATTATTCTGCCCATAAGCCTTCATGCAGGCAGCTCCCTCTTCCCACCATGCTCTGAAGACCTACTTGCCCTTCAAACCTCAACACAGGCATCACCGCCGCGGGAAGTGGTTCCAACCCTATTTCTGCCAAAGCACTGTTCACATCTCATAGTAAGGCTCACTGACCTACGTCTCTGTGAATGAGCTGTTACCTCCTTGTGTCACTTCTGAATTTCGTCCACTGAAGCACAATACTTAGAATCTACTAAAGATATGCTGAATGACGAAGATGAAAAAACTTTAAAAGTTCAGAGAAACCTAGGCAGTGGCCTCTTCCTATCTACCCAGTAAAATGCTTGGACCTAAGAGACTCTCAAATGCTGCCAGAATGACTCACAGTCCTCAGCTTCCCTTCCCAACTACCACTGTGCTTCCTCTCTTGGTGACTGACATCCCCATCCTTCCAGTTTCACAAGCCAGAGATCCAGAAGTCGTCCTGGACTCCTCTCTCTTCCTCACCCCCACCTCCTCATCCCTTGCCTGAGATTCCACAAACAAAATGGAACAGGATTGGAACTGGGGCTGACCTCAAGGGACAGACACATTAATAGTTAAGCAACAATAATATTTAAAGAAGACTGTAAGATACAATCAGACAGTACAGAAGATTTGCCAGAGAGAAAGGACCATCTTCCAGTATGAGCAGTCCAGGAGAAACTGGCATAGGGGAGAGACATTACACTCATGTAGGACGTTAATGAATTGGCCAGCTACCCTTCCTACCCTGTGGGATAGTGGTCTCCCAGTTCAGAGGTCAACATGCACCCACCTCCAGGCCAAAGGAGAGCCCCACCTGGCATACCACCCTTCTAGAAACAGTGCTCTGGTCCCGGGGTGACCCAAAGGGCATGGAGCTCAGGACACTGCCTAGAATTCTGGGATGCATGCTTACTCTCTGTCAGGTTGGTGTGCCAGAGGCTGTGCCCAAATGTGAAGCCTGCAACTGTTGTGGGCATTCTGCCATCATGGGGGAAACTAGCCCTTGGGTAATACAGCACTCAAAATGAAAAAAGACACAAAAAGAAACCAGGTCCTCAAAACTATAACTGCATGGCTGAATTAAACCAACTCTGAAGCCTGATCTACCTCTGGAATTTCTAGTTACATGAGCCACTAAATCTCTAGTTTATAGTGTAAACCAGTTAGACAGCTGAGTTCCACTTTTTTTTTTTTTAGAGGGCACCCTAACACATGAATGGGCCGAGCAAAAAAAGAGATAGAAAAATAGTTGGGCAGCAGTGACCAGATAATTCATATAAAGGAGTAAGATCTCCCAGCTGGATGCAGTGGCTCACACCTATAGTCAATCCCAGCACTCTGGAAGGTGGAGACCCTATTCCTTCTCAAGACCAGCTCAATACCCTCCTCCATTCTCTGAATTACTACAAAAGACCTTGCCACATGCACCATGTAACTCAGTACTTAATTACACATCTTGTAATATGCCCAGTTGTTTCTTAGGCCTTAGCTATCTATTACACACAAGGGTAAGGATGCTTCGGTTATCTTCCTGGATATCTACAGCAGTAGCTGAAATAGTTGGCTTCACCAAACATAAGCCAGCTTATTGATAAATATTTTAGAAACAGGCCAGGAGTGGTGGCTCATGCCTGTAATCTCAGCATTTTGGGAGGCTGAGGTGGGCATAACCACTTGGAGTCAGGAGGTCAAGACCAGCCTGGCCAAAGTGGTAAAACCTTGTCTTTACTAAAAAATACAAAAATTAGCTGGGTGTGGTGGTGCACGCCTGTGGTTCCAGCTACTCAGGAGGCTGAGGCAAGAGAAGTGCTTTAGTCCAAGAGGCGGCAGTTGCAGTGAGCAGCGACTGCGCCAGTGCACTCCAGCCTGGGTGACAGAGCAAGACTCTGTCTCAAAAAAAAAAAAAAAATTAATAAATCTTTTAAAATACTTTTCAAAGATTTCATATGTAGAACTTGTTTTTGATATTAGTTTAACATTGTTTTTTAACTTGGTGTTTTAAATATCCCCTAATTATCTTACTATCCCTTAGCAAAATATACCTCTCCCTTCACCCCCAAAATAATCAATGAATTAAGGATATTCATCTTGCAGTTTACAATAATGTGCTTAATTTGCTCTAAGAAATAAGATAATTCACACCTTACAACTAAACATTGGATCAAAAAGCTACTAAACATTACCACTGTTAGCATGCATAAACTATAACCTGTGAATACTCTGCAGTCCTTAACAAACAGTGCTGAAGACTGAGTTAAGGCTCTTGAGATCTAAAAAACACAAGAGCAAAGGAAAATCTTTAATGGAAAAACATTCACAATGTAAGAAATGGAAAGCCATGCATGGTGGCCTTAGTCTCAGTATTTTGGGAGGCTAAGCGGGGAGGATGGCCTGAGCCTGGGAGTTGGATGCTACAGTGAACGAGCTATGATGTTGCCCCTCACTCCAGCCTGGATGACAGAGCCAGATCCCATCTCTTAAAAAACAGGAATAGGGCCGGGCGCGGTGGCTCAAGCCTGTAATCCCAGCACTTTGGGAGGCCGAGGTGGGTGGATCACGAGGTCGAGAGATCGAGACCAACCTGGTCAACATGGTGAAACCCCGTCTCTACTAAAAATACAAAAAATTAGCTGGGCATGGTGGCGCGTGCCTGTAATCCCAGCTACTCAGGAGGCTGAGGCAGGAGAATTGCCTGAACCCAGGAGGCGGAGGTTGCGGTGAGCCGAGATCGCGCCATTGCACTCCAGCCTGGGTAACAAGAGCAAAACTCCATCTCAAAAAAAAAAAAAAAAACAGGAGTAAGTGGGGAAAACATTTTACTAAACAAGCATCAGTCCACGTTTTAAAAAGGAAAATACCACCACTAACACGCCACGACGAGCTGCCTCTCCCTGTGCATCCCGCTCCCACCAGCCATCTGCCACCCTAGGCCTGCCTCTCCTCTAGGCACTGTTGAGGCCCTCTACACCTCTCATCTGGGTCTCTGCAGCAATCTGCCTCTGCTCTCACCCCTCACCCTCCAAACTGCTTGTGGCCACCACAGACCTGTCTCTCAACCAAACCTTACTATTCTGGTACCCAGGAGAAGCCTTTGAAGTCTCCCAGAACTTTTAAGGCTAAAGGTTCTAGCAGAGCCTTCAAGAGGCACCCATCCCACCCACCTTCCCAGCACCATAGCCCCTACAAACTCTTCATCCTGCAAAGGCACTTTGGCAACACCACACACGCCAGGTGTTCCTGTTTTGGGTGCCCTTCTCTTGGGCCCCTGCTGGCCTGGCTGACTCAGCACACTTACAGAACTCAGTTCCAAAGGCATCTTTGTGAACTATTCTTCTCACGAACATGAGCCAAGGTGTCCCTGGACTCTCCTGTGATGGGCTCTCTAGCTTCTTTCCCACACTTGACTGCGGGCTTCTGAATCTGTCCAATGTGGTATGTCTTTCATGAATGTGTGTGTCGATAAATATTTACTGAGCACTTACCACGTTCTAGGACCAGGGGCCTAGCAATGAACGAAGCAAACAAAAATCCCTGCCCTCACCGAGCTTAAACAGGGGAGACAGAAAGTGAAGAAGACAAGCACATCAGGGCACCGGACACATACGGTATCAGGTGTAAGTATAGGGTGACAAGTGTGAAGGAGGGCACGATTTTACAGGTGGGAAAAGTGTGCCTGTCTGAGAAGATAGCACAGGCACTCGCTGAAAGTGGGGGAGCAAGCCACAGGGACAGAGGGGGCGAGCATGTCTACAAGCAGAGAGTCTGGGGAGACGAGGTGTTCCTCTTCATTTTTGTACCCACAAAACCTGGCACATAACAGAGCTCAATAACTAACTAGTGGGTGAATGATGACTTTGGCTCAGACACCTAAGATCACAAAGCTGGGGGAAAACACAAACTAAGTGCTGCAACCAACTGAAAAGCTCTCTCCAGGTTCACCAGTGACATAATCGGGCCCTCTACTGGAAAGCTGGGCTGCGCTGGTTCTTGGATTTGGGGGCAGCTGCAATGGCTCTAAGGAGGCCTGCGAAGATCACTGGCATGCCCACTAACTAGGCCTGGAAGAGCTTTAGTATGCGGAGCCCCCACAGCCAAGCACTTGCTGGTAACTCTGGTGAAGGCATTTTCTCTGCATTAGTAACTGTCCTATGATCTCCAGACTATACTTGTTGAGAAAGAGCCCAAGACACCCCAAGAACGTGATGAAGTTGTCAGAAAAAAAAAAAAGAGAGAAAGCGCCCAAGAAAATAAAGCAAAATAACTGACATGTGACGTGTGAGTCAGTCACCTGGATTCCAGAAACTACACAACAGAGATAAAGAGAGCACTAAGAACCTGAAGAGAAGCTTAGATGTCACCCATGCATTCTAAATGTGGAAATGACAATCAATCTGAACACTATGGGAAGCAGCCACCTCTTCTTAATCAGCTCTCATTACTATTTCTACAGAAGGCAAATCTGTCCCCCATAGTCTGGCATGCTGTGTTCTTGAACTTCATACCTAGAACTATTATAGACACACCAAAGAACACCTTAAGCAGTCCTCAAAACAGTGAACGACAACCAGCTGTTCTCTTGTTATTTTTTTCAGCTGGTCCCTGCCAATTAACCTATCCAATGGACAAACACCTGAGTGCCTAGTACGCTAGGCAGTCGGGAGGCCGGAGCCAGACCACACTCTACTCAAGAAAGCCTTCTGGACCCGACAGATGAGTCAGGACGGCGGCTGCTCCAGTTCATCCACGTAGTGTTCACCTCTGCAGAGGGCACTATCTCCCCACACAGGCCCTGAACACAGCTGACTGCCTCCCCAAGAAGGACAAGGCATCTAGGAAACCCAAGTCCACAGGGCCCTCAAAGCTCACAGTGCACACACAATACTGTGATGTATTTCCCTTCGCATAGAAAAGACATGCACTGCTTCATATGCTAACTTCAATCGATGTTTCCACCCAAAAGATGCAAGGGCAAAAAAGCACAACTGCAAGGGGTTTCTGTCTACCTTAAAAAGCAAAAACCAGCCAGCACGGTGGCTCACGCCTAAAATCCCAGCACTTTGGAAGGCCGAGGAGGGCAGATCACCTGAGGTCGGGTGTTGGAGACCGGCCTGACCAACATGGAGAAATTTTTAGTCTCTGCTAAAAATATAAAATTAACCGGGCGTGGTGGCAGATGCCTATAACCCCAGCTACTCGGGAGGCTGAGGCAGGAGAATCGCTTGAACCCAGGAGGCAGAGGTTGCAGTGAGCTGAGATCACACCATTGCACTCCAGCCTGGGCAACCAGAATAAAACTGTCTCAAAACAAAAACAAAACAAAAAAAGCAAAAACCAGGCTTGTTTACCATGTGCTAAGAGATGAGAGACAAACTCCAGACACAGCTCTGGTAACTGTGTCTAAGACTAGTTCATTGCTAGGATGTTGCTACAGTATCATTGTGTGTGAAGTTCAAGTCACAGTCAACTAAGTTTCCAGCCAAAACTGAAGAAAATGCTTTTCTAAGATTGGGGGAAAAAAAAGAAAAAAAAAAAAAGAAAAGGCCAGCACAGTGGCTCACACCTGTAATCCCAACACTTTGGGAGGCTGAGGCAGGCAGATCACTTGAGGTCAGGAGTTCAAGGTCAACCTGGCCAACATGGTGAAACTCCATCTCTACTAAAAAAACAAAAATTAGCAGGCATGGTGGCATGTACCCGTAATCCCAGCTACTCGAGAAGCCGAGGCCAGAGAATCGCTTGAACCCAGGAGGCAGAGGTTACAGCCAGCTGAGACCTTGCGTTGCACTCCGGCCTGGGTGACAGTACAAGACTCCATCTCAAACAAACAAACAATCAAAACTAGCCCTTTCCCACTACCTAAACAAGGGGAAGAAAAGTTTGTGCACACTGTTACGGCACAGAAGAGCAAAGAGGTAAGAGGCAAGAGATAACCAAATATACTCATTTCAGCACCAGACTGTAATTAACGAATCCATGACCAACAACAGCAAAAAGGAGCAAGAATTCCTGATGGCAAATTGGCTTGATGCTGTGCACACATCCTCAGAGATGCTGACGACCAGGCTTCGGGATGAATTAGAAAGTTCCCGTTCTCTGGGACATCAGATGCTCACAGCTACACTGAGCTGTGGTGGAGTATGCTGATCCTTTGCTGTCCACAGGTGACCTATTTCAAGATGTGGGACACAGAGCACTAGCCAGAGCAGCTCTTAAGGCTTTGGGGAACACATCTGTACTTATGTTTTAAATTATATATATGTTTTTTGCAACTTACAAATTCCAACACAGGCCCTGGCACAGATCAGGAGCTGTGTAAACACTTGTTTAAAAGGCATTAACCATTTAGTTAATGAATGCCAAACCAAACTGAAATCTCATTGCGAAGACACAAGACAGATCTTCAAAGCAGCAAAATGTCAGGATTTCTCATCTGCTCAGAACTGTTCCCCAACTCCACTCACCGCTAAAATTAATTACTATCATACTCAGAGGGAAGGGCACAATCCATATTTTTGTTGTTCACAGCTAACCCAGACTGGAGATGTTAAAACACTTTGTCCAAAATATGATTTGGTTATTGCTATTCATGGGAAAGTGCTCAACACGTTAAAAGGAAAAAAAAAAAAAAAAAAAAAAGCTGCACACAAAGCCATGCAGAGGATCTGAAACCTGAGCCTGGCTGAAACGACCTGGGGACCTACTCACAGAGATCCTTACTCAGTGTCTCTGGGCGTCACCCAGGGTGCCAGGTGATTCTGGTGTTAGGAGAGGGCACTCAAGGATCACAAACCTAAAACGCCATTAATTTCAATGATTCCAAATTTCTAAAGCTTACTCTCAAAAGTGCTAAAGGAAACATTTAAAATATTAACAGAAGCCACTTCAAAGCCATGGGACAGAAACAAGTTTTTCTTAATATTTTCTTGGAACATCATCGGGGACAAACGCTCGTTTTTAAACGTACCTCCCACTCAAAATAAAAGGAATAACGTCCCTAAATGACCCTCTCTAACTACTCTATCCAATTATCACTGAGGACACTGAAGGGCTACTTGCCTCACAATAATCTGTCTCAGAAGTCCCCAAAACAAATACCCTACTTCTCCACCCCCCGCCCAAAGTTGTGAGGCTTAAGATACCCAGGTGAGCAGAGAGTAGATTCCCAGCTATGGATAAGAACCCAAAGAATCAAACCCCTGACAATGATCAAAGGATCTCAATAAGACCCCTGCATAATCATCTCAACCCAGCAATCTTTTTTTGAGACACAGTTTCACTCTGTTGCCCAGGCTGGTGTGCAGTGGCACAATCTCAGCTCACTGCAGCTTCTGCCTCACAGCTTCAACTGACTCTCCTGCCTCAGCCTCTCAAGGAGCTGGGATTACAGACATGCAGCACCATGCCTGGCTAATTTTTGCATTTTTAGCAGAGAAAGGGTTTTACCACGGTGGCCAGGCTGGTCTCAAACTCCTTACCTCAAGTGATCCACCCACCTTATTCTCCCAAAGTGTGGGGATTACAGGCGTGAACCACGTGTCTGGCCTCAAACAGCAATCTTAACCCAGAGTGCTGCTACCAACTTAACTCAATCTTGACCTTGGACTATCAAGTTCTTTACCTCTCCTCTCCAGAATCCTGGCTAACACTTCACCCTACAGACCGTTTCAGCTACAAAGGTATCTGTTTCCCAAACAGGCTGCAGGCTTTGAGACTGTTCCTCTGAACATTCTCCTCCATACGCCCTTGTCCTTGTGCTTCTCTGCCCAGAAAACTCCAGCTCAAATGTCACCGTTCTAGAAGAGATGTCTTCCCAGCTTGGCCTAACATTTAGTTCCACGAGCCTCCTTTTTCGAAACACCTTATACCTAACCAACTCCTTGGTCATGCAACTCCACCTCCACTGTACCCACTGAGTCAAAAGTCCAAGGACCCGCCGGGCGCGGTGGCTCACCCCTGTAATCCTAGCACCTTGGGAGGCTGAGGTGGGTGGATCACTGAGGTCAGGAGTTCAAGACCAGCCTGGCCATCATGGTGAAACCCTATCTTTAAAAAAAAAAATGTCCAAAGACCCTCCCCAAAATAATCTCCTTATCGTCACTGTGACCCGTTAGTCTATTCTTCATGGGGCAGAGTATGATCCCAAATGGCAATCTGATTATGGTGAAACACTGTACCATCCCCTCTTCCACACTTTTATCAGGATAAAGACAGTAACATCTAACAAAGGCTGCAAGGCTGGATGGAGCGTCTATCCCTCCCCTCCAGCTCTGTGCCCAAGACACACAGGTCCTTGCTGAGTTCCCCAAAACGCTCCAAATTTCCTCCAGCCAAAGGCCCACCACACATGCTGTTCCCACTGTCTCATGCTACAAACGCGTCACTTCCACGGAACCGTTCTTTGGCTTCAGGTTGTGTTCCCTTCCTTCATCTCTCAGTTTGCAATGATATGTACCTAACTGTGATTATCTGCTGGACCCATAAACTCCTCAGTGAGAGAAACAATGCCTGCTTTTGCTCACCACTCCATCCACAGTGCCTGGTACACAGCAGCCACTCGTTCATTTGCTGAACGAATGAATGTTCTAGACTATGCTGTTCACACCTCTGTTACGGGAATTACCACCCTAAAACTGGATGCACCCAGCAGTGAGCCTGCTTCTTTCCCTCGATACCTGTGGACTTCTGAAGCACAGAAATACTCTTTTCAGCTCTATACTCCTACTGTCTGGCCACCAAAAATCTCTGAACATTCTCAAAAGATAAAAAGTTCTTCATACGTGGTTCTGAAAAAACTGTCTAATATTCTGCAGATTAATTTCAAACAAAATAGTAAACCACACTTGGAAGCCCTGATTTTCCATTTTATTACAAGTCAGAAGTAGTTAAAGGTGGTTAATTCTCAGGAGTGGGACCTGAGTTAGAAGTGTTTTATTTTTTGCCACTGCAGTACTTTGACAAAACAAAGTGATGAAACTTTGATAAAACAAAGACAAAAAACATGATTTTAACGAAGATGGAGAAAAATTCAGGTTAATGACCCAATTCCTCATTATTCCCTAGGGCAGGTGACTTACCAATCTCCAACTAATGAAAAGTCTGTCCTGTAAATCTAGTGCAAAGGTAATGAATGGACAAGAATTTGAATGTGAATCAGACCTCCTTTTATGGGTTGTTTTTTTTTTTTTAAAGAGTTTCACTCTTCACTACACACCGGGGTCTGTTGTGGGGAAATAGGGGAGGGACAGCGGGGGATGCGGAGTTGGGGAGGGACAGCATGGGGAGAAATGCCAGATATAGGTGATGGGGAGGAAGGCAGCAAACCACACTGCCACGTGTGTACCTATGCAACAATCTTGCATGTTCTTCACAAGTACCCCAAAATCTAAAATGCAATAAAATAAATTTAAAAAAAAAAAAAAAAAAAAAGAGTTTCGCTCTTTCGCCCAGGCTGGAGTGAAGTGGCATGATCTGGGCTCATGACAACCTCAACCTCCACCCCCACCCCCACCGGGTTCAAGCTATTCTCCTGCCTCAGCCTCCCAAGTAGCTGGGATTATAGACACCCACCACCACATCCAGCTAATTTATGTATTTTTAGTAGAGACAGGGTTTCACCATATAAGCCAGGCTGCTCTCGAACTCCTGACATCAGGTGATCCACCCAACTCAGCCTTGCAAAGTGCTGGGATTATAGGCATGAGCCACTGTGCCTGGTCAAGACCTCCTTCTACAATATGATCACTGGAGAGCATAACTGCTATTAAGGGGGAGAAAGTCTTCAAAACATTTCTTTTCTTTTTTGACACAAGAGTCTCCCTCTGTCACCCAGGCTAAAGAGCAGTGGCACAATCTCGACTCACTACAATCTCCACCTCCCATGCTCAAGCAATCCTCCCATCTCAACCTCCCAAGTAGCTGGGATTACAGGAGGGCACCACCAAGCCCAGCTAATTTTTTTATTTTTTGTAGAGAAAAAGTTTAGGTATGTTGCCCAGGCTGGTCCCAAATTCCTGAGCTGGAGTGATTCAACTGCCTCAGCCTCCCAAAGTGGTGAGATTACAGGAGTGAGTCACTGCACCTGGTCCAAAATATTTCTTAAGAAAAAATGGTTCGGATAACATGTTGTTATTCAGAACTTTCGACAGCACTTCCACAGTCTCCCGTATACTGGATCCTGATAAGCCACTTTAATCTCCCAAATATACGCTTCATTCCATTGCAAAATTAGCTAAAAATAAGAAAACTGACTTCAGTAGATGTTTTCAATAATTCTGAAACAAGATCTGCTCAATAAAGTTCAGTTCAGTCACTAGAGAGAATAGACCATATTATGAAACAACAGAACAACAACAACATACCCTAATTAAAAAAAGCATAGAAGACACACATCAACTGAGGATTAAGGATCAGACAGAAAGGGAATGACTTACACGTTTTACTTTAAATACTTCTGTGCTGTTTTCATTATCTTAAAAACAGCATGTCTTTATAACTGATAATCAATAAAGGATTTTATCAAAATGTACCCCACACAAAATTTAGTGATTAGTAACATTACAGTAACAGATTTTGTAATTGGTAACATTAAAACTTTTAAATGCACATTTCATTCATTCATTCATTCGATAAATTTCTATGGAGTAACCACTAAGGGGAAGTCACAATGTGAAATATGCCTTCATCAGTCTCTTCCAGAAAACCAGTTTGGCAAAGTAGAAAAAGCAAAGAATTTAGAAGTCAAAACACCTGCTTTTAAAAGGTCCTGATTGCCAGCAGCCATATGACTTCAAGTCACAACTTCTCTAGGTCTTATCTTATTCATCTGTAAAACGGTTATAATAATATAGGACGGAGTTGCTGTAAAGGCACAAACAAGCTAAAGCACTTTACAAACTACGCAGTTTATATAGTTCACAGCTTCAAATGATGATTACTGCAATACTTAGTATTTCACAATAAATATGTTCCTTCCTGTCCAATGATCAGATCTACCCAGAGGGCCTACTTCAGGTCTTAAAAAATATATGTATTTTATATATATATATATATATGTGTGTGTGTGTGTGTGTGTGTGTGTGTGTATACACACACACACACACACACACACACACAAAAAAAACTTATACATATATTAGTAGCCATCTAAGGAAAATTAGTACTTAAAATATCAAGAGAAGGGGTATCTGGGAACTCTCTGTACTTTTCACTCAATTTTGTTGTGACCCTAAAACTGCTCTAAAAAATGAAGTATGAAAAAAAATGTTGTTTTTTGTTTTTTGTTTTTTGTTTTTGAGACGGAGTTTCGCTCTTGTTATCCAGGCTGGAGTGCAATGGCGCAGTCTCGGCTCACCGCAACCTCCGCCTCCTGGGTTCAGGCAATTCTCCTGCCTCAGCCTCCTGAGTAGCTGGGATTACAGGCATGCACCACCATGCCCAGCTAATTTTTTGTATTTTTAGTAGAGATGGGGTTTCACCATGTTGGCCAGGATGGTCTTGATCTCTTGACCTCGTGATCCACCCGCCTCGGCCTCCCAAAGTGCTGGGATTACAGGCTTGAGCCACCACCCCGGCGAAAAAAAATGTTTTAATATATCAGAAGTTTTTTTTACATTGGCCAGGAATTTAAAACCTCTAGAATTAAACTTCATTTTCCAATTATCTTTTATTTTACCCAAAATTTCAACATGTCCTATTAAAAGGAAAAAGGCTGGGCCGGGCCCAGTGGCTCACACCTGTAATCCCAGCACTTTGGGAGGCCGAGGCGGGTGGATCACGAGGTCAAGAGATCGAGACCATCCTGGTCAACATGGTGAAACCCCGTTTCTACTAAAAATACAAAAAATTAGCTGGGCATGGTGGTGCGTGCCTGTAATCCCAGCTACTCAGAAGGCTGAGGCAGGAGAATTGCCTGAACCCAGGAGGCGGAGGTTGCGGTGAGCTGAGATCGCGCCATTGCACTCCAGCCTGGGTAACAAGAGCAAAACTCCATCTCAAAAAAAAAAAAAGGAAAAAGGCTGATACTTTCAAAATGAACGGGAAGGCTGGGTGTGGTGGCTCACGTAATCCCAGTACTTCAAGAGGTTGAGGCAGGAGGATCCCTTGAGGCAGGAGGATCCCTTGAGGCCAGGAGTTTAAGACCAGCCTGGGAAAGACAGCAAATCTCTGTCTCTACAAAACAAAATTTTTTTTTTTTTTTTAAAGAATGAGTAGGGAGGCTGGATGCAGTGGCTCAAGCCTGCAAACCCAGCACTTATGGAGGCCAAGGTGGGTGGATCACCTATGGTCATAAGTTTGAGAACAGCCTGACCAACATAGTGAAATCCCTGTCTCTACTAAAAATACAAAAATTAGTCGGGTGTGGTGGCAGGCCCATGTAATCCCAGCTAACAGGGAGGCAGAATCAGTTGAGCCCAGGAGCTGGAGGTTGCAGTGAACCAAGATCACGCCACTGTACTCCAGCCCAGGCAACGGAGCGAGACTCTTGTTTCAAAAAAAAAGAAAAAAAAAAAAATAACAGGGAGTATATTTTACTTTATTCCGTGAATCTTAAACACAAAAACAAGTATTTTTCACAAGTATTCACAGTAATAATAACTATTTTTGTGGACAAAAAGCTTTCCCACCACATCCAGCCTGCTCACTGGATCTCATCTAAAGACTCCAGGGGTACCTTATTCATGGGGACCACGCCTTTCCCACT
Source organism: Saimiri boliviensis (assembly GCF_048565385.1). Lineage (NCBI taxonomy): Eukaryota > Metazoa > Chordata > Mammalia > Primates > Cebidae > Saimiri > Saimiri boliviensis. Next base: position 98,756,347 of record NC_133449.1, on the reverse strand, counting down.
CCAGACAATACAACCACATAACAGGTCTATAATGCAAACCCCCTCTATTTGCTGCAATTTGAATGTTTGTTTTTCTCTGCCTTCAGTTTCTTACAGGAGGGCATACCTGATACATCTAATACTATTCAACTAACACTTACACATACATATACAAGTTTTCACAGTAGCTCCAATGACAATGTAAGTTTGGAGCTGTCATAGTGAATGTTTTGATTTTTTTTTTTTTTTTTTTGAGATGGAGTTTCGCTCTTGTTACCCAGGCTGGAGTGCAATGGCGCGATCTCGGCTCACCGCAACCTCCGCCTCCTGGGTTCAAGCAATTCTCCTGCCTCAGCCTCCCAAGCTGGGATTACAGGCACGCGCCACCACGCCCAGCTAATTTTTGTATTTTTTTTTTTTTTTTTTTTTTTTAGTAGAGACGGGGTTTCACCATGTTGACCAGGATGGTCTCGATCTCTTGACCTCGTGATCCACCCGCCTCGGCCTCCCAAAGTGCTGGGATTACAGGCTTGAGCCACCGCGCCCGGCCTGTTTTGATATTTTTAAGACTACACGCCAGGCACAGTGGCGCACGCCTGTAATCACAGCACTCTGGGAGGCCAAGGCGGATGGATCACCTGAGGTCAGGAGTTCGACACCAGCCTGGCCAACAAGGTAAAACCCCGCGTCTACTGAAAATACAAAAATTAGGCCAGGCACAGTAGCTCACACCTGTAATCCCAGCACTTTGGGAAGCGGAGGCAGGTAGATCACCTGAGATCAGGAATTCGAGACCAGCCTGGCCAACATGGTGAAACTCAGTCTCTACAAAAAAATTAACCAGGCATGGTGGCAGGCATCCATAATCCCAGCCACTCAGGAGGCTGAGGCAAGAGAATCGCTTGAACCCAGGAGGCGGAGGTTGCAACGAGCTGAGAGATCGCATCATTGCATTCCAGGCTATGCAACAAGAGCAAAACTCCGTCTAAAAAAAAAATCAGTTGGGCTTAGTGGCGCGTGCCTGTAATCCCAGCTACTATGGAGGCTGAGGCAGGAGTAATGCTTGAATCCAGGAGGCAAAGGCTGCAGTGAGCTGAGATCACACCATTGCACTCCAGCCTGGGCAGCAGAGCAAGACTGTCTCAAAAACAAAACAAATAAAAAGGAGCAAGAAAAAAGCACAGGCATATGTCTGTACTCAATATACGTGAATGAAAGGGAACACATGTTCATAAAACAAAGACAAATGGGAAAAGAAAAATCCAGCACCATCAGATCAGGAAGAAAGAGGCAAATGGAGGGAGAAAGGCGGGGAGGAGTCAGCTAGATGTAAAACTCAGGTACAAAAGGCACAGGAGTGGAGACACTTGCCTTTTTACCAGGGGTCCTCTCACTTCAAAATGCACTGGTTTTGAGATGCCTGAGCCATAGAGTATAGGCTTAGGAGATGCCCTCCAGCTGATGCCAGAAAAGTAAACTGAGAGTTGATTTGAAGAATGCCAAGAAATAAAGCTGTAGACACAAGGCCAATTGGGAGGAGACCCTGGACTCTTAAGAGCAGCCACCTGGCCAGGAATGGTGGCTCACGCCTGTAATCCCAGCACTTTGGGAGGTGGAGGTGGATGGATCGAGACCATCCTGGCTAACACAGTAAAACCCCATCTCTACTAAAAATACCAAAAAAATTAGCCAGGCATGGTGTCAGGTGCTTGTTATCCCAGCTACTCGGGAGGCTGAGGCAGGAGAATCACTTGAATCTGGGAGGCGGAGGTTGTGGTGAGCCAAGATCACGCTATTGCACTCCAGCCTGGGCAACAGAGCCAGACTCCATCTCAAAAAAAAAAAAAAAAAGGGCAGCCACTGCGAGAGCACAGAAGATGGCAGGTGCTGGGCCTGCATTCCACATGCACACTCTCCTCTAACAATTCTCACATGAGCCAAAAAGGGAAAGTTGATGAAGACAGGCTTTAATTCTCTCCCAGCCCCAAACCACACTTCCACTGCAGTATCTTACCCGCCCTATTACAGGAGAGGGCAACCAGGGCATGGTGTTTCAAGACAGGGCAGAATGGCAGTGCTGGTGGAGCTTCTGGTTTCTCAAGTTATCTGATGAAAATGGAATCATGGCTCCATAGCTTTCAAATAGCCAGAAAATAGCCAGCTCTGAAAAAGTCTATGATGTGAAGATTCTATATCGAGGCTTATGATAAATTCTACATTTTCTGATCCTTGAAACAAATACAATACACATATCCCATGGACCAACTTTCTTTTCCTCCACGAATTCTTCATCCAGCCTGTACTGACAGAAATGGTCACAGAAAGACCTTTTGGGAGAACACTTCGATAAACAGGAAACCTGCAGTCCAAGCACATGTCAGTCTTTGGAAATGAACATCTACACTGCTGAAGTGGCACTAAAGTGACAAATGACAGTAATCCAATGGCCCAAGGCCAGCAAATTCCATTGCAAACAGATTTATCTCTTTTCCGTGACAGTGATTCTTGCATGTGTGGCAGTAAATAGAAAAGTAACAGCCTAATTACAAATTCAAAAGCAAGCTCTTCCCACTATGTTTCATACTTTGGTAGATTATCAGTAAGATGTGTCCTCGGCAACCACGTTTAATGTGCCACTTGAAAACTGGGAACTATCAACTTACATGTCTGAAATTATATTTAAAAAAACAAACAACAAAAACCTTGATGTAACCATTTCAACTGGAGATGGCACCACCTTTCTCAATTACTTGAATGTTACATTCTGAGCACAGCACAATGCAAGACTTGGCATTAAAGAGCAATCATTAAGCTCTATAATCCTTTTCTCCTTTACGTTTTCCTATGTGAATCACTACTTAAATCCTATCACTTCTAAGTAACAGAATACTGGAATGTGTGGCCTAACTTTTGCTTTAGTGAGGAATTTAGAATGTGGAAGGCCCACTTACTATTCACTGGAATTTCAGAGTACTGTGGTCTCAACAAGATGGGCTCAAGAGCATGAAGGTGAGGACCTGCTACAGCAGCGTGGCTGCACAGGCCAGCTGCAGGAACCACTCAGGTGACCACTGGCTCACAAACTTAAAATATTTAGTCTTTTTTTCTTTTCTTTTTTTTTTTTTTTTTTGAGACGGAGTCTTGCTCTGTCGTCCAGGCTGGAGTGCAGTGGTGCAATCTTCGCTCACTACAACCTCCGCCTACCAGGTTCAAGCGATTCTCCTGCCTCGGCCTCCCGAATAGCTCACTACGGGTGCTACAGGCGCACACCACCACGTCCGGCTACTTTTCGTATTTTCAGTAGAGACAGAATTTCACCATGTTGGTGAGGCTGGTCTTGAACTCCTGACCTGATGATCCACCCGCTTTGGCCTCCCAAAGTGCTGGGATTACAGGCATGAGCCACCTCGCCCGGCCAGAATATCTAGTCTTAGGACATGTTTAAATATCTTGCTGCCACTGTGCAAAGGAAAACTGTTATTTCCAAACACCCTGTCAAAATTTCAAATAATTTACTTCAGCTGCTCATTACGTGAGACTCATAAAAATGTATCTCTTTCAAGAATTAACACTAATCCACCTGTCAGCTATAAACAGATATTCAGCAATACAGCAACATGCTGCCATATGCTGGAAGTGGAATCCAAGGCATTCCATCATATAAAATGTGGGGGCCCTGCTATCACAAGGTTAAAAAAAAGACTGGGTTGAGCCTAGGCAGAGACAAGGACAGGAGCCAACTGCATGATATTCAACTTGGGTGTCGGAAGCATTATTCTGGAGATTTCACTATAAAATAACATCAATAATCACAAAAATTGTTTCAGGTGTTAAGGCAAAAGTGGTAGCTTCAAATTAATTACCCCAAATCATTTCATCGGTCCCCTCAGTGACAAAGATATTCACTTGGACTTAACACTTCAACTGCTAAGTTCTCTTGTTTTTGCTAAAATGTTGAAAGCTACTGGCCTCAGAATGTTTCCAAATTTTTCACTATTACACTTCAATACAGGCAAAAGGGATCAACCAACACTTCCTAATAACTGGAAATACAGTTATTAACCTAGAAACATTTTTGTTTACTTGTTTTTATTTATTTGAGATGGAGTTTCCCTCTTGTAACCCAGGCTGGACTGCAGTGGTGTGATCTCAGCTCATTGCAACCTCCCAGGTTCAAGTGATTCTCCTAACTCAGCTTCCCGAATACCTGGTATTACAGGTGTGCCACCACGCCTGGCTAATTTTTGTATTTTTAGTAGAGACGGGGGTTGCACCACGTTGGCCACGCTGGTCTCAAACTCCTGACCTCCTCAAGGAATCCAAGCATCTCCACCTCCCAAAGCGCTGGGATTACAGGCGTGAGCCACCGCACTGGCCTAGAAACATTTTTAAATTGTAACTTTTTCCAGGTCCCATTATTCTTACTGACAAATTTAACTTTAACAAGCCAATTTTTAAATAAGACCTCGAATTTGTAGCTGTTATTCCCCACAAAAACAAGTAACAGGCATATATCATGGCACTTAGCACACGATAAACAATCAGTATTTGCTGAAGGAATGAATGGCCATTAAGGCTGCAAGACTTTTAGGATAGTAGGCAACCAAATAAAACAAATTTTTGAAAACGCTCAGAATGATTCAGGCAGGAACCAGTAACTAAATCCTGTCATACATAATTCCATTATTTGTTTCCATTACTATTCTGTGAAAATGAAAATTACGAGAAATCGGCATGGCGCGGTGGCTCACTCCTGTAATCCCAGCACTTTGGGAAGCCGAGGCGGGTAGATCACATGAGGTCAAGAGTTCCAGACCTGCCTGGCCAACATGGTGAAACCCTGTCTCTAATAAATTTTTTTTTTTTTTTTTTTTTTTCGAGACGGAGTTTCGCTCTTGTTACCCAGGCTGGAGTGCAATGGCGCGATCTCGGCTCACCGCAACCTCCGCCTCCTGGGTTCAGGCAATTCTCCTGCCTCAGCCTCCTGAGTAGCTGGGATTACAGGCACGCACCACCATGCCCAGCTATTTTTTTTGTATTTTTAGTAGAGACGGGGTTTCACCATGTTGACCAAGATGGTCTCGATCTCTTGACCTTGTGATCCACCCACCTCGGCCTCCCAAAGTGCTGGGATTACAGGCTTGAGCCACCGCGCCCGGCCTCTAATAAATATTTTTTTAAAAAAATAGCTGGGCATGGTGGCTGGCGCCTGTAATTCCAGCTACGGGGAGGCTGGGGCAGGAGAATCATTTGAACCTGGGAGGTGGAGGTTGCAGTGAGCAGAGATGGCGCCATTGCATTCCAGCCTGAGCAACAAGAGTGAAACTCCATCTTCATTAAAAAAAAAAAAAAAGAAAAGAAAAGAAAAAAGAAAATTTTGGGAAATTAAACTATCTCCTTTGCTACTTTCTCCACGCTAGAACTTAAAAGCATTTAAATCACACTTTAAAAGAACCCAAAGTATTGCTAACATTTATGTTGAGCCAACTTTTTGCTGCTCCAATTCTCTAAAGATGCGTATAGCTAATGCTGTTGCATAAAACATAAATACAGGGCGGGGGAGGTGGCTCACTTTGGGAGGCCGAGGTGGGCAAATCACGAGGTCAGGAAATCCACATCATCCTGGCCAACACGGTGAATCCCCACCTCCACTAAAAAATTAGTGGGGTATGGTGGTGCACACCTGTAACCCCAGCTACTCGGGAGGCTGAGGCAGGATGAATGGCTTGAGCCCAGATGAAGACTGCACTGTGCCGCTGCACTCCAGCCTGGTCAAAGGGTGAGACTTCGTCTCAAATAATAAGAATAATAATAAAACAAAAAACACGTAAATACTGAAGACAATTAAAGCAACAAAATTATCATTTACATATTATCTATCCCCATTAACATCTCAATCAGCCTTCAACTGTGACTGATGCTTATTAAATAAAGTGAGTTATGCCTAAAGACGCTTTATTCTTGTCAAAATCACAAGGACTATTACACATTAATTCATAATGACCTTTATACTTATTCATACCAATTTTAACAATAGGCTAGTTAATTAGTATTTAAGTTGAGAAAAAAATCAAACGTCAAACCTTTTTTTAAAAAGTCTAAACAAAGCTAAATATACCCAATCTCTTTAGAAAATCTTTGAGTTATACATTTGTAAAAATTATTCCACTACGAATCCCTTTTTTGATGCAAAGAACCATACTACTTACAAAAGTAAATGTACAAGGGAGCAAAACATTAACGGGAGGATGTTCCGATGCAAACTAAACTATGGCAAATTTAACAAAATTGAAGCTTCTCATTAAGATCTAATTTTTAAAAGTTTTCGCGTTGTACCTTCCACAACACGCATTCATTTCAACCGTTACGAAAATCCGTTTTTCAAATGAGGTCTAGTCAGATTGACTTTATCTGCGAAAGAGCAACACAACCCAGGCGCTTAAGAAGGGCTACAATTTTACTTGCCACCAGTTTTCCCAGTGGCTACTTTGTTTCATTTCCCCATATTTAATACAAATGCACATTGAGATGGTTTAAAAGTATGCAACAATTTATAGGGACTAGATGTCAACAAATTAGCAGTCTAAAGCAAGCTTCACAAATAATATATCATGCCGATTTTTGCTCAGAATAACTATAATGGCGGAGGGGGGGAGAAAGGGTGGGAGAGGGGAAGAGGAGCTTTAACTCTACACGCACATCTCCCAAAAACAGCTCTTTCTTTCCACTACAGGATTATTGTAAAGGGTCCCTAAGCTTTAGATACTGTTAAGGCAGGGTGCGTTAGTGGTAGCCTGGCTGGGATGGATTCGTGCAAGGGATGTCACTCAAATGCAAGTAAAAGTACAGTCCTTGCGACTTATTTCGAGTTTTGTTTTCGACAGTAGCCTAAGGCCGCTACTCAGCGACTTCTATCTAAAACCAGAAAATCAGCAACCCCCGCGTCATCAATCAAGATCACAAGGAAGGCTTTTGGGACAAGGGGGCAACAGGGCACCCTCAAATCTTTGAGGCTCCCTCCGGGCAGAGGCAGCAACCTGAGCTGCTCTGGGGCTCTTGCCGCTCCAGGAGACTCCCAGAGCCCCCGGGCCGCCTCGCCGGGCCGGCGCGGCGGGGAGGGCCCCACTCCACACCCCGGGCTCGCCCCGCGGTCCAGCCCCGGGCAGATTAACCCCTTCGGCGCCCCCCACGCCCTCCCCAGGCGGGGCCTGGAGCCCCCGCCCTTCTGCCTCCCCGGAACTAGGGGGCCCAGGCAACTCTGGAGGACGAAGGCGCGGCGGGCGCAGAGGCGGCGGGTGGCTCCGGCCTAGGCCCGGGCAGCGTGTCCCGGCGCCCTCCCCCACTCCCACACGCTCGCTCCGGGCAGGGTGCGGGAGCCCGCCCGCCCGCCGCGACGTCCGCTCGGCGCGGGCTCGGGTCCCCTTCCGGCCGAAGGCGCGGGCCGGCGGCTACCTGCGGACTGTGGAGGGCCATGGCGGCCCGTTTCAATGGGACTCGGCGCTCCTCCGGCTGCTCACGCTGCTTCCCCCGCCGCCGCCATCTTCTCGCCCGCACATACACACTCGCATCGGCCGCCGCGCCTGCGCACTGCGGGGCGCGGGGAGGCCGGCGCGCTGCTGCGCCTGCGCGGCCGACAGGTGGGCGTGCGCCGGCCGGGCCGCGGACCTTCCCGCCGCGTCTGAGCCCCGCGCCCCTCGGGCGGAAGCGGCCGGGCAGCTGCACACGAGGAGCCCGCCCCGGCCTGGCCTGGCTGCGGAGCCGGAAGGAGAGAGGGCAGGCAGGTGGAGGTGGCGACGCCGAGGCGCTGGCGGGCCCCAGCTCTCCACCTGCTGGGCGTGACCTGGGCGCCCGGAGCCCGGGAGCCGCCGCCTGAGGTCGGCACGGGGCCCACGCGTCGCCCTTGGCGTCCCCGGGCCGGGGCCTCGGGAGCGTTCGCAGAAGATCCCGGAGGAGGGTCTGGTGTATGAAGATCCCTCTGCCGCCCATTCATGCATTTGTTCCCTCTTCGTTTACACCCCAAGTCCTACCGGGGCGTCTGGGCCACGCCTTTTGCTAGGCATTAGGGGAGAAAAGCAAAACAGGGGAAAGCAAAATGTAGGGAGGAAAGGCACGCGTCAAGTGCCGGACGCGAGGCCTGCCAAGTGGCCAGCAGCCACCAAGTACTACGTATTGCACAGGCAGCCCAGCCTGGGGTTTGTTGGTTCATTCATTCTTCAAGAAAAAAGGGCCCCTGTCTGACTGCAGCGTTTTCCAGCTGGCGGGTCCACCCTTGGGTTCTGGCCCCTTTTCGAGCTGTGATTTCAGACAGGCGACTTCCCTTTCCTAAGCCTTGGTCTCCTCACCTGTGAGTAAGACACATCTGTCATAACGCGTAAGATTTCTGGGAGGTTCAAACTAGATTAATGTGAGCACACTGGCCAAGAGAATAGTCAATAAAAACTGGCTACCGCGATTGTCATTGATAACCATTATCATTGGTTTCATTTGTTCAACAAACACCTACAGAGAGTCTACTCTTGCTAGACGCAACGCTAAGCTGAGGAGATCCATTCCCACCTTACATGAAATAGGGGCCTGGTCTCTTCATAAATGGGATGCCATGCAAAATGTAAGTGGGCCGGGCACAGTGGCTCACATCTTTAATTCCAGCACTTTGGGAGGCCGAGGCAGGCGGATCAGTTGAGGTCACGAGTTAAAATCCAGCCTGGCCTGGCCAATATGGTGAAACCCTGTCTCTGCTAAAAATACAAAAATTAGCGGGTTGTAGTGGCACACCCCTGTAGTCGCAGCTACTTGGAGGGCCGAGGTGGGAGGATCGCTTGAACCCGAGTGGTGGAGGTTGCAGTGAGCTGAGATTGCGCCACTACACTCCAGCCTGGGCAACAGAGCAAGTCTCTTCTCAAAAAAAAAGAAAGAAAGAGAGAGAGGGAGGGAGGGAGGGAGAGAGGGAGGGAGGAAGGGAGGGAGGGAGGGAGGAAGGAAGGGAGGGAGGAAGGAAGGAAGGGAGGGAGGAAGGAAGGAAGGAAGGAAGGGAGAAGAAAGAAAAAAAGAAAGAAATATCAGTGACAGGGAGGGGTCGTTCCAAAATAGAAGAGCTAGAAACACATAACCCAATACAATGTGTCAATCTTGCTTGCATCCTGATGTGCCTTTTAAACTGGTTTTAGTATTTATTTGTTGACAATGAGAGATGTTTGAATATGGATTGAATATAAATGATCTTAGTGAATTTTTGGGGGGTTTTTACTTTTTTTTTTGAGATGGAGTTTTTTAATTTTTGACGGGGTTTTACTCTGTCCCCTAGACTGGAGTGCAGTGGCACGATCTTGGCTCACTGCAGCCTCCACCTTTCGGGTTCAAGCAATTCTTCAGCCTCCTGAGTAGCTGGCACTATGGGTGCCTGCCACCACACCCAACTAATTTTTGTATTTTTAGCATAGATAGGGTTTCACCACATTGGTCAGGCTTGTCCTGAACTCCTGACCTCATGATCTACCACCTTGGCCTCCCAAAGTGCTGGGATTACAGGCATGACCCACTGTGCCCAGCCCGAATTATTATCACTGTTTTTTGAAATGGAGTCTCACTCTGTTGCCCAGGCTGGGATGTACTGGTGAGATCTCAGCTCACCACAATTTCTACCTCCCTTCAAGTGATTCTCCTGCCTCAGCCTCCCAAGTAGCTGGGACTACAGGCACATGCCACCATGCCTGGCTAATTTTTGTATTTTTACTAGAGATAGGGTTTCACTCTGTTGGCCAGGCTGGTCTCAAACTCCTCACCTTGTAATCTGCCTGCCTTGGCCTCCCAAACTGCTGGGATTACAGGTATAAGCCACCACGTCTGGCCCTCGGCCTGAATTATTGGTGACTTTATAGTGTAATAATGATACTGTACTTATTGAGAGGATGTCCTTATTGTGAGGAGATGCATTCTGAAGAATTTAGGAGTGAAGACCATAGTGCCTGCAAACTATTGTTTAATGGTTCAACAAAAGATAAAATCATATACACACATAAACATTCAGGAAGAGAAAGCAATAAGGCAAAATGTTTACAATTGTCAGCTCTAAGTGGTGCTATATATTTCAGCTTTTCTCTATGTTGGAAAAGGCTCATAGCAAAAAATTGGGGAAAACACAATATAGCAGGCGTCCCCAAACTTTTCACACAGGGGGCCAGTTCACTGTCCCTCAGACCATTGGAGAACCACCACATACTGTGCTCCTCTCACTGACCACCATTGAAAGAGGTGCCCCTTCTTGAAGTGTGGCGGGGGGCCGGATAAATGGCCTCAGGGGGCCGCATGCGGCCCGTGGGCTGTAGTTTGGGGACGCCTGCAATACAGTGTCTATGCTATGATTGTAACCATGGAGGAGTGATGTCTGCACATGGATAGAAACTGTGGGCAACATGAAAACTCACTGGTGATTTATAGTCGTCTGATTTTTATCATAGTTACTTAAACAACAAATAAGAGTGATAATAAACAAAAGATCCCAGTCTTCATTTTCAAATAATTCACATAGATATTAACTCATGTCTTCAATATAAACAAATAGATGTTAAAAGGAAAATATGAACAAGCACTAAGGCCTGCAGTGCTTAGCAGACCCTGGTGATACGCTGCAGCTGTGTTCCACCCAAATCACACCTTGAATTGTAACGATCTCCACACATCAACAGTGGCGCCAGGTGGAGATAATGGAATCATTGGTGTGGTTTTCCCCCATGCTGTTCTCATGGTAGTGAATGAGTCTCAGGAGATCTAATGTTGTGGGTGTGGGGGTGTGTGTGTGTGTCTGTGTGTGTGTGTGTGTGTGTGTGGTTTTCTGTTTGTTTAGTTGGTCGTTTTTTCTTTTTGAGACAGTCTTGCTCTGTCACCCGGGCTGGAGTGCATGGCACCATCTCAGCTCACCACAACCTCCACCTCCTGGATTCAAGTGATTCTCCTGTCTCAGCCTTCAGAGTAGGTGGAACTACAGGAATATGATACCACTCCAGGCTAATTTTTGTATTTTTAGTAGAATCAGGGCTTCACAAAAAGAAAGAAAGAAAGAGAGAAAGAAAGAAAAGAAAGAAAGAAAGAAACAGGGCTTCACCATGTTGGTCAGACTGATCTTGAACTCCTGACCTCAAGCAATCCTACTGCCTCAGCCTCCCAAAGTGCTAGGATTACACGCATGAGCCACTGAGCCTCTTACGGTTTTATAAACAGGAGTTCTCCTGCACAAGCTTTCTTGACTACTGCCATGTTAGACATGACTTTGCTCCCCATTTGCCTTCCACCATGATTGTGAGGCCTCCCCAGCCATGTGCAACTGTGAGTCCATTAAACCTCTTTCCTTTATAAATTACCCAGCCTTGGGTATGTCTTTATTAGCAGCGTAACAATAAACTAATACACCTGGTTTCTCCCATGAGTCTAGGGATAGTGGCCCTGGTCTGGGAGTCAAGAAAGGCTCAAGTTCAAATCTGGAATCCCCCACTCACTGGCTGCGTGAACCTGAGAAAGTTACCTAAGTTTTCCGTGAATCTTTTGTAGAAGGTGGTGTGATATGTTCATGCCCCAACCCCAGAACCTGTGAATATATTACTTTATATGGCAAAAGGAACATTGCAGGCATGGTAATGTTAAGGGCCTTGAGATGGGTTATCCTGGGAAATAATCTAATTATGACTGGTGGGTCCCATGTAATTACAAGGGTCCTTATGACGGAAAGAAGGAGGGGCAAGAGAGTCAGGTCACAAGGAGATGTGAAAATAAAAGCAGCAAGGCGGAGAGATTTGAAGATGCTATGCTACTGGTTTTGAAAACAGAAGAAGGTGCCACCAGCCAAGGAATGTGGGTGACCTCTAGGAGCTGGACAAGGACAAACATTTTCTCCTAGAGCTTCCAGAAGGAACAAAGCCTTCCTTACACCTTGACATAGGCCCGTAAGTCTTCTGAGCTACAGAACTTTAAAACAAAAAACCTGTGTTGATTTAAGCTGGTAAATTTTGTGATTTGTTCCAGCAACAATAAGAAACTCTGACGGGGGAAGTAACACCACCTGTTCTATAACCGTGTTGCCAGGAGAAAATGAAGTAATGGAGCTAGCACGCAGAGTGTGCTGCCTGGTGCTTTTATTTATTTATTTTTAATTTTTTTTTTTTTTTTTTTTTTTTTTGGAGACGGAGTTTCGCTCTTGTTACCCAGGCTGGAGTGCAATGGCACGATCTCGGCTCACCGCAACCTCCGCCTCCTGGGTTCAGGCAATTCTCCTGCCTCAGCCTCCTGAGTAGCTGGGATTACAGGCACGCGCCACCATGCCCAGCTAATTTTTTGTATTTTTAGTAGAGACGGGGTTTCACCGTGTTGACCAGGATGGTCTCGATCTCTTGACCTCGTGATCCACCTGCCTCAGCCTCCCAAAGTGCTGGGATTACAGGCTTGAGCCACCGCGCCCGGCCTTATTTTTAATTTTTAATTTTTATTTATTTATTTATTTGAGATGGAATTTCACTCTGTTGCCCAGGCTGAAGTATAGCAGCACAATCTCGGCTCACTGCAACCTCCACCTCCCAGGTTCAAACTATTCTGCTTCAGCCACTCAAGTAGCTAGGATTACAGGCATGCACCACTATGCCTAGCTAAGTTTTGTATTTTTAGTAGAGACAGGGTTTCACCATGTTGGCCAGGCTGGTCTCGAACTCCCGACCTCAAGTGATCCACTTGCCTCCACCTCCCAAGGTGCTGGGATTACAGGCAGGAGCTACTTGGCCCGGTGTCTGCTGCTTTTAAACTGTCATTCAACAAATGGTAAGGGAGTTTTTCTCATTGTCCAGGTTGGGAATAAGGCTTCCCAGGGAGGTAACATTTGAGATAGATCTTGATGGGTAGGTGTTTCCCAAGAGTTCTTTTCTCGAACTCTGAAAGCATAAAGGATTGCCACTAATTGTGTTGCCTTAAGCAAGTACCTAACAGTCTCAGGACCTCAGTTTCCTCATCTGCAAAACGGGGAGAAATAATACCTCCTAGAGATACTGTGAAAAGGAACATGCTAAGATAACAGATGCAAATTGCTTAGCAAGACATCCGGCATACATCAAAAGCGTAATAAATGGTGAAAATTGTCATTATTATTCCCAGAGTCCTTAGAAGGAAAAATGAGGTTTGAACAGGAAGGGCTTAGTGCGTTTGACAGCATTTATTGCCAATCATAAAATTCAAGCTTTCTTTCAAACAAAAATTAGAATTTGGGGACACTCGTATCTACCATTGTGAGTTGGACAGCTACCCAATTCTTAGAGACTTTTCTGATGAGAGTGGTGGTAATAGTAACAAATGAAACTTTTTTCAACTTTTGGATTCAGGAGGTACATGAGCGGGTTTGTGACGTGGGTATACTGCATGATGCTGAGGTCTGGGTACGAATGATCTTGCCACCGACGTACTAAGCATGGGACCCAATGGTCAGTTTTCCAACCCTTGCCACCCTCTGTCCCTTCCACTTCGAGTAGTCCCTAGTGCCTGTTGTTACCATCTTTATGTCTGTAATCTAAAATAAATAGAGACTGCTTCAACATTTTGAAGATGTACATAACTCAGTGAATCAGTTTTCCAAATGACTGGTGTTATAAAACTACGCATGAGTAAAGGATCCATTCAAACTATAAGATAAGCCAGTGGGGCCAGGCACAGTGGCTGATGCCTGTAATCCCAGGCTGGTCTCACTCCTGAGCTCAAGCAATCCTCCCTCCTCGGTCTCCCACGGTGCTGGGATTACAGGTGTGAGCCGCCACTCCTGGCCCAGACTTATAAAAATTTGCAAAAATATAAAATAATGCCACTCCTTTCACCAAAATATTTTATTTTGGAGTACAGTTGTTTTTCATTGAAAAGATGTTATTTATGTTTATATGTTTTGTATTTTTATTTATGTATTATATTTTAAATAAATTGATATTATTTTGTAATGTTTCAGTTTTTATTTCTACTATGGTAAACAACAACAGATACAACTCACAAAAACAGCAGTAATTTTTTTTTCTGTTTTTCATTTAATTCTTTTTTTTTTTTTTTTTTTTTTTTTTGAGAAAGAGTATTGCTCTTGTTACCCAGGCTGGAGTGCAATGGCGCGATCTCGGCTCACCGCAACCTCCGCCTCCTGGGTTCAGGCAATTCTCCTGCCTCAACCTCCTGAGTAGCTGGGATTACAGGCATGCGCCACCATGCCCAGCTAATTTTTTGTATTTTGAGTAGAGACAGGGTTTCACCTTGTTGACCAGGATGGTCTTGATCTCTTGACCCGCCTCCGCCTCCCAAAGTGCTGGGATTACAGGCGTGAGCCACCGCGCCCGCCCCATTTAATTCTTTATCCTTGCCAGCAGGAGGTCATCCCAACAATTTTTTTTTTTTTTTTTTGAGATGGAGTCTCACACTGTCGCCTGGGCTGGAGTACAGTGGTGCGATTTGGGCTTGCTGCAATCTCCAACTTCGGGTTCAAGCAATTCTCCTGTCTCAGTCTCCCGAGTAGCTGGGATTACTGGCACCCACTACTGCACCTAGCTAATGTTTTGTATTTTTTTGGTAGAGACAAGATTTCACTATGTTGGCCAGGCTGGTCTCAAACTTCTGACCTCATGATCCACCCGCCACGGCCTCCCAAAGTGCTGAGATTACAGGCGTGAGCCACTGTGCCCGGCCTGAAAAGACATGTTTGAGACAATTTAGAGACTGTAGGTGAGGCCTGACAAATATCAAGAAAGTACCAATATATGTGTTAGGTATAATCATGACATTGTGGGGTTTTTTGGGTTTTTTGTTTATATGTTTGTTTTGAGACAGAGTCTTGCCATCGCCAGGCTGGCATGCAGTGGCACGATCTCAGCTCACTGCAACCTCCACCTCCCGATTCTCCTGCCTCAGCCTCCTGAGTAGCTGGGGCTACAGGAAACTAACAAGCCCAGCTAGTTTTTGTATTTTTTGTAGCGTCGGGGTTTCACCATGTTGGCCAGTATAGTCTAGATCTCTTGACCTTGTGAGCCGCCCACCTTGGCCTCCCAAAGTGCTGAGATTACAGGTGAGAGCCACCGTGCCTGGCCGACATCGTGGTTTATAGAAGAAAATCCTCCTGGTTTTAAGAGATGTACTCTGAAATATGTAGAGAATGAAATGATACGAGGTAAGGGATTTGCTTTAAAATATCTGAGGACATAACAGGAAGAAAAAAGGAATTGACAAAGGGAACATTGCCAAATCTTGGTAGCTATTGAATCTGATTTATGGGTGCCATTGCTAGTCCCAGTCCTCTGAGAGGCAGGGACCAAGAAGGAAGAAGGACAAGGCCCAGGAGGGAAAGAGGAGGGGTAGGCAGAGATGGGAGATTGCCTGGCGGGCTGTGGGGCCGGCCCCTGCAGAGGAGAGCGGGAAGGCAGAGGGTTGGAAAAAGAGGCTTTTACAGTAGGACAGTTTTCTAAAAGTTTCAGTAAGGCCATCAGGAGTCCTTGGGACACAACTGTGCATAAGAGTAGTCCCATATGGCCCAGAAAAGAACCAGGCTAGTCGCTGTTTCCTGTGCCTGCTGTCATAACCACAAACTAGAAGGTTTAAAGCAACACAAATGTATTCTCACAGCTCTAGGGGTCAGAGTCCAGAACCTGCTCCCTCTGGAGGCGCGGAGGAGGACGCTGCTGCGGGCCGTCTCCCGGCTTCTCGTGCAACCGGCCACCCTTGGCGATCCTCAGCTTGTCGTATCATGGCTCCAGTCTCTGTTCCTGTCTTCACATGCCTGCTTTCCTGTTTGGCTCTGTCTGTAGTAAAACCAACACGGACAATTTTTCCTCCAGAGCTGAATCAAATTTCATGTGGTCCATGGGAGCCCTGAATTACAGCTTGCTCTGCAGGGATGTGTTATCTGAAATCTGTTTATTGTTAAACACCAACATCAAAGCCAGCTCAGCAACCTGCCCTAGGAAGGAGGGAGGACCTGTGGAGGAAGCACACAGCCCTGCCTCTCACCCGAGCCTTGCTTGCTCAGATCTCTTTGCTCTTCTTGAGTAACAATCTATATAACGCAGTTCCTCACTTACGCATCTTACTCATTTCCCTTGTCTCTGCCCCTGCCCAGACAGTGGATCAAATTTAGGCACCACCATCTTCAAAGGCTTTGGCCAGGAGAAAAAACTCCTTAAGAAAGGGAGTAAGGCCAGGCACAGTGGCTCACACCTATAATCCCAGAACTTGGGGAGGCTCAGGAGGGCAGATCACAAGGTCAGGAGTTTGAGACCAGCCTGGCCAACATGGTGAAACTCTGTCTCTACTATAAATACAAAAATAGCCAGGCATGGTGGTGGGCACCTGTAATCTCCGCTACTCAGAAGTCTGAGGCAGGAGAATTGCTTGAAACTAAAAGGCAGAGGTTGCAATGAGCTGAAATGGCACCACTCCCCTCTAGCCTGGGCAACAAGAGTGAAACTCCGTCTCAAAAAAAAGAGGAGGGGGAGTAAGAAAAAAATAAAAGCCACATTATTTATCTAGATTCCATTCTTTTTTTTTTTTTAAACAAGGTCTCACTCTGTCACCCAAGCAGGAATGCAGTAGTGCCATCTCGGCTCACTGTAATCTCTATCTCCTGGGCTCAAGTGATTCTCGTGCCTCAGTCTCCAAAGTAGCTGAGACTACAGACACATGCCACCACACCCACCTAATTCTGTTTACTTTTTGTAGAGACAAGGTCTCAGTATGTTGCCCAGGCTGTTCTTGAACTCCTGGACTTGAGTGATCTACCTCCCAAAGTGCTGGGATTACAGGCATGAGCCACTATCCCTGCCTGGATTACATTCTTGATTCAGTCCCCAAGTCACTCTAAAACCTTGGAGAAATCACTAATTTTCTGTAACTTGGTTCCTACATAAGGAAGAAGCCCTGTCTGTCCTGCATGCTACTCAGTCCTGAGTAGACACTGAGATCAGCAGAGACAATGAAGGTGACGGCAACTTCAGTCATGTGAAATGATAAACAATGTGTTCGTATTATCAATTAGTTGAAATGGTGACATTATTATTTAATGCTCCTTCATTATTCTTGATCCAGTCACCCTTACAAAGCCTTCCTTTTCCCACTTATCCGAGAATTTCTTGTTTTTCATCAATTTTCAGGTTATATAGGTTTCTTCCTTCTTTGCCAGACCACCCAGGGAAAAAAAGCATTCTTTAAATCTCAGCCTACAAAAAAAAAAAAAAAAAAAAAAAAGTATATTTTTCTACTCTAAAGGCAAGTTGATTATTTTAACAGAATTATACAATTTTGAAGAAAAAATAATCCATGACTCTGACCCCAGCATTCTAGCACAAACACTGATTGTTTGATTTTGTAAAGCTTGTTGTTATCATGGATGTGATGGGAATTTACAAAGTAAACTGGAGTTCCAGAGTCTGAGCTCAGTTCCCAGCGCTCCCACTTAGCAGCAGGTAAGCTGTGGGCAAGGCTGCTCCCGGGAGCCTTTTTCTTTGTTTGTGGCACGGGGGTATTGATGCCTTTCTAACAGGTCATTGTCAGAATTAAGTGAGATGGTGTATGTCGGCTATGGTAGGGTAAACTGAGGTACGTGGAGAAACGTCAGCAAAGTTACCTCAAGAAGCCAATCACTACTGAGGGACCCTCCAGAGGGTGTGGCATAGAGGAATGGAGAGAAGGGTTATCCAGAAAAACCCGGGCAGTTCACCCAGCACCTCTAAGGTGCAGGGGTGGAGTCGCAGCTGAGTTTCCAGGGAGAGCCAGGGAGTCTCGGCAGAGATGGCCCTGGCTAATTGAGCAGGGGTCCGGTCATTTAATAATGTGAACCATTTACTGAGCATTGTCTGTCAGATTAAACCCTTTATATGCATCACTCATTTATTTACTCGTATTTATTCATTTGACAAAAGCGTGGTGAGCAGGTGAGGCATGGGGGCTCGTGCCTGTAATCCCAGCACCATGGGAGGCCGAGGCGGGCGGATAATGAAGTCAGGAGATTGAGACCATCCTGGCCAAAAACCCCATCTCTACTAAAAATTAAAAAATAAAACAAAATAAATTAGCTTGGTGTGGTGGTGCGTGCCTGTAGTCCCAGCTACTCTAGAGGCTGAGGTACAAGAAGACCATCCCACTGCACTCCAGCCTGGTGACACAGTGAGACTCCGTCTCAGAAAAAAAAAAAAAAAAAGAAGTGTGGTGAGCTCCTACTATATGGAAATATTAGCTGCCAAAGACATGACGGTAAGTTAAATAAAATGCATACGTTGTAGCGCCACTGCTTTGATCTGTCTCCATTGTCACGTGCCTGCTTTCCTGTTTGGCTCCGTCTCTACGTCATGCAATAAAACCAGCACAGACAATTTTTCCTCCAAAGCTGAATCAGATTTCAGGTGGTCTATTTAAGCCCTGAATTACGGCTCACTCTGTGCAGATGTGTTATCTGAAATCTGTTTATTGTTAAACAGCAACATCAAACTCAGCTCAGCAACCTGCCTTAGGAGGGAGGGAGGACACATGGAGGGAACAAAGATCCCTGCCTATAAACTAAGGAATGAGGAGGGACAGGAGCAGACAGAGGTTTGAACAGGATCCCTCTGGCTGCAGCATGCAGAGTGGCCTGGGAGCAGTAAGGGTGAAACGGTAGGATATTGCACTTAATAGGATGTTATGAGAATCTCTGCCGGTAAACTGAGAATGTACGTAGTATGTATATAAATGTGGACATAGATTCTATGTGCCTGTTTTAGTCCATTTTCTTACTGCTATGAAGAAATACCTGAGACTGGGTAATTTACAAAGAAAAATAGGTTTAGACTGGGCACGGTTGCTCATGCCTGTAACCCCAGCACTTCGGGAGGCTGAGGTGGGTGGAGATCACCTGAGGTCAGGAGTTTGAGACCAGCCTGGCCAACATGGCAAAACTCCATCTCTACTAAAAATACAAAAATTAGCCATACATGGTGGCGCATGCCTGTAATCCCAGCTCCTCAGGAAACTGAGGCAGGAGAATTGCTTGAACTGAGAGAGTGGAGGTTGCAGTGAGCTGAAATAGACCACACCACTGCGCTCTAGCCTGGGTGACAGAGTGAAACTCCATCTCAAAAAATAAAGAAGAAAGAAAGAAGGAAAGAAAGAGAAAGAAAGGAGGGAAGGAAGAAAGGAAGGAAGGAAAGGAAGTAAAGCAGGTTTGGAAAGGTCTTATAATCATGGTGGAAGGAGAAGGAGAAGCAAGCCACGTCTTACATGGTGGCAGGAAAGAGAGCATGTGCAAGGGAACTGCCCTTTATAAAACCATCAGCTCTCATGAAACGTATTCACTATGATGAGAACCCACCCTCATGATTCAGTTACCTCCCACCGCATCCCTCCCAGGACACATGGGAATTATGGGAGCTACAATCCAATATGAGAGTTGGGTGGGGACACAGACAAACCATATCAGTGCACATAAATACACTCTTGCTCTCGGCACATACTGTTAGATGGGCAGCTTGTTTGTTTCCAGCATCTCACCAGCATTGAGAGCACTGCTGTGAAGTGTTTATTTCCTATTTTTTTTTTTTTTTTGAGACGGAGTTTCGCTCTTGTTACCCAGGCTGGAGTGCAGTGGTGTGATCTCGGCTCACTGCAACCTCCGCCTCCTGGGTTCAGGCAATTCTCCTGCCTCAGCCTCCTGAGTAGCTGGGATTACAGGCACGTGCCACCATGCCCAGCTAATTTTTTTGTATTTTTATTAGAGACGGGGTCTCACCATGTTGACCAGGATGGTCTCGATCTCTTGACCTCGTGATCCACCCGCCTCGGCCTCCCAAAGTGCTGGGATTACAGGCTTGAGCCACCACGCCCGGCCGAAGTGTTTATTTCTTAACTGATCTTTCCCTGACTTTATTATATTAAGTAAATAACTAAGCAATGACTTGGCGGATGGTGAGCCTTTTACATCTTAGCTGGGGCAACCTCTAAGAGTTTCCCAACAGCTATCACTGCTCAGAAAGGAGGCCACTTAATGTTAACGAAATTGAGCAGGAGATTTTTTTTTTTTTTTTTTTTTTTTTTGGTCCTATCACACACTGGTGAGTCAAAGCCACAGGGTTTTCTGGGTCTCCCTTAATGATCATGACTTTGCTCTGGGGAAGTGGGGATCACGTAAGTCTTGCTTTCCATTGTAGCCTTGATGCAAGGCATGATCTCTGACATGTGACGACAGCTTAACTAATATTTGATGAATTAGTCATAAGCTGAGGCTCCAAAAAACATTTGAATGGTATCTAAAGTCTCTGGACAAGGAGGCAAACGAGCTTCATGCCCTCAGAAACCATCGATGTGTTTTCTCCTGGGTAGAGACTCCCTTACCCCCCCATGACAAACTAGGTTTTTCAGATTGGAGAGATTATCCCGCTAGTGAGGAACACCTTGAATCTTTCCTGGATTCCAGCAACATCCCACTGTGATATCCTGCTAACTTTTTTGGTTTTGTTTGTTTGTTTGTTTGTTTGTTTGTTTGTTTAAGACAGAGTCTCGCTCTGTTGCCCAGGCTGGAGTGCAGTGGTGCCATCTCGGCTCACTGAAACCTCTGCTTCTCAGGTTCAAGTGACTCTTCCACCTCAGCTTCCCCAGTAGCTGGGATTACAGGTGCCCACCACCACGCCCGGCTAATTTTTTGTATTTTTAGTAGAGTTGGGGTTTCATCATGTTGGTCAGGCTGGTCTTAAACGCCTGACCTCAAGTGATCCACCTTTCTCAGCTTCCCAAAGTGCTGGAAGTACAGGCGTGAGCCACCATCCCCGGCTGATATCCTACTATTTAACCCTTATCCATCCCAGGCTACTCTCCATGTGGCAGCCAGGAAGATCCTATTCAAATGGATGTCTGCTCCTGTCCCTCCTCTGCTCAGACCCTCCCCTGGCTCTGTCTCTCTGAGTAAAAGGGGAAGTTCCTACAGTGACCTGCAAGGCCCCAGTGATCTGGCCCAGTGTTCCCTCATCGCCTGCTCGTCTCCCCCTTGCTCCCTCTGTTCCAGTCACATAGACCTCCTTGCTGGGCCTCAGACAGGCCAGGATGCTCCTGCCCCAGGGCCTTTGCACTTGCTGGTCTCTGTAACTGGAATGTTGCCCTCACATCCCTGTGGCGACTCCTTTACTTTCTCCAGAGTCATCTTCTCATGAGGACTTACCTGAATTCCCTACAGAGTACGGGTACATTGGCCAGGCGAGGTGGCCCATGCTTGATATCCCATCACTTTGGGAGACCAAGGTAGGTGAATGGCTTGAGCCCAGCAGTTTGAAACCAACCTGGGCAACATGGTGAACCCCCATCTCTACTAAAAATGCAAAAATTAGCCAGGTATGGTGGCAGGTGCCTGTAGTCCCAGCTACTCTGGAGGCTGAAGTGGGAGGGTGTTGTGAGCCTGGGAAGTAGAGGCTGCCGTGAGCTGAGATCATGCCACTGCACTCCAGCCTGGGTGACAGAGTGAGACTCTGTCTTGAAAAGAAGGAAAGAAAGAGAGAGAGAGCGAGAGCAAGAGCGAGAGCGAGAGAGAGAGAGAGAGAGAGAGAGAGAGAGAAAGACAGAAGGAAGGAAGGAAGGAAGGAAGGAAGGAAGGAAGGAAGGAAGGAAGGAAGGAAGGAAGGAAGGAAGGAAGGAAGGAAGGAAGGGAGGGAGGGAAAGAAGGCCAGCTGGCCAGGCAAGGTGGCTCGTGTCTGTAACTCCAGCACTTAGGGAGTCTGAGGTGGGCAGATCACCTGAGGTCACGAGCCTGGACAACATAGTGAAACTTCGTCCCTACTAAAAATACAAAAATTAGCTGGGTGTGGTGGCAGGTGCCTGTAGTCCCAGCTACTTGTGAGGCTGAGGCAGGAGAATCGCTTGAACCTGGGAGGTGGAGGTGGCAGTGAGCCAAGATTGCACCACTGCACTCCAGCCTGGGCAACAGAGCTAGACTTGGTTTCAAAAAAAAAAAAAAGAAAGAAAGAAAGAAAGAAAAGAAATGGGAGCAGCTCTCCCCTAGCACTGCGTACCTTCATTCCTGCTCGATCTTTCCCCATGAGGCTTTGTCACCAGCGCACATGCGTTTTGTTTCTTTCCTTTAAGGCCTGTCTCTCCCGCCGCTGTGGCCCTCCATTAACCTCAGAGCCTAGAACAGTGCCTGTCACATAAGTGCTCAATAAATGGGTGCTGAATTAACTCAGCAGTTAGTTAAGGAACCAGAATGGGTGTCTCCTGAGAGCCGGGACAAGTCACCGACTTTATCTGGCGTCTTCTCCAGTGACACGTGGAGGAGGACCCCAAGTCTCCAGGATCTCTGCTACCTCTAACAACTGTGACGCTCAAACATCAGGATTTGGACTATTCATCCATTGGTTCCAAAATGTTATTATTATTGTTTTTCCTTTTTTCCAAAATGTTATTATTGAACTTGCAATGCGTTCCAAAGCACCCCAGCCCATAGCTTCACTACCTTCAAAGAGGAACTGATCGTGATCCCAGAAGACCCTGAATGCCATAATCCCAAATGTTGAAATTCCAAAAGATCAAAATCTTGAAAACGTAAATCTGAAAAAATAATAAAAGATTATTTAAAAGATATTTAGTCATGTTTAGTTTTTATTATTTGATTTTATTTTGAGATGGAGTCTCACTCTTTTGCCCAGGCTGGAGTGCAGTGGTACAATCTCAGCTCACTGCAACCTCCACCTCCCAGGTTCAAGAGATTCTCCTGCCCCAGCCTCCCAAGTAGCTGGGGCTACAGGTACATGCCACCATGATGGGCTAATTTTTGTGTTTTTAGTAGATGGGGTTTCACCATATTGGTCAGGCTGGTCTTGAACTCCTGACCTCAGGTGATCCACCTGCCCGACCCATGATCACACCATTGCACTCCAGCCTGGGCAGCAGAGTGAGACCCCAACTTGAAAAACAACAAAACAAAACACTTCATGCAAATATATAGTGAACACATGACAGAGATTCACTTAACTCATTAATGAGAGACCCACCAGGGCAGTCAAGTTGGTGCAAAGGAAGATACAAGAGACCGAAGTATACACAGATGCTCCTTGGCTTACAGTGGAGTTATAGCCCAATAAGCCAATGGCAAGTTGAAAATATCTTAAGTCAAAAATGCATTTAATGTCCCAATAAATCTATTGTAAAGTCAAAAACTGTTGGGTCAAACTGTCATAAGTCAGAGATCGTCTGCACAGTTAATGAAAGAAAGAATGCTGAAGCAGGCTGATTGCCTGAGGTCATGAGTTCAGGACCAGTCTGGCCAACATGGTGCAACCTTGCCTCTACTAAAAATAAAATTAGGCGTGTGTGGTGGTGTGAGCCTGTATCTCAGCTACTAGGGAGGCTGAGGCAGGGAAATTGCTTGAACCAGGGAGGTGGAGGTTGCAGTGAGCTGAGATCGTGCCACTGCAGTCCAGCCTGGGCAACAGAGCAAGCCCCTGTTTTTTTTTTTTTTTTTTTTTTTTAAAAGGCCAGGCACAATGGCTCACGTGTGTAATCCCAGCATGTTGGGAGGCTGAGGCAGGCGGATCACGAGGTCAGGAGTTCAAGATCAGCCTGGCCTACACAGTGAAACCCCATCTCTACTAAAAATACAAAAATTAGTTGGGTGTGGTCGTGGGCGCCTATAATCCCAGGTACTCGGGAGGCTGAGGCAAGAGAATCGCTTGACTCCGGGAGGTGAACGTTGCAGTGAGCTGAGATTGCACCACTGCACTCTAGGCTGGGCGACAGAGACGGACTCCGTCTCAAAAAAAAAAAAAAAAAAAAAAAAAAAGACTGCTGGAATAAAATCGTGAAGTATAACACAAGAAGGTAAATGCCCTGCAAGGCAGTAAAATGACAACACTGGAAATTATCTTTTCTTCCAGACGGAAATAATTTCCATCTCTATGGAACAAAAACTATTCTATGAGTAAACATCTAACTTTGCAGAGTCTAGGCCCTAACAGTAAATAATAAGCTTTAAAAATTTCATCTCTCTAGAACAGCAAAGTACCATGGCCCGTGGCCCGAATCTGGCCTCTACCTGTTATTACAAAGCTAGAGCACAGGCATACCATCTGTTTACATATTGTCCATAGCTGCCTTTTCACTACCCCAGACCCACGGACTCGGATACACCAGGAACAGACCAGTGCTCTGGGTTTAGCACATCCTCCAGGAGTCTGGACATGCACTCAAATGTGAGAAGTTTTGCCGTTTTGAGTCAGACGACCTTTAGGCTGACTCGGGGACGATGCAGTAATTTTGTATGACATCCAAAGGGCATTCAATATCCCAAGTTTGGTATCTATATATTTTTTGAGACGGAGTCACGCTCTGTCACCCAGGCTGGAGTGCCCTGGCCTTTCTCCTTCATTTCCATCTCCATGCTTTTGTGGAAAGCATAGCAGGGAGGTGAAGCCCACATCCCTCCTGGCAATGCAGCACGGTGGGTAAAATGCCCTGGCTTCCTTTAGGAACTTTAAATATGCAAGTCAAAGAGTCTCGGAGGTACCCAGAGACGACTGTCAGATAATTCTTCCCTTTTTTTTTTTTTTTTGAGACGGAGTTTCGCTCTTGTTACCCAGGCTGGAGTGCAATGGCGCGATCTTGGCTCACCGCAACCTCCGCCTCCTGGGTTCAGGCAATTCTCCTGCCTCAGCCTCCTGAGTAGCTGGGATCACAGGCATGCGCCACCATGCCCAGCTAATTTTTTGTATTTTTAGTAGAGACGGGGTTTCACCACGTCGACCAGGATGGTCTTGATCTCTCGACCTCGTGATCCACCCGCCTCAGCCTCCCAAAGTGCTGGGATTACAGGCTTGAGCCACCGCGCCCTGCCTAATTCTTCCCTTTTATACCTCCGACCTTGCATCACTTGATCACGAAGTCAGACTGATGCTCTATTTATATCTATCTATATCTGTATCTATCTATCTATCATCTATTTATCTAATCTATCAATCTATTCATCATTTTGAGACAGAGTCTTATTCTGTCACCCCAGCTGCAGTGCAGTGGTGCATAGCTCACTGCAGCCTTTACCTCCTGGGCTCAAGCAATCCTCCCACCTGGGCCTCCTCCCCTTAGTTGAGACTACAGGTATATGCCACCACACTCAGCTAATTTTTTTTTTTTTTTTTTTTAGCAGAGATTAGGTCTCATTATGTTGCCCAGGCTGGTCTTGAACTCCTGGGTTCAAGGGATCTTCCTGCCTCAGTCTCCTAAAGCGCTGTGATTACAGGCATGAGCCACCGCTCCCAGCCTCCCCTGGCTTCTGTGTTAAGTGCTCCTAGCCTTAAATTCTAGCTCTGCCCCCTTCACAAGCTACTGAATTTCTCTGAGTCTGTGTTCTTTATCTGCAATTTTGTGATAACAAGATGTACCTCCTAGCATGGTGGTAAGGAATACATACTGAGATATCCAATGCAAAGTGCTTTTCACCATGCCTGCTACATGCTAAGAGTTTAATCAGCCAGGATGTTATGATGATCATCCTGGGACCTCCAAACAGACACACATTTTTTTTGACTAACTGGCTTGTGACATGGATTGTTTCTTTCCAATTTAAGATGATTTCTTTTAATGAAAGTTTAAAAAAATAATAAAAGCATAATTACCACTTGATAGGTAATTACTATGCTGGGCTTGCACTATGATTAAATAAAACTGATTTGCATACAAGATAATGTTGCTGCTGGTAGCACTACTGATACATGAGTTATGCACTAATTTTGAATTTAACTTCATGGGAAGATTTTGTGGTTGACAACCTCCTGGGAGGTGCGAGGGGCATCCTACCACCTGTCATTGGCTACCACCATGAGTACCATGAACTTATTCAACTTGGAGGAAGGGCTGAGGCAGAAGACTGAGGCGCCATCTTACTTTTAAAATCCAGTTTGTTTTAATTCTGTCCAAATATAGACGTCATTTGTGGTCAAGAGGGTAAAACAAGGTGGAAAGAAGGAAAAAAATGATTTCTTTTCAGACAAACACTGTTGGCGTTTTGGTATAACACAATAAGCTCCACGTCTTTTCTCTTGATATTTTGAACGCAGTGGTGATAATGCCATTTAGTTCAGTGATGCACGTATTATGCCCAAGGCAGTGTCTGGCACGTGGCTCCTGCTCAGGAAATAAGAGTGTTCTTTTTCTTATTATTTGAGGTGAAGTTTTGCTCTTGTCACCCAGGCTGGGGTGCAGTGGCATGATCTTGGCTCACTGCACCTTCCACCTCCAGGGTTCAAGCGATTCTCCTGCCTCGGCCTCCCGAGTAGTTGGGATTACAGTTGCCCGCCACCATGCCTGGCTAGTTTTTTGTATTTTTAGTAGAGACGGGGTTTCACCATGTTAGGTTGAGCAGGGTGGTGTCGAATTCCTAACCTCAGGTGATCCATCTGCCTTGGCTTCCCAAAGTGCTGGGATTACAGGCGTGAGCCACCGCGCCCGGCCAAAAGCATTATTCTTATTATTACAGGCTGTCTGATTTTTGTGTTCTGGCCTTTCCATGGCACAAGTGCAATAATTTTTCCGTTTAACTAAAACGAAAAAGTCCTCACAAACATTACTTTAAGCGATTGTACCACATTCTGTTCTGTGCAAGTTTCATGCATATAAATCATTTCAAATTGTTTACTCATGAATATTAATGAACATCTTTATGCACAAGGTCTTCTAGATGTTTCAAGTTATCACTGTCAGTCAGGGTTCTCCAGAGAAACAGACCATTAGGAGATAAATGTGTATTAAGGTGGGGGCTCATGCCTGTAATCTCAGCACATTGGGATACCAAGGAGGAGGATTGCTTGAGCCCAGGAGTTTGAAACCAGCTTAGGCAACATAGTAAGACCCCATCTTTACAAAAAAAAAATGTTTAAAAATTAGCCAGGCAGCCAAGCTCAGTGGCTCACACCTGTAATCGCAGCACTTTGGGAGACCGAAGTCAGTGGATCACCTGAGGTCAGCAATTCGAGACCAACCTGGCCAACATGGTGAAAACCCGTCTCTACAAAAATACAAAAAATTAGCCAGGCGTGATGGCACACATCTGTAGTTCCAGCTACTTGGGAGGCTGAGGCAGGAGACTTGTTTGAACCCAGGAAGCGGAGGTCGCAGTGAGCCGAGATTGCGCCACTGCACTCCAGCCTGGGTGACAGACCGAGACACTGTTTTTTTTTAAAGAGAGATAGAGAGAATGAGAGAGAAGGGGAGAGAGAGAGAGAGAGAGAGACTGACTATAAGAAATTGGCTCACATGATTACAGAGGCTGAGGAGTTCCAGCATCTGCCCTCTGCAAGCTGCAGAGCCAGGAAAGCAGGTGGTGTAGTTCCTGTTTCTGTCTAAAGGCTCCGTATGATGTAAGTTACAGTCCAAGTGCGAGAAAGACCAATGTCCTGCCTCAAAGACAGGTGGGGACAGAGAATTCCCCCTTTTGTTCTATTCAGGCCTCCCACTGTTTGGATGAGGCCCAGCCACATCAAGAGGACAGTCTGGGCCGGGTGCGGTGGCTCACACCTGTAATCCCAGCACTTTGGGAGGCCGAGGCGGGTGGATCACGAGGTCAAGAGATCGAGACCATCCTGGTCAACATGGTGAAACCCCGTCTCTACTAAAAATACTAAAAATTAGCTGGGCATGGTGGCATGTGCCTGTAATCCCAGCTACTCAGGAGGCTGAGGCAGGAGAATTGCCTGAACCCAGGAGGCGGAGGTTGCGGTGAGCCGAGATCGTGCCATTGCACTCCAGCCTGGGTAACAAGAGCGAAACTCTGTCTCAAAAAAAAAAAAAAAAAAAAAAAAAAGAGGACAGTCTGCTTTCCAGAGTCCACCAGCTCAAGTGTTCCTCTTGTGCAGAAACGCCCTTGAAGACACACCGAGTAAGCTGTGTCCAGACATCTCAGCACCTTGATTCGATCAAGTTGACAGGTGAATTATTTATTTATTTATTTATTTGCTTTTTGAGATGGGGTTTCACCATGTTGGCCAGACTGGTCTCGAATTCCTTACCTCAGGTGATCCACCTGCCTCAGCCTCCCAAAGTGCTGGGATTACAGGCGTGAGCCACCGCACCTGGCCTTGACAGGTGAAATTAACCATCATACGCATGATTCCTTGCCCTCTTGTCCAGTTCTAAAACTGAGGATTGAGACCACCATAGTTAAGATAGTGAGACTCCATTTTTACAAAAAATATCAAAATAGCGGCAGTTCATGTCTGTGGTTTCAGCTACTCAGGAGACTGAGGTGGAAGGGTCACTTGAGCCTAGGAGCTTGAGGCTGTAGTGAGTCATGGGAGCCTGGATGAGAGACATGACCCTGTCTCAAAACACAACAAAACAAACAAAACAAATTAAGGATTCTGAGATTGAGGCCCTTGGTGGAAGTCTGGTTGGAAGTTACAATAGAGCTACAGAACTCAATGTCTGTTTCGACTGTGGGGACTTGCAAGCTCTGGCGGAAGTATGAGTTGGTTTAACTCTTCTCCTCGGAGTCTGACAATACGCTTCAAAAATATTTAAATGAAATGGTCTAGACTGGACTGTTTGGTTGCAAATAACAGAAATGCATCTCTAGTGTAAGGAAAAAGAAATGTTATTGTCTGTTGGACCTAAAAGTCTAGGGTTTTAGGCATGGTTGGATCCAGGGTTCAAATGATGTCACTGGAACTGCACACTACTTTCTCCTCACATCCGTGCTTTCTTTTTTTCTCTTTTTTTTCTTTTGAGATGGAGTTTCACTCTTTTTTTTTTTTTTTTTGTTTTTGAGACGGAGTTTCGCTTTTGTTACCCAGGCTGGAGTGCAATGGCGCGATCTCGGCTCACCGCAACCTCCGCCTCCCGGGTTCAGGCAATTCTCCTGCCTCAGCCTCCTGAGTAGCTGGGATTACAGGCACATGCCACCATGCCCAGCTAATTTTTTTGTATTTTTAGTAGAGACGGGGTTTCACCATGTTGACCAGGATGGTCTCGATCTCTTGACCTCGTGATCCACCCGCCTCGGCCTCCCAAAGTGTTGGGATTACAGGCGTGAGCCACCGCGCCCGGCAGAGTTTCACTCTTGTTACCCAGGCTGGAGTGCAATGGCGTGATCTTGGCTCACCACAACCTCTGCCTCCTGGGTTCAAGTAATTCTCCTGCCTCAGCCTCTCAAGTAGCTGGGACTTCAGGTGCATGCCATCATGCCCAGCTAATTTTTGTATTTTTAGTAGAGACGGGGTTTCACCATGTTGACCAGGATGGCCTTGATCTCTTGACCTAGTGAACCCACCTCGGCCTCCCAAAGTGCTGGGATTATAGGCGTGAGCCACCGCCCCTGGCCACATCCTTGCTTTCTTTTGGGTTGGCTCCATTCTTAGGCCAGCTCTTCTCCCATAGTGATAAGATGGTGCTAGAAGCAGTCTGGCTGCATCCTTTCCTTGGCATCCCCAGTGGAAACAGCATTTCTTTCACCACATAAAGAAACAGATGACCAAGGCCGGGCGCGGTGGCTCAAGCCTGTAATCCCAGCACTTTGGGAGGCCGAGGCGGGTGGATCACGAGGTCAACAGATCGAGACCATCCTGGTCAACATGGTGAAACCCCGTCTCTACTAAAAATACAAAAAATTAGCTGGGCATGGTGGCGCGTGCCTATAATCCCAGCTATTCAGGAGGCTGAGGCAGGAGAATTGCCTGAACTCAGGAGGCGGAGGTTGCGGTGAGCCGAGATTGCGCCATTGCACTCCAGCCTGGGTAACAAGAGCGAAACTCCATCTCAAAAAAAAAAAAAAAAAAAAAAAAAAAAAAAAAAGAAACAGATGACCCAAAGCAAAGGCTCATTCGGACTGACCTGGGTTATGTCCACATCTAGACCATGCTTCCTGCTAGGAGGATATAATACTTTGATTGCCTGGGCTTGGGTCTATAGAGTAAGTGAATTTCCACCAGTAAAAGTGAATCCTACTTCCAGAAGTCAGAGAAGAGGAAGCTCTGTCAGCAAAACAATGTTCTCCACAATCGCTGAGCTTCCAACTTTATTGAGATATAATTCACATGCCATGAAGACTGTATGCTCGGCCTTTTAGAGGATATGTTCAGTAGCTTTTAGTATATTCGTGGAGTTGTTCAACCACCAGTGCTATCTAATTCCAAAACATTTTCAACATCCCCCCCAAAAAGCTCTGCAGCCATTAATAGTCACTTCCCATTCTTCCATCTTCCAGCCCCTGCTAGCCACAAATCTACTTTCCGCTTCTACAGATTTACCTGTTATGGACATTTCATACCAATGGAATCCTACAATATACATTCTTCTGTGTCTGGTGTCTTTCACTTAGCATCATATTTTCAAGGTTCCTGGTTTGTAGCATGTATCAGAACTTCATTCCTTCTCATGGTTCAGTGCGACCATATTTTATTGTATGGAGAGACCACATTTGTGTTGTCTATTCATCAATGGATGGACATTTCCATTGCTGCCACCTTGTCTATTATGAATAATGCTGTTATGAACATTTGGGTACAATTTTTTCATTTCCCTTGAGCCTATCCCTAGGAGTGGAGTAACGGGCGGTAGGGTAACTCAATGATGACCTTTTTGAGGAACTGCCAACCTGTCTCCCCAGTGGCCACACCACCGCTCCCATTACGTTCCGAGGAGCAGAGCAGATGGGTTCCAGTTTCTCAACATCCTCGCCAACACTTGCTGTTACCTATCTTTGGTTCTAGCCATCGTAGTCCGTGTGATGTGGTCTCTCACTGTGTTTTTATTTCCCTTTCCCTAACGACAGCCTGAAATTCTCCTTTTCCCGCCTTGTGGTGGCTAAAGCTGGGAGAAAGCCCTGCATATGAGTCTCGGTTTCTGTGTTTGTGTTGGCTTTTGTGCATAGCCAATATCGAGAATCTGGCCCCGGTGACTCAAATGCACAAGGATTTGCCTTAGACTGGTGTCTATAACCAAATGCCATATGCTAAGTAGCTTATAAATAAGAGAAATTTGTTACTCACAGTTCTGGAGGCTGGAAGTCCAAGATCAAGGCACCAGGAAATTCAGGTGAGGGCTTTCTGGATCATAGATGGCTCCTTCTTACTATGTCCTCACGTGGTGTGAGGGAAAGGGGTCTCTTTCAGGCATGCATATATATATATATACTTATATACTTATATGCTTATATACATATATATACATATATATGTATATACTTATGTGTATATATGTATATACATATGTATATGCATATACGTATATGTATATACATATGTATATATATATACTTATATACATATATATACATATATATACTTATATACATATATATACATATATATACTTATATACATATATAGAGAGAGAGAGACAGAGAGAGAGAGAGGGTCTTGCTCTGTTGCCCAGGCTGGAGTGCAGTGGCACAAACATGGCTCACTGCAGCCTTGACCTCCCAGGCTCAAGTGATCTTCAGCCTCAGGCTCTCCAGGACTGCAGGCAGGTGCCACCACACCCAACTAATTTTTTTTTTTTTTTCGAGGCTGAGTTTCACTCTTGTAGCCCAGGCTGGAGTGCAGTAGTGCAATCTCAGGTCACTGCAACCTCTGCCTCCTGGGTTCAAGTGATCCTTCTGCCTCAGCCTCCCAAGTAGCTAGAACTACAGGCACATGCCACCACATCCAGCTAACTTTTTTTTTTTTTTTTTTTTTTGAGACTGAGTTTCGCTCTTGTTACCCAGGCTGGAGTGCAATGGCGCGATCTCGGCTCACCGCAACTTCTTCCTCCTGGGTTCAGGCAATTCTCCTGCCTCAGCCTCCTGAGTAGCTGGGATTACAGGCACACGCCACCATGCCCAGCTAATGTTTTGTATTTTTAGTAGAGACGGGGTTTCACCATGTTGACCAGGATGGTCTCGATCTCTTGACCTTTTGATCCACCTGCCTCGGCCTCCCAAAGTGCTGGGATTACAGGCTTGAGCCACCGCGCCCGGCCCACTTTTATATTTTTAGTAGAGATGGGGTTTCACAATGTTGGCCAGGCTGGTCTTGAACTCCTGACCTCAGGTGATCTGCCTGCCTCGGCCTCCCAAAGTGCTGGGATTACAGGTGTGAGCCACTGCACCTGGCCATACCCAACTAATTAAAACCCTTTTTTTTTTTTTTTCTCCAGAAATGGGGTCTTGCCATATTGCTTTAGTTCAGGCATCCCCAAACTTTTTACACAGGGGGCCAGTTCACTGTCCCTCAGACCGTTGGAGGGCCGCCACATACTGTGCTCCTCTCACTGACCTCTCAAGAGGTGCCCCTTCCTGAAGTGCGGCGGGGCCGGATAAACGGCCTCAGGGGGCCGCATTCGGCCCATGGGCCATAGTTTGGGGACGTCCACTCTAGTTGCTCTTAAACTCCTAAGCTCAAGCCATCCTCCCACCTCAGCCTCCCAAAGTGCTGGAATTACAGGCCTGAGCCACTGAGACAGGCCCTCAGGCCTTTCTTGCAAAGGCACTAATCCCATCATGAGGGCTCCACTCTCTGCCCTAATGGCCTGGCAAAGACTCTACCTCTTTACGCCATCACCTTGGGGGTTAGGGTTTCGACCTAGGAATTTGGGGAGGACACAAACTTTTAGACCATAGCAATTGCATCTCCCAAAAGCAGACTGTGAGACAATGATTTATACGCAGGGAATTTGCTAGAGAACGCTCTGACAACTCCAGCCAGGGGTGCAGGGAACAGGATTGGCCAGAGGGAGAAGGTGAACTGAGGTGTCGTGGACAGCACCAAACCCGGGATGGCCCTCAGGGGCATCGCACATTGGAGAAAGGGGGCTGGGCTCTGAACCCCTGTGTTGGCCAGACATGGCATGGGAACTCTCCCTGGGAGGAGGGCATCCCTGGGTAAGGCTGCTCCTTTGGCCAAGGGAATTACCCAGTGAGGGATTCAGCCACAAACCGTCAGGAGCAACGTTCCTGGCAGCTGGAAGAAGGAGCATTGCAGTTTTTTTGTTTCTGGAGACAGAGTCTGGCTCTGTCCCCCAGGCTGGAGTACAGTGCCACGATCTTGGCTCACTGCAACCTCTGCCTCCCGGGTTCAAGAAATTCTTATTCCTCAATCTCCCAAGTAGCAGGACTATAGGTATGAGCCACCACGCCTGGCTAATTTTTGTATTTTTAGTAGATACAGGGTTTCACCATGTTGGCCAGGCTGGTCTCAACTCCTGACCTCAAGTGATTCACCTCCTTTGGCCTTCCAAAGTGCTGGGGTTACAGGTATAAACCACTGTGCCCAGCCCTGCACTGCAGTCTGGAAGGGTGGGGGGCGATGCCCCTGGCTTCTGTACTGTTTACCCCTTGCACTGTGAGATCCACTTGTTTAATGTGCTAAGTTCACCCTACCCGGAAACAGCTTGTGATGAGCTGAATTGTGTATTTGTTCCCTGCACATTTCAAATGAAATTCTAACTCCCAGGACTCAGAAGTGTGCCTGTATTTGAAGATAGGATCTTTAAGGTGATTAAATGAAAATGAGGTCACATGAGCCCTAATCCAATATAACTGGTGTCCTTACAAGAAGAGGCGATTAGGACAGACACACACAGAGGGAAGACCACGTGAGGACACAGGTGGAAGACAGTCATCTACAAGCCAAGGAGAGAAACCAACCCTGCCGACCTTGATCTCACATGTCCAGCTTCCAGAAACGTGAGAAAATAGATTTCCATTGTTTAAGCCTCCCAGTCTGTTGTGCTTTGTTACGGCAGCCCCGGAAAACCAATACACAGTCCCTCCAGGATTCTGGCTGGGAAATTTACAAGAGGAAAGGAAGTTCCATGGAAACCGAGATGTCTTGGGGCCACAGCTGATGTTCTTCTCCATCCTCTACCAGGCCTAGGGTTCACTCACCCTGACCCAGGCCCTGTGTTGGCCCCAGCAGTGTAACTTGGAACCAGGAGGTAACTCAGATTCTCACCCTTGGAGAGTCTGAGCCTCTGGCAGTCATGCCTGTTGCAGGCCGCGGCTGCTGCTATTGCAGTCTCCATGGCAGCTGAGCAGAGGGGGTCTGAGAGAGCTCCCATCCCCCCTGTGTGTAATAGCAGCCCTACTGCCTCCTGCCACTCATCCTAGCCGGCAGAACTCTTCCATCAGCAGCCTGAAGTAACCAGGAGGAGGCAGAGCCTCGAGTTGAATGGGACCTCTCTGTATCCCCTGGTGGAAACATGAACTCTTCAGAGAAACTGCGTTTTTAGACCCCCAGAGCGAAGGTGGCAGGAGTGGGAGGCACACCACCTAGACGGTCACCTGGAGCACACTCAACAGGGCTGTGCCTCCTGCATCCCTTGCTTCCTGGACTAATGTGTTCTCCATATTAGGGACACAGCATGCTTCGTTGGTAGTTGATTTAGGGGATATGTTACATTCTAGGAGGTGGTGTGCCAAACTCTCAGAAACAAAAGAAAATTCGTGTAAAAGTGGACCACACAGTTCACACTCATATTGTTCAAGGTTCAATTGTGTGCATGTTTATATACAGATAGACAGATAGTTTTGAGATGGGGCTTGATCTGTTGTACATGCTGGAATGTCTCTAGGCTGTCACCTTTACTGTGCTTTCAAAAGATCTTTCTTTCTTTTTTCTTTTTTTAAAGATGGGGTTTCACCATGATGGCCAGGCTGGTCTTGAACTCTTGACCTCAGCTGATCCACCCACCTCAGCCTCCCAAAGTGCTAGGATTATAGGCGTGAGCCACTGCGCCTGGCTCAAAAGATCTTTCTATCACCTTATCACGCTGGCAGCTTCTGGGCGGTAGAGGTGGTGGGACTGGGAATAGCAAGGTTATATGATCACTTCCGTATCTCCTCCTCCTCTTCTGCTGCTGCTTTTTTTTTGAGATGCAGTCTCGTCTGGTCTCCAGGCTAGAGTGCAGTGGTGCAATCTCGGCTCACTGCAACCTCCACCTCCTGGGTTCAAGTGATTCTCCTGCCTCAGCCTCCTGGGCAGCTGGGACTACAGGTGTGCGGCACCATGCCCAACTAATTTTTATATTTTAAGTAGAAATGAGGTTTCACTTTGTTGGCCAGGATGGTTTCGATCTGCTGACCTTGTGATCAGCCCACCTAGGCCTCCCAAAGTGCTGGGATTACAGGTATGAGCCACTGTGCCTGGCCTTTTTTGTGTGTGTGTGTGTCTGGACAGGGTTTGACCATGTTGCCCAGGCTGGTCTTGAACTCAGCCCAGACTGGGCTCAAGGGATCCTCCTGCCTGAGCCTCCCAAGGTGCTGGAATTATAGGTGTGAGCCGCCAGCACCCAGCCATACCTCCTCTTCTGTAAAGTGGGTCTCTAGGCCCAATGTGATGTTATGGAGGATCCCACATCAGTGAATTAAACACCGTGAAAGCCATCAGCTACAGGTTCTGCAGACACCCTGTGGGAAGGGCAAACCTACACTGGGAACACGGCCAGTTTTGGGCAACATGATCTGCTGAGCCTTACAGGGTAGAAGGCGCCCAGTGGACCCAACTGGCCACCGAGTGGTAGGTGGGTCTCGAGGGATGGTGCCATGTGGGCAGCTTGGCCTTGCTCTGTGTGGGGGATGGGAGTGGTTAGGTGAG
This sequence comes from Saimiri boliviensis, assembly GCF_048565385.1. NCBI lineage: Eukaryota > Metazoa > Chordata > Mammalia > Primates > Cebidae > Saimiri > Saimiri boliviensis. The sequence goes on along the minus strand of NC_133449.1, from coordinate 98,720,810 downwards.
CCATGGTGTGTGTGCTGTCGAGCCTGGGCATAGCCCTGATCCCTACCACCTTGGCCATTCTGATCATGTGTTATCAGCAGTGGGGTGGTCGTTTCAGAGGTTGGCTGACATCTACGGGCAAAGTCATTCTGCCCACTTAGTCGCTGAGTGCCTCCTACATGGTGAATGCTCTCCAGTGAACATTAACATGGGACTCAAAGATCTTCACATTCCGGGGCCAAGTGAGTGAGCCTATCCACGTGTGTCTTCTCCAGGCCTCCCTGTCCTAGACAATTTGTTTCTTCCAGGTTTCTGACCAAGCAGACAAGCCATGGATCTGTGTACATATATGTGTATTTTTTTTTTTTTTTGAGACCGAGTTTCGCTCTTGTTACCCAGGCTGGAGTGCAATGGGGCGATCTCGGCTCACTGCAACCTCTGCCTCCTGGGTTCAAGCAATTCTCCTGCCTCAGCCTCCTGAGTAGCTGGGATTACAGGCACACGCCACCATGCCCAGCCAATTTTTTGTATTTTTAGTAGAGACGGGGTTTCACCATGTTGACCAGGATGGTCTCGATCTCTCGACCTCGTGATCTACCCGCCTCGGCCTCCCAAAGTGCTGGGATTACAGGCTTGAGCCACCGCGCCCGGCCCATATATATGTGTATGTCATGGATATGTGTATGTGGGCATGCATGCATCTGTGCATGTGCATGCATGCATGTAGGTTTCTGTGTATGCATATGCATATGCATGTGTATGTATATATGTGTGCATATGTATATATGTGTATATGTGTGTATGCATATGCATATGCATGTGTGCATATATGTGCATGTATGTATGCATATGCATGTGTGCATGTATATGCACATGTGTATGTATATATGTGTGCATATGTATATATGTGTATGTGTGTATGCATATGTATGCATGTATATGTGCATGTGTACGTATGTATATGTGTGCATATGTATATTATGTGTATACATGTGTATATGTATGTGTGCATGTATATGCGCATGTGCATGTGTATATATGTGTGCATATGTATGTGTATACATGTGTGTATGCATATGTATGTGTGCATGTATATGCGCATGTGTATGTATGTGTGTGCATGTGTATGTGTATGTGTGTATGCATATGCATATGTATGCATGTATATGTGCATGTGTATGTGTATGTATATGTGTGCATATGTATGTGTGTGTGTATGCATATGCATATGTGTGCATGTATGTGTATGTGTATGCATATGCATATGTGTGCACGTATATGTGCATGTGTATGTGTATGTATATATGTGTGCACATGTGTATATGTGTATATGTGTGTATGCATATGTGTGCATGTATATATGTGTATGTGTGTATGCATGTGCATATGTATGCATGCATATGCGCATGTGTAGGTGTATGTAAATATTTGTGCATATGTATATATGTGTATGTGTATGCATATGCATGTGTGCATGTATATGCACATGTGTATGTGTATGTATGTGTGCATATGTATATATGTGTATATGTGTATGTGTCTATGCATATACATATGCATATGTATATGTACCTGTATATGCATGTTCTCATCTCAGCCTGCTTCTCCCTTGGTGTAAAGTGGGTGAGCAGGTGCGTGAGGCGAACCCCTGCCTCTTGGGAGGAGCTGCCCTCGCTGCTGCCTTCTAGGGTTTGGCCCAGTTCCTGTGGTGTGTTCCCTGAGCCTGTCCTCCTGTGGAAGTTGGACTAGTCAGATTTCTCCAGACAAACAGACCAATAGAATGTGTGTATGCATGTGTGTGACACGTGTGCATGTGGACAGTTAACTCTTGAATCATGCAGGGGTTGGGGTGCCCAGCCCTCACACAGTAAAAAATTTTAGTATAACTTTTGACTCCCCCAATACTTAACTACTGATAGCGTATTGTCGACCGCAAGTCTTACCCATAACATAAACAGCTGATTAACACATATTGTGTATGTGACATGTATTATATACCGTATTCTTACAATAAAATGACCCAGAGAAAAGAAATATTACTAAGAAAATCATAAGACACGGTGGCTCACGCCTATAATCCCAACACTTTGGAAGACCAGGGTGGGAGGATCACTTGAGTCTAGGAGTCTGAGACCAGTCTGGGCAACATAGTAAGACCCCATCTCTACAAAAATTTTTTTAATTAGCCGCATGTGATGGTGTGTGCCTGTAGTCCCACCTACTTGGGAGGCTGACGTTGGAGGATCGCTTGAGCCTAGGAGTTTGAGGCTACAGTGAGATGTGATCACACCACTGCACTCCAGCCTGACTCTGAGAAAACCCATTTACTATTCATTAAGTAGAAACAGATCATAATAAAAGTCTTTATCTTTGTTGCCTTCATGTTCTGCAGGCCGAGGAGACGGGGGAAGAGGAGGGACTGGTCTTGCTGTCTCAGGGGTGGCAGAAACAAAAGAAAATTCGTGTAAAAGTAGACCACACAGTTCACACCCATATTGTTCAAGGTTAAATTATGTGTGTGTCTATATACAGATAGACAGATGGTTTAGAGATGGGGCCTTGCTCTGTTGTAGAAGCTGGAGAGCAGTGGCACAATCACAGCTCACCAGCTCACTACAGCCTTGAACTCCTGGGCTCAAGTGATCTTTCCACCTCAGCCTCCTATAGGCACAGTAGATAAGACTATAGGCACAGGCCATCATGGCCAGGTACATATATGTGTATACACACACACACACACACATATACACACACAGAGAGAGAGAGACTGACTCCAAGTTGGCTGGTAGGCTGGAAACCCAGAGAAGAGCTGATGTTGCAGTTCCCGGCTGAAGGCTGTCTGCTACCTTCGTCTTGCTCAGGAAGCTCTTTATTCTCCTTTTTTTTTTTTTTTTTTTTCTGAGACAGAGTTTCGCTTTTTATTACCCAGTCTGGAGTGCAATGGTGAGATCTCAGCTCACTGCAACTTCCGGCTCCTGATTCAAGTGATTCTCCTGCCTCAGCCTCCCAAGTAGCTGGGATTACAGGCCTGCGCCACCATACCCGGCTTATTTTGTATTTTTATTAGAGACAGGGTTTCTTCATGTTGGTCAGGCTGGTCTTGAACTCCTGACCTCAGGTGATCCTCCCGTCTCGGCCTCCCAAAGTGTTGGGCTTACAGGCGTAAGCCACCACACTTGGTCCAATCTTTATTTTCTTAAGGCCTTCAACCAATTGGGTAAGACACATCCACATTCTAGAGGGCAGTCTCAAAATCCATCAATTTAGATGTTAATTGCATCCAAAAACACTTTCACAGGAACATCTACAATCATGTTCAAACACACAGCTGTGTGCCATGGCCCAGCCGAGTTACATGTAAGCTTAAGCATCACAGAGGCATGAACCAAATCAAGATTTTAGATCTGGAAAATCAAAAGCCAGGCCTTGGGCTGGGCGCTGTGGCTCACGCCTGTAATCCCAGCAATTTGGGAGGCCAAGGGGGGCAGATTGCCTGAGGTCAGAAGTTGGAGACCTGCCTGGTCAACATGATGCAACCCCATCTCTACTAAAAATACAAAAATTAGCCAGGTATGGTGGCATGTGCCTGTAATCCCAGCTACTTGGGAGACTGAGGCAGGAGAATAGAGTCAACCCATGAGGCACAGGTTGCAGTGAGCCGAGATTGTGCCATTGCACTCCGGCCAGGGTGGCAAAGCAAAATCCTGTCTCAAAAGAAAAAAAATAGCCAGGCCTTGAAACATAGCAATCATATCATGCCACTGTCCTCCAGCAGGAAGGGACCCCGAAAGGCCAGCTGGCCATCCTCTTTGATACCTTCAAGGCATCTTTCAGTGACAGGGTGACAGGACAATCACTGAATCTGTGATGGTCAGTGTTGGTGGGACACAAAACCTTTTAGCTTCTGACTTACCAGATTTTTTTCTTTTTTTTGAGTCAGAGTCTCGCTCTCTTGCCTAAGCTGGAGTGCAGTGGCGCAATCTCGAGCCCTGAGTAGCTGGGACTACAGGTACATGCCACAACAGGCTAATTATTGTATTTTTAGTAGAGAGGGGGTTTCAGCATGTTGGCCAGGCTGGTCTTGAACTCCTGACCTCTGGTGATCCGCCCGCCTCAGCCTCCCAAAGTGCTGAGATTACAGGCATGAGGCTTCACACCTGCGACCTCCACCTGCAACCTCTGCCTCCCGGGTTCAAGCAATTCTGGTGCCTCAGCCTCCTGAGTAGCTGGGACTATAGGCGCACGTCACCATGCCCAGGTAATTTTTTTGTTATTTTTAGTAAAGACAGGGTTTCACCATGTTGGCCAGGCTGGTCTTGAACTCCTGACCTCCGGTGATCTGCCCACCTCAACCTCCCAAAGTGCTGGGATTACAGACGTGAGCCACCGCGCCCACCTGATTTCCCATAGCTTTATGTACACAGATACACAAACTCCATAGTTTGTAACAGAGGAAAAAGTGGGCAGGGAGCCAGGGCCAAATAAGCTTGAGAAATCCTGGTTTAAGAAAAGTTAAATAGGTGTCTTTGATGGGATGTTCAGAGGCTGTGAAATACAAATGTTTGGATGGGTGCGGTGGCTCACAGCTGCAATCCCAGCACTTTGGGAGGCCGAGGTGGGCAGATCACTTGGGGTCAGGAGTTTGGGACCAGCCTAGCCAACATGGTGAAACCCCATCTCTACTAAAAATACAAAAGTTAGCCTTGCGTGGTGGTGGGCACCTCTAGTCCCAGCTACTTGGGAGGTTGAGGCAGGAGAATCACTTGAACCCAGGAAGCAGAGGTTTCAGTGAGCACCACTGCACTCCAGCCTGGGTGGCAGAGCAGGACTCCATCTCAAAAAAAAAAAAAAAAAATTACACACACACACACACACACACACACACACACACACACACACGAACGTGTTCTCTAATGTGAGCCTCCCAGAGGGGGAACGTATCCTCCAGAGCTCCCCAAATGCTTTCTGACCACAGACTCCTTTAGGCAGCTGCTTGGTGCACAAGAGCTCTGCAGATCGCACCCCGAGGAGCTCTAATCTCCAACCATCTCTTCCCATATGTGAGGAACCGAAATTGAATGCGATGAAGTGCATGTGACAGAGCCATGGCTACAACCCACACTCCCTGACTCACAGCCCCATGCTTCGTCCACATCACAGAGACACGATCTAGGCCCATCTACATTCAGGAGATGGTGAGGGAGGCCTTGCTGGAGGCCCATTAATCATGGGCCTTATATCGGAATCCAGGCCTCTTGAATTACAGCTGGGAGCAAAAAAAGGCCCACAGCACTGGTACACGCAGAAATACAGAACCACATTTAGGAGTTACATATTTATAGCATCTTTAAACACCTGCAAGAGTGGGGCCAGGGCCCTTGGGGGGATGAATCACACTATTGCAGCAGGCCTGGTAAAAGGATCTCATCCGAACAGAGCGTGAGGCCATGCTTGGAGCATGTTCTCAGCACACAGCCAGCAGATGCTGGAGACCAGTTAAAGGGCTGGGCCATGCCCCAGGCTTCCTGCTGCCATCAACAGAAAGGGCACAGAGGAGGTGACCTTCTGTGGGAGGCAGCAGGTGCATGCCCCTGCAGAGGCCGACTCCAAGGCCTTTCCCAGGCTTCCCAAGACAGAAGATTTAGATACCCCTAGACCAGGCTGTGCTTAATCTGAAAGCAGCCCCATGGTTCAGGATTCAGCCAGAGCAAGCCAGGCACAGCAGTTGGCTACTGGGCAAGGACTCATAGCCATGCAGGTCTGTGGGTAGAGAATGGAGACAAGATACCTTTGGAGAACAGTGGTTCTCAGGCTTGAGCAGGCATCAGAATCACCAGGAGGGAGCCAGGCACGGTGACTCAAACCTATAATTCCAGAACTTTGGGAGGCCAAGGTGGGTGGATCACCTGAGATCAGGAGTTTGAGACCAGCCTAGCCAACTTGGTGAAATCCCCTTCTGTACCAAAAATACAAAAATTGGCCGAGCGTGGTGGCACACACCTCTAATCCCAGCTACTTGGAAGGCTGAGGCAGGAGACTCACTTGAACCTGGGAAGTGGAGGTTGCAGGGAGCAGAGATCGTGCCATCGCACTGTAGCCTAGGCAATGGAGGGAGACTCTGTTTCAAAAAAAAAAAAAAAAAAAAAAAAAAACCACCAGAAGGGCTTGTAAACACACACACATTGCCAGTCCCCCATCCCAGGAGTGGCTGATTCAGCTGGTCTGGGGTGACTCTGACACTTCACATTGCTAAGTTCCCACTGGTACAGCACCTGCTGGTCTAGGGATGGCATTTTCAGGACTGCTGCTATAGCGTGCCCCCTGGAGGATGCCCTGAGCTCTGCTCTCACGCAGATCTGAGATGAATGTTGCCTCTAGTCTTAACCCCAGTTCTAGAATCTAAGCAGTGAAGCTTGAATTCTGGCTCTCAACCTGTAGCTATCTAGGAGACCAATACACAGAAATCTGAGAACAGAGGGAAATATTGCTTTAACATTTCATTTGTTTGACCTCTGAACTTTTTATTGGCCTCCTGCTCCCTAAAGGGTCCCCTGCTTCTGTTGGCTTAATGTCTCAGAACTTTGGTACCATTGGTCTCAGACACCACTTTGTCATCCACTATCTGGCGGCTGGTGGTCTTTCGGATGGTTTGCATGGAGTTGTTGCTGTCCAAGGCATCACCAAGATTGAAGTCCTTGCCATCTTCCAGCAGGTGACGGTAGGTGGCGATCTCAGCCTCCAGCTTGACCTTGATGTTCAGCAAGGCCTCGTACTCCTGGGCCTGGCACTGTCTCTCTGCCCAGGTCTGTGCCAGCTCTGACTCCAGATGCAGCAGGATCCCGTCGAGCTGTTCCATCTGAAGGGCATAGCGGACATCCACCTCCCTCAGGCTGTTCTCCAAGCTGGTCTTCAGATTTCTCAGAGTCCAGGTCCATCTCCAAGGACTGTACTGGAGATGTGGCCACGTGCTGACAGTATCTCCTCCATCACACACTGCGCTTCGTCCCAGAACCGCACAGGCCCTGCTCAGCTGGTGGCTGGCTCTGTGTGCACACAGCAGCCAGGAGCAGAAGTGCGCTAAGGCCTCTGGGAACAGTCAACACTGAGCAGCACAGGTCCTAGAAATGCTCTGCTAACAGATAGTATGGGGGCCCAGCAACATCAAACCCCCGCTGCCTGAGGCAGTGACCTTAGGCAAGTACCTTCTTTCCACTGAGAGGTTTGTTTTTAAAAAAATAATAGGACCTGGCAGGGTGTTGTGGCTCATGCCTGTAATCCGAGCACTTTGGGAGGCCAAGTTAGGTGGATCACATTGTCAGGAGATTGAGACCATCCTGGCCAACATGGTGAAACCCCATCTCTAATGAAAATACAAAAATTAGTTGGGTGTGGTGGCATGTGCCTGTAATCCTAGCTATTCAGGAGGCTGAGGCAGGAGAATCACTTGAACCAGGGACTCAGAGGTTGCAGTGAGCTGAGATCACATCATTGCACTCCAGCATGGCAACAGAGCGAAATTTCCATCTCAAAAAAAAAAAAAAAAAAAAAAAAAAAAAAAAAGAGCAAGATCTCCTGCTCCGTAGCCCAGCCTGGAGTACAGTGGTGTGATCACAACTCATTGCAGCCTGAACCTTGCAGGCTCAAGCAATCCTGCCTCAGCCTCCCAAACACCAGGCATTTTTTTTTTTTTTTTTTTTTGTAGAAATGGGGTCTCACTCTTTTCTGGTCTTGAAATCCTGGCTTCAAGTGATCTTCCCGCCTCAGCCACACAAAGTGTTGGGATTACAGGTGTGAGCTACTATGCTTGGCTAATTACAAAACTTTTTTCTTGGCCAGGTGCGGTGGCTCACACCTGTAATCCCAGCACTTTGGGAGGCGGAGGTGGTCTGATCACTTGAGGTCAGGAGTTTAAGACCAGCCTGGCCAACATGGTGAAACCCCATCTCTACTAATACAAAAATTAGCTGAGTGTGGTGGCTCGTGCCTGTAATTCCAGCTACTCGGGAGGCTGATACAGGCGAATCGCTTAAACCCAGGAAGTGGAAGTTGCAGTGAGCCGAGATCATGCCACTGTATTCCAGCCTGAGTGACAGAACAAGACTCTGTCTTTAAAAAAAAAATTTTTTTTTTTGTAGAGTCAGATGTCTCCCTACGCTGCCCAGGCTCGACTGCCTGGGTCCAAACGATACTCCAGCCTACGTCTCCAAAAGTGCTGGAATTATAGGTGTGAGCCACTGGGCCCAGCTTCTCTGTGGTTTAGAGACAGGATTCCAGGGTTGGGGAGGGGACATGGCTGACACCTCCCACGGGGCCAGCAACCCTGAACCTGGGGGAGCTTTTCTGATGGCCTCAAGGGGTGACATGCAGCAAACAAAGACCCTGACTTCCCCAGGGGGTGCTGGAAGAAGCCGTGGGGCCTCTGCTCATTCCATTTGGGATGTTTGCTCTGGGAGCCTCTGGCTGCCATGTAAGCAATCTAGGTGAGGCCACCATATAAAGAGACCAGAAAGAGTGAGACCAAAGTGGCCAAGGAGGGAAAGAGAGAGAGAGATTAGGGGGCAGGGAAGAGAAGGGGAAATGAGGAGAGTAGGCAGGGAGAGAGGCAGAGGGAGGGAAGGGAGAGGGAGATGCTGGAGAAGCCCTCTGTGTGTTCTCACAGCTTCAAGAGCCACTACCTGTCCATGACCATGTGACCATGCAGGAGCCTCGGGTAGAGCCGCCGAGCTCAGCCCAATCCACCCGCAGCCGTTCACCATGATAAATATTGTCGGAAGCTGTGGCTTGGGATTGATTTGTTACTCAGCAATAAAGTACCTTCTTGTGGGCCTTTCCTCCTTCCTCCGGGCATTCTGGCTTCCCCGGGAACACCTCACCACCCTACCTGCATCCAAGTCCTAGTCTCAGGTTCTGCATTCAAGAGAACCCAAAACGGCTGGATGCGGTGGCTCATACCTATAATCCCAGTAATACGGGAGGCTGAGGTACGCAGTGGATCACAAGGTCGGGAGATCAAGACCATCCTGGCCAACTTTTTGACCCATCTCTACTAAAAATACAGAAATTAGATGTGCGTGGTGGTGCTCCCCTGTAATCCCAGCTACTCAGGAGGTTGAGGCAGGAGAATCGCTTGAACCTGGGAGGTGGCGATTGCAGTGAGCTGAGATTGTGCCACTGCGCTCCAGCCTGGTAACAGAGCGAGATTCCGTCTCAAAAAAAAAAAAAAAAAAAGAGCGAGAGAGAACCCAAACCAAGACAACGACTGACTGGCTGGGCAGGGAAGACAATTCAGCTGGGGTAAGTAACCTGAGCTCTGGATTCTTCACCTAGAAAATGGGGAGAGTATCAGCGCAGCCTGAGATGCTTCTGAAGTGGATGGGAAAGAACCCAGGTGAGGAAGTCAGCATCTGGCAGCAGGTCTTGTTTGGGGCTCACTGGCTCAGAGGCAAATTCTAACCACCTTACCAGGTGTGATGGCTGTGCAGGTACCCTTCCTGCACCATCCCGACAGGGAAAGGGCACACAACTGTGACTGGGCTTGTGTGCTGGGGACCTTGGAAAACCCCAGCAAGGCAGGAGAGTGCCAGAAGGGAAACAGCTGGCTCTGTTCTTATAGTATTGTGACTGCATTTTTCTGATAGAGATAGCACACTACTTGCCATAATCTGTTTCTCTTGGCTTCTGTGTTTCTTTTCTAATCAAATTATCCCAATCGACACGCATCTAAGCAAACAGTTTCATTTTGGGTCATGAGGACTTATCGCTGCAATCAAGGATCTGAATGAAATTCCTGGCAAAATACAGTAATTAGAAACACAATGAAAGCAGAATTGAAATGTCCCAGCCTCCCACAACACTAAAAGGATGTCTGGTTAATTTCCGAATTATATTTAGGATCAACATGCAAGGGGTTCTTTTTTTCATACGGGCAGAGAAATTAGGACCAGAGAGCATTACAGTAACCACACAAGACTAGGAACGTAATTATAAAATAAACCATACTCTAGCAAGCAAATTATTTTAATGTGTTTCAAGAATTGAATACTCTGTATGGAATTAAAAACAAAGAAAAAAAGCAACGTGCAGAAAATTAATTAAAAAGAGTTAAGACACAGAATAACTTCGAATATCATAAAATCACAAATACAAAAGTGACAAATTAAAAAACACACACGATTGCAGATTTCAGTAACATCAGCAGCCAGAGCAGACCCAATTAATCACGATCATCAAATATCTCGCTGATTTTGAAAGGCGGCTTGTGGTTGATGATTTAACCTCAATCAATCCAAAGGACATGACGCATTGCTTACATTACAAGCTATCCGTAAAGATGGCTTTAAGTCACTCTGAAACGGTGGAGTCTCTTTTCTCCAAGGAAATAGACAAGGAAGGGGTTATCTACCTGCTCTGCTCCCCCTACCCCACCGGCCCCCAATACCAAATGTGTACATTCATTCAACTCTAGTAACTAAGGCAACCAAAGGACAATTTCTTTTCTTTTCTTTCTTTCTTTTTTTTTTTTTAGACAGTCTCGTTCTCACCCACGCTGGAGTGCAGTGGTGTGATTTCAGCTCACTGCAACCTCCACCTCTTGGGTTCAAGTGATTCTCCTGTCTCAGGCTCCCGAGTAGCTGGGACTACAGGTGCCTGCCACCAAGTCCTGCTAATTTTTGTATTTTCAGTAGAGACAGGGTTTCACCATGTTGGCCAGGTTGGTCTCAAACTCCTGATCTCAGGTGAAACATCCGCCTCGACCTCCCAAAGTGCTGGGATTACAGGTATGAGCCACTGCGCCCAGCCGCAAAGGACAATTTCTTGAGACCCCCACACACCTTTCAGAAGCCACACATACTATTCATGTTAAAAACAAAAACAAGAAATCAACAGCTTCTAAAGCTAAAGACAATGATTCTGTAAAGTGCAAGAATGGTTCACTGCTTCTGCTTTTGTGGATTTCACGTTAAGAATACTTTAAAAGAAAGGGTGGACAGGAGTAAACCAGGACCCAAGTCATATATATGATCAAGAAATGACCCGTATGGCAAAGGTGAGACATGGACCAGCCCTCAAGGTGTCTCTCCAACTCTGTGCACACCACTGAGGTAGGAGCTTTGGAAGAAACCCAGACCCTCTCAAGGGAGTTAAGGTTTCCTCTTGGCAAATCAGCTGAGGGTCTGAGACAGTCATACCCACGGGCCGCGTGCGACTTTGCATGCAAATTCACGAAATTCTAGAGCTGTACTGGATCAGCGACAAAGGACGAGATCCAAGACAAAGCCACAGGAGGCGAGGTCCTGGTGCAGACCACTGGCCATTTGTTGTCCAGCACAAATCAAGGGGCTGGAGGAAGGGGATGAGGTGGAAAACCCCGGCAGGCAGTCTACAAAATGGTTATTAGCAAATTGTATCAAAAAGTATCAAAACATTTCAAAAAACTCTTAAAACTGCCAGGCTTGGCAGAGGCACAGGACAGGTTCTCCACATGCCCGTGGCACTGTCCTATACTCCAGGCATTTATCCTGGAGGCCAGGATGCCACGCCCTTCCCTCCCCTCCCAGGCCCTCAGAGTCCATGGAGACACAGGAGGTCCATACCTCATCTGCACCTGCCTCTCCAGGCGGGTTCCAGCCACAAACTCTGAGAGCCACAAGGCCCGTGAGATGCTGCTATACCACAGAGGACCAGGGTGAAGGAGGAAGGTTGGTGGCTCTACAGAGGGTTGGGGGCGGCAGAGGTCCTTTCACTTCCCAATTGCTGCAAGTCACTGAATGGTCACGTGGCTTAGGGGCCAAGGTACACTGAACCACAGGTGAACACACCTGAGCTCACAAAGTAGGACCCTGGACTTCAGAGGATGAACCCCACTTCCCCTTCATCATTTGGGTGCCCACCTGAAAGCTGAACACCCCTTAGGGTTAGTTTCTGGGTCTCCATGAGGTCACCTTATCGTGAGTGGGGGCACTCAATAAAAATACACACATGTGGTTCTGCTCAGAGCAAGGTCTGAAGTCCCACTTGGTAGCCTCAATAAAATGGCAGAAGGATAAAAATACCAATTTCATGCCAAGTACAGTAAGTTGATAAAATAATCTCTGTGCATTTTAAACAGCAGAAAGATCGTTATAAGCAACAAGGGTTCATCAGCTGTCTACTCCCTCCCTTCTGTTAGGGTAATACATTTATGTCTTCAGCAAACAGCTTTCCAACTTGGGTAAGGCCCAAACCCCAAACTTGCAACTAACATGAAGTTACAACTTTAATTCTTTAGAAATGAAAAAAGCCCAAACCTAAATAGAAGCCTGCCAGGCTTATTTGGAAAGATTTTAAGAATAAAAAAGATCCAGGTGTCCTCAAAATTCCCGCAGAACAGCCTGAGGCACGGACAGTTTAACGACACGGTGACACACGTGGCTCTTTCCATCTCAAACGGCAGCCCGCAAGAGCCTGTGCCTTCATCACTCCGGTTAGAATCCCTACTATCCTGACTGCGCAGTTCAAAGGGCCACTGCATGGGTATAGCCCAAACTCTGCCCGTCGGAGTTAAGCACCATTTTATTTTTTTGAGACAGGGTCTCACTTTGTCACCCAGGTTGGAATGCAGTGGTATGAACATAGCTCACTGCAGCCTCAACCTCCCAGGCTCAGGTGATCCTCCCATCTCAGTCTCCCAAGCAGCTGGGACTGCTGCATGTCCCACCATCCCTGGGTAATCTTTTATATATATATATATATATATATATATTTTTTTTTTTTTTTTTTTTTTGGAGATGGGATTTTGCCATGTTGCCCAGGAGGCGTGATCTCTTCCATTTTCAGTTAGACTGCACAACTTTTCAACTTACAAACACAAGTAACAAAACCCTGCCCCAGGTACCACCACGTGGTACCCTTGTGCCCACCTATTGACCCCAACAAGCTCAAAAACCTTTCTTGTCACAGTGTAGTCACCAACAAATATCAGAAGTTGGCCCACAAGATGAAACTGGTTTATTCTCCTAAGGAGTGCTCCCAACCTGATTAATATTAGATTCCAAGCCATGTAAATTATAAACCACCTTAATAGTCTAGGAGAGACCACAAAATTTTAGGCACAGGATGTCGCCTGTAACACACGAGGCACAAGAAAATCAGAATGGAAGCCAGCAGTTCACCTATCTCCAGGGACAAGTCCCAGAAGCAAAACACAGAAGAGTTGGCTTAGGCTAAAAACCAGTGGCTCTCCCCTCCCCAGGGTCAAAGCTACCCTGCTCCTCAAATCACTCACAGTCTTTCTATGTGCTTTCCCCAACGGCCCGAGATTCAGGTCAAACCACCACCCATTTGTTCATGACCTAGGCTGAGCGGGGGAGGAGAGACCGCGTGTACCATTTCCTACCTTCTGAGGGGTCTTCAAGCAGTAAAACCTTTCCAGAATAGGGAGGAGGTGAGCTATCCCAAAGTCGGCAGAAGTTCTGCAAAACATGTTTTGCGGGGGCCTGGAACTAGGTATGAGATAAAGAAGAGTTTCAGGCTCAAAGAAGTCTGGAAATGCTGCGTTAATGGAAGGGTAAATGAATGCAGGACTTCTCAGAGCCTTTCATACACCAGAGCTGCAGAGCTCCAGAGTTCACAGCTTTTGGCTTTGTATGGCTTGCAGAGCCTCTCAACAGTCTGTACGCTGCCAGGGACTTCGCATGCAAATGACTAGCTAGCTAAATATGGAGACTGCTCACCTCACTCACAACGGAGGGCAGGCGCTTGGCTATTGAAGCTTTCAGTCCCGCAAATGCTCTCACCTCTCCTGCATGGCTACAGAAACAGACCAATGGAAACACAGTAAACCCTGCAGAGAAGGGAAAGGAGGTGCAGTAAAGCAGCAGAAGAAATGGAAATAAATGTCAACTAAGATTTTTTTCCTTGTCTAGTATCAATCTTATCACATTGATCCTCATCCACTTGGCCCGCTGAAAGCCCTCTTAAAGGGCAAGCGACATTGGTACCTGCTCCCAAAACTGTCTGCAGGAAGACTGGTGTTAGACTAGGAATGAAGATGAAGCACATCTTGAAGTCTCTGATCTCTGCCTTCAGCTCATTCACGCCTTCCTTGGCCCATGCTTAAAACCCACCACACTCCTATCCTCCCATGGTTCTGCGCATTTCTCATCCGCTTGGGCAGCCCAGAGCCCTCCTAAAGGGAAAGCAACACTGACACCTGCTCTAGGAGGAGTCAGTGCATCCTAAAAGGGATGCCATTAGGGTATGAACAGCTCAGAGACTGAGGAGCCCTGACAGCCTGAGGAGCCTGGAGGGTATTTCATCTAACCCTGTGGCCAAGGGGGATGAACGAGGGAACAAGCCTATTTCTTCAAGAATTTGCCCAGCAGCATGAAACTACTTAGCAGCAGCAAACTGGGGCGAGACCGGGCGTGGGAGTTGCGGGGAGACCCACTGCCTTCTCAGGGATCCACACGGTGCCTCGAGATAGAGTCAGAGAACAAATTCTGTAGCGATCACTTTTTCTTTCCTGAGAAATAAACAGATTTGGGGAGCTGAGGACATCAGTAATACAAAAGATAGTGAGCTCAGAAAAAAAAGAAAGCAAGCAAAAGGAAAAAAAAATGCACCAATTACAGAATAATATTTATAAAGAGCTTCACAACTATTTTCATTCTTGGCCTGTAACCTTTTAGAATTCAAGAAGGTTTCCAATGAGGAAAGCTGGAATTATTCAGAAGCAACGTTCACCTGCTATGGAGAATGGCTCCCTGCTGGGAAGTTGCCACAGTTCAGCTGACAGTCCAGGGAGCTGCGTGGCCCCCATCACAGGGGCCACGCACTCACTCCCTCACCCACCCACCCACCCTCCTGGGAGTCTTTGTGCTCTCACTCATAAAACAAACACACCTGACCTTGCCAGTGATTCCCAGATGTGGCTGATGCCCAGAATTCCAAGAACCAGTTAAAATACAGTTTCTGGGCCCCATCCCATCCCTGCTTCTGGTGGTTCTGGATTCTACAATTCTGAAGGGGCTCAGGAATCAGTATTCTTAAAAGCTCAGCCAGGTTTGGGGAGGCTTGGATTAGGTGATTTAAGATATATATCCCTTTGAGGCTGCAAGCGTCACTACAAAAATTGCTGAATAACCCAAGTGCCAGCTACTCTCAGAGGGACGGTGAGGAAGGACCCAAAGAGGAATGGCAACATGGGACAAAGACCTGCAAAGGTACAAGGGGGTTGCTCACTGCCTGGGCCCAAGGTTAGTTAGTCAAGCAAGATTATGCAAGTTATAGATAGTATTTAATTGGTTACTGTGATATCATAGAAATACCAAGAATCATAAAAGTAAAAAAAGCTGCTAAGTTGTACATCATGTTTCCAGAATTCTAAGAAGTTGCTGCTGGTCTACAGGGGCCTGGGCGGTGATGGGGGGGTCACTGGCCCCGGTCCTGGGGCCTCTTGCCTTTGCCTTTCTTCTTCTTGTCCTCCGGCTGCGGCTCCAGGGCGCAGACACAGGCGGACCCGCCGGCGATGGCCTTGGGCAGGTCGACGCCCCGGCTCCACTTGTCGGCCTCGCGGTCGTACACCTGCACGGTCTTGGAGAAGGCGGTGTTCTCCCAGCTGTAGCCGCCCAGGATGTAGATGCGGCCCTCCCACACCGCCACGCCTGACTCGCTGTTGGCGTGCAGCAGCGGCGCCACGCGGGTCCACTGGTTGCACTGCGGGCTGTAGGCCTCCACGCCCAGCACATCGAAACGCTCCATGGACTCGATGTTGTCGTCGCTGCCCCCGATGGAGTAGATGCTGTCGCCCAGGCTGCACATGCTGTGCCAGCCACGCGCTGTGGTCATGGGCCGCCGCTCCTCCCACACGTCCGTCCGGTGGTCGTAGCACAGCAGGTTCTTGCGGTAGGGGCCGATTTGGTAGTCGTGGCCCCCGGAGATGTACACAAAGTCTTTGTAGATGGTGCCTGCGTGGCCATATGTGAACCTGCAGAGTCGACGGGCACAGAGGGAGAGAGAGCTCAGGGCTGTGCCAGGCGTACCCTCCCTGAGCCTGGGAACGGCCTGCCGTCTTAGGGGCCATGAGGATTTAAGAATACTGGCAGTGGGCAGCCCACAATACTTTCTAGACAGCAGCTGTCATTAGCCAAGAAATGGCAGGTAAGGGCAAGGAAGCAGACAGCTTTGCAGTGAGGCCACCTGGGCCAGAACCCAGCTCCACCCTCTCTGGGTCTCCCTTACCCCATCTGGGAAATGGGGACAGTCACAGGACCATCACCCTTTTCCCAATGGCTGGAAATGATGAGAACAATGCACTGGCAGGCCCACACGCACCCGATGAATCACACATCAGAGAGGGAATCTGACGTACGGTACAATTCTAACTGCACTGGCACTCGGGAAAAGTTTGCCTAAACCATAGAGACAGCAAAATCAGTGGCTGCCAGGGGCCGTGGGGAGAGGGAAGGTAGGGTTGGATGGGGATTGCACGGGGGGTGTTTAGGGCAGTAAAATGATTCTCCATGATGGTATAATGGTGGATTCATGTTGCTCTGTGTTCCTCAAAACCCACAAAACTGTGCCAGGGGCTGGGCGCGGTGGCTCACGCCTATAATCCCAGCACTTTGGCCGAGGCGGGTGGATCACAAGGTCAAGAGATCGAGACCATCCTGGTCAACATGGTGAAACCCCGTCACTACTAAAAATACAAAAACTAGCCGGGCATGGTGGTGCATGCCTGTAGTTCCAGGTACTTGAGAGACAAGGCAGGAGAATGGCTTGAGCCTGAAAGGCAGAGATTGCAGTGAGCAGAGACTGTGCCACTACATGCCGGCCTGGGTGACAGAGTGGGACTCCATCTCGAAACAAGAAAAACAAAAACATGAGTGCTTAACCCGCACACTTCGACCTCTTGGGATGTATTCCACAGCAAAGACTGCTTCAGAAAGTCCACTGCTGGCTACAGCAACAGGGAGGTGGAACAAATGGTGTGCACCTTCTGCTAATCCCGTGACAATAACATCTGGCCTCAGGGAGACTGAGGAGGGTGAGGGTCGCCCTGGGGCACTCCCTGCACGTGGACACAGGTTCACAAGTGGCACCGTGTCTGCTCTGCATGGCAGTGCTGTGGAGCGGGCATGCTGATCACCTCACTCTACAGACGAGGAACTGAAGACCCACCGGGGTGAAGACCCCTGCTAGCATCTTAGATCTAGCACAGATACCGGCATCTCTGAGTTCCTCCTGGGCAACCTCAGGGAGGTCCTCAGGTCAGTCCCTCACCCTCTGAAAGTCAGTGAAGGCACAGATTCAGGCCACAGAGGGACGCACGTCTGTCGTGGTGGCAGAGCTGACCCTTGCCCTGAGTCTGAAACCGGAGCCCGGACTGTGCACCACCATGCCCTCTGCTCATCCTGTACCTGTTGCTACCGACAAGCCGCAAGATTTCTTTCCTGGAACTGGAGGCCAACATGCCCAGAATGTGAGGCACATGGACTGAACTATGTCCCTAAAACCATCCCGTTTGGAGAGCCTTCCTCCAAGCCCCAGATCACCTTGGCAAGCCGGCCACGTAGGACCAGGAGTCGGTCTTGGGACTGTACGTCTCTACTGAAGACAGTGCTCCGTTCTCATTCCGGCCACCGACGGCCACAAGCATGTCTTCGATGGAGGCAAGGTAGAAATCCACGCGGCGCTGGTTCATGAAGGCCACCTGTGGAAGTGAGACACCTGTACCTTCCCTTCCCCGAACACGAAACAGCATCAATACCTGGAGCTGCATTTCCCAAATGTGTCTGCGGAACACATAGCCCTGGAGGGTGAGACGGCGGCCAAGTGACTTTGGCAAAGGGAAATGCACCTGAATAAAAGGCCTTTTTCAGGTGGCAGCTCTGAGCCCCTAAGGTTTCCCTGAGACACCCCGAATCCCAAAATGGGGGATGGAGAGGCTCTGAATTCCCAAACTTGTCTGGTCGTGTGATCTACCCTGTGGATGGGAACTGTGTGGGTCATGGGGTTCACAACTGCTCATCTAGTGGTTTTCTGAAATAAAAATTCATCTTTCGCCTCCCCGCATCAGATTTTTAAAATCAGTCCCGACAGCTGTTCATGTTAAAACAGAGGAGGACATGGCACTCAACAGGAAATTAAACAGAAGAGGCCAAGTGCAGTGGCTCACACCTGCAATCCCAGCACTTCAGGAGGCTAAGGTGAGTAGATCATTAGAGGTCAGTAGTTTGAGACCAGCCTGGACAACATGGTGAAACCCCATCTCTACTAAAAATACAAAAATTCGCCAGGCATGGTGATGGGCACCTGTAATCTCAGCTACTTGGGAGGCTGCGGTACCAGAATTGTCTGAATCTGGGAGGCGGAGGCTGCAGGAAGCTGAGATTGTGCCACTGCACTCCAGCCTGTGCAACAGAAAAACCGTGTCTCAAAAATAAAAAAAATAAATAAAAAAAGAAAGAAAGAAAAAAGAAAAAGAAAGTAGAAGAGCCAACTTTTTTATTTTTTTGAGACTGAGTCTCGCTTTGTCTCCCAGGCTGGAGTGCGGCATGCAGTGGCACAATCTCAGCTCACTGCAGGTTCAAGTGACCCTCCTGCCTCAGCCTCCTGAGTAGCTTGGATTACAGGTGTGCACCATGCCCAGCTAATTTTTTTTTTTTTTTTTTTCATTTTTAAATTTTTACTTTTTATTTAGAGATGGAGTCTCCCACAGCCACCCCAGCTGGAGTGCAGTGGCGGGATCTTGGCTCAGTGCAACCTCCACCTCCTGGGTTCAGGCAATTCTCCTGACTCAGCCTCCCAAGTAGCTGGGATTATAGGCATCTACCACCACACCTGGCTAATTTTTTGTAAAGATGAGGTGTTTTTTTTGTTTGTTTTTTTTTTGAGACGGAGTTTCGCTCTTGTTACCCAGGCTGGAGTACAATGACGCGATCTCAGCTCACTGCAACCTCTGCCTCCTGGATTCAAGCAATTCTCCTGCCTCAGCCTCCCGAGTAGATGGGATTACAGGCACGCGCCACCATGCCCAGCTAATTTTTTGTATTTTTAGTAGTGACGGGGTTTCACCATGTTGACCAGGATGGTCTCGATCTCTTGACCTCGTGATCCACCCGCCTCGTCCTCCCAAAGTGCTGGGATTACAGGCTTGAGCCACCGCACCCAGCCAAGATAGGTTTTTATTAGAGATGGGGTTTCACTGTGTTGGCCAGAATGGTCTCAAACTCCTGACCTTGAGATCCATCCGCCTCGGCCTCCCAAAGTGCTGGGATTACAAACGGGAGCCACCACACCCAGCCAATTATTTGTTTTTTTTTAGTAGAGACAGGGTTTCACCATATTGGCCAGGCTGGTCTTAAACTCCTGAAATTAAGTGCTGCGCCCGCCTCAGCCTCCCAAAGTGCTGGGGTTACAGGCGTGAGCCACCACACCTGTCCTCTGTCCTTTTTTAAAAAAACAAATCCGGGCCGGGCGCGGTGGCTCACGCCTGTAATCCCAGCACTTTGGGAGGACGAGGCGGGTGGATCACGAGGTCAAGAGATCGAGACCATCCTGGTCAACATGGTGAAACCCCATCTCTACTAAAAATACAAAAAATTAGCTGGGCATGGTGGTGCGTGCCTGTAATCCCAGCAACTCAGGAGGCTGAGGCAGGAGAATTGCCTGAACCCAGGAGGCGGAGGTTGCTGTGAGCCGAGATGGCGCCATTGCACTCCAGCCTGGGTAACAAGAGCGAAACTCCGTCTCAAAAAAAAAAAAAAAAACAAATCCAAGCAGAACACACAGGGAGTAAGGCCCCACATGAGGGGCTCAGGCTGCCACTGCTGCCAAGCTTTGGGGAGGAGGATCCAAGGCCAGGGACCCCTTTACCCCTTTCTAGTAACAAGGCTTTGACCTTGAAGGGTGGTCTCAGATTTCTGATAATAAAATCAAAAGGTCAGCTGGAGTCCATTCTAACTGAGTCTCAAGCTTCGAACAGCACTGAGCTGGGGGTGAGGCTGAGGTTTGAATACAAAGACTGAGACGGATCTCCCCCGCCAGGCAGCGGGGGACTGGAGAGTGCTCCCAGCAGAAAGCAGACACCTTCCCTACACCAGGGGCTTGCCAACCAAGATGAGCTACCGCACCCACCACCCCAGGCCCTGGAAGGGCAGCATCCCTCCATGAATTCCCACAAGGGGAATCCAACGTGTGGCGAGGACGAGAAACTGAAATTCCCCCACTATGACTTAGCCAGGCTGGGACGAGACCTCAGGTCTGACATCAAGGCCCACACTCTTCCCAGAGTCAGGCCACACTACATGCCCAACCGCAGGTGTGAGCCCTAGGGGCCTCCTTAAACTACCTCCCAAAATGCTCCCAGAGAAGCCCCGCAGGGACTCCAGTACCTGGGGACACTGAACCACGGATCAAATATCTAAACCCATGCTACTGCCCAATATGGCAGCCGTGCCTCATGTGGCCGTATACGCTTACACGCCAATCAGTTAAAGCGAAATAAAATTGAAAACTGACTTATTCGGTCAAAGCAGCCACATTTCAGGTGCTCAGTCGCCACGTGCGGTTGGGGGCTACCATACTGGGAAGTGCAGACAAAGGCCCTTCCATTCACACATAAAGCCCCACCAGGCAGCACTGCTCTGAGCAATGAAGGGACCCCTCGAAGTGGGGGGTTGATCAGCTGCCCCGCCCCCTGTCCAGTGTGTGGGCCCGGGGTATGCCACCTGTCGCTTTATCGTCACATCTCGTTCAGAAGCAGGAGAGTTGTCAAGGCCCCAGAGAGGTAAGGAAAGTCAAGGCTAGGTTAAGAAAACCGAGAGAGTCCTCAAGAGAAAAGAAATAATCTGGCTTTAATCTCACCTTGATCCACTGTTTACAGCGGGGGTCATACCTATAAAGAAGATTGGAGGCCGCATCCCCTCCGTTGTCCCGTGAGAAGCTGCCGCCGGCGATGAAGATGAAGCCCCCCAGCACCGCCACACAGTGATGGCTCCGCCGGGCGGGCAGCGGCGTCTCCTTGACCCACTGCTCGCTCTTGGCGTCCAGGTAGCAGGTGTCGTCACTGAGCTCCAGACACCCCTCGGAGACCTCGCCGCCCACGAACAGCAGGCGCTCCTGGTTGGTGCGCAGCGCCGTGCGCTTGGTCTGCATGACAGGCTGGGCCGCCACGTTGTTGTGGTAGCGCAAGGCCTCCTCGATGAAGCCCTCGCAGTTGGCCTCCTTGGGCAGCAGCGAGCACACGGCCGGCTTGACGCGGTGCAGGAGGTCGTTCTTGGGGATGAGCGGAAAGTGGATGTTCTCCAGCACCTGGCGGGCATGGGCCTCGCGCTCCGGCTGCTGCGTCAGCCACTGCAGGGCGGCCTGCAGGAGGTCGTGCTCACACTCCCGCTGCACCTCGCTGCTGCTCAGGTAGACACACAGCTTCTGCATGGAGACGTTCTGCAGGAAGTCAGGCGTGAAGGACAGCGTGCCAAAGTGGTTCAGGATGAAGCCGTCGATGAAGGCGTCCAGCCGCTTGAGGCTGTAGATGGAGGCCAGCTCCTGCAGGTACAGGTAGTTGTCCTCGCTCACCTCCTGCTCCAGGTACTCACAGCAGAAGTCCACCACCGTCCAGATCTGCAGCAGGTGGGCCGTCTCCAGGACGTAGTCGATGTTGCCGCCGTCCAGCACCAGCTCCCCGCCATACAGGAAGTCCACCACGGCCTTCAGCCCGATGTAGGAGGCGCCGATCAGCTCCACCTCCTTCTGGAAAGCTTCCCGCATGCCGATGGTAAACATGGAGTTGAAGTAGTCGCTGCACACGGCCAGCAGGTTACGGTGGGCTGGCACACGCTGCTCATCGGCCACGAGGACGATGTCGCAGAAGAGGCCGCGCAGACGCTGCTCGTTCAGCCGCTGCAGCACGGTGGTTGAGTGGTCGGCCCAGCGGTACACCTGGACAGAGAACACAGGTCAGAGACGGCACAGCAGCCTGCTCGGTCCTGGACCAACCCGGTGGGTCCTGACCAGCATTCTCAACAAGATGAAATGGAAGAAAGCAGGAAACAAAATGCTGCGTCAGAGGGCGCTGCAGGAGGTACAGGAGTTTCTGCCTACGCATGTGTATCGTGTTTGTTTCCTTTTTCTTTTTTTCTTTTTTCATTTTCTTTTTTCTCTCTGTCATCCAGGCTGGCATGCAGTGGTATGATCTAGGCTCACTGCAACCTCCACCTCCTGGGTTCAAGGATTCTCCTGCCTCAGCTTCCCAAAGTAGCTGGGACTATAGGCATCTGCCACCACATCCAGGTAATTTTTTGTATTCTGAGTAGAGACGGTATCACCGTGTTAGCCAGGATGGTCTCGATCTCCTGACCTTATGATCTGCCCACCTCGGCTTGTGCATGCCTGCTGTCTCTCTCTTTTTTTTATTTGAGACAGAGTCTTGCTCTGTCGCCCAGGCTGGAGTACAGTGGTGCGATCTCAGCTCGCTGCAACCTCTGCCTCCTGGACAGAGGATGGCTACAGCCTGGCGTGGCCAACATGGTGAAACCCTGTCTCTACTAAAAATATGAAAATTAGCCAGGCATGGTAGTGTGTGCCTGTAATCCCAGCTACTTGGGAGGCTGAGGCAGGAGAACTGCTTGAACCCAGGAGGTGAAGGTTGCAGTGAGCTGAGATCACGCCGCTGCACTCCAGCTTGGGAGACAGAGCAAGAACTCTGTCTCAAAAAAAAATCCAGAAAACCCCCAATCCAAACAACAAGACCGTTCAAGCCAGGCATGGTGGTTCATGCCTGTAATCCCAATGCTTTGGGAGGCTGAGATGCGAGAATCACTTGAGGCCAAGAATTCAAGACCAACCAGGGCAACAAAGCGAGATTCCTGTCTTTACAAAGAAAATAAAAATTAGTGTGGCGGCATGGGCCCGTAGTCTCAGCTACTCAGGAGGCAGAGGCAGGAGGATTGCTTGAGCCCAGGAGCTTGAGGGTGCAGTGAGCCATGACTGTGCCACTGCACTCCAGCCTGGGCAACAAAGCGAAATCCTGTCTCCACATAAATAAATAAGTAAAAGATAAATTCAACATAGGGAGAAACAGATGATTCAAAACTATCGCATAGCTAGCTGTTCTATTCAAGGGTGACTGAGGTAAAGACCTGGCTGGGCGCTAGGCCAGGAAAGGGAAAATGTAATGGGAGGAAGGAAACTGACCAAGGACTATTAGGTATTAGCAGCTATGGGTTGATTTTTTTTTTTTTTTTTTTTTTTTGAGACAGAGTCTTGCTCTGTCGCCAGGCTGGAATGCAGTGGTGCAATCTCGGCTCACTGCAACCTCCATCTCCTGGGTTCAAGCGATTCTTCAGCCTCAGCCTCCCGAGTAGCTGGGACCACAGGTGCATGCCACCACGCCCGGTTAATTTTTGTATTTTTAGTAGAGACAGCGTTTCACCATGTTGGCCAGGATGGTCTCAGTCTCTTAACCTTGTGATCTGCCCACCTTGGCCTCCCTAAGTGCTGGGATTACAGGCGTGAGCCACTGCACCCGGCCGGGGTTGAATTTTTTTTTTTTTTTGAGATAGGGTCTCACTCTGTTGCCCAGGCTGGAGTGCAGTGGCAGGATCACAGCTCACTGCACCCTTAACCTCCTGGGCTCAAGTGATTCTCCCACCTCAGCCTCCTGAGTAGCTGGGACTACAGATGTGTGCTGCCATGCCTGGTTAATTTAAGAAATTTTTTGCAGAGACAAGGTCTCACTATGTTACCCCTGACCTCCTGTGCTCAAGTAATTCTCCCACCTTAGCCTCTTGAGTAGCTGGGACTACAGGTACACACTACCACACCTATCTCATTTCTTTTTTTTTTTTTTTGAGTGGAGTTTCACTCTTGTTGTCCAGGCTGCAGTGCAATGGTGCAATCTTGGCTCACAACCTCCGCCTCCCTGGTTCAAGTGATTCTCCTGTCGCAGCATCCCGAGTAGCTGGGATTACAGGCGTGCACCACCACGCCTGGCTAATTTTGTATTTTTAGCAGAGACAGGGTTTCTCCACATTGGTCAGGCTGGTCTCAAACTCCCAACCTCAGGTGATCTGCCCACCTTGGCCTCCCAAAGTGCTGGGATTACAGGCGTGAGCCACTGTGGCCAGTCCACCTGTCTGATTTTTGTAATTTGGAGGGACAGGGTTTCCCTAAGCTGCCCAGGTTCTGAATTCTTAAAAGCTACTTCTTAACATGTGTCCTCCAGCAGTGGGTTTTATTTTTTTCTTCCCCTTTGAATCTTCTTTTCCTTGCCATGTATGCATTTGTCATTGAGAGGCTTGATTTCCCTGTGGTATTTCCACGTCTAGTCAATTCCAACAGCAATTACAGGAGCAGGCCGCGTTCTCACAACCTGCAGACGATGCCACGCAGATAGTACCTGCTGTTTCCTTCCAAGTGCAGAGAGCCAGGCTCCACTGCTCTTCCATTACATGCTGGCTTTTCGGTTCACAGGTCAAATGCATGGATATCTCTGTTTATCCTGGTTACTCACAGAGAGCGCCAGGTTGGCCTACAATTGGCTTTTTAAAAAAATTTCATTTTTAGAAACAGGGTCTTGCTCTGTCACCCAGGCTGGTGTGTAGTTGTAGATCAGAGACCACTGCAGCCTCAAACTCCTAGGCCTGGCTGGGCACGGAAGCTTACGCCTGGAATCCCAGCACTTTGGAAGGCCGAAGCGGGTGCGTGAACTGAGATCAGGAGTTCGAGACCAGCCTGGCCAACATGGTGAAAGCCCCTCTCTATTAAAAATACAAAATTAATGCTCGCTTTAGCAGCACATATACTAAAACTGGAACGATACAGAGAAGATTAGCATGGCCCCAGCACTAGGATGACACGCAAATTCGTGAAGCGTTTCATATTTTTTTATGAGTATAAAAAAGGAAATTAAGAAAAAAAATACAAAATTAGCTGGGTGTAGTGGCAGGTGTCTGTAATCCCAAATACTCAGGAGGCTGAGGCAGGAGAATTGCTTGAAGCCCGGAGGCGGAGGCTGCAGTGAGCCGAGATCACCCTGTTATACTCCAGCCCGGGCAACAAAAGCAAAACTCCATCTCAAAACCAAACCAAACCAAAACAAAAACTCCTAGTCTCAAGCAATCCCTCCGCTTCAGTCTCTTTAGCAGCTGGGACTATAGGTGTGTGTCAGCATGCCCAGCTATTTTTTACTTTTGTTTTCTGTAGAATTGGGGTCTCACTACATTGCCCAGGCTGGTCTTGAGCTCCTGAGTTCAAACGATCCTTCTGCCTCAGCCTCCCAATATGCTGGAATAACAGGTATGAACCACTGTGCCAGGCCTCAGCTTCTAATTAAGCAGGAATGGTCTGGGCTCCTACAGACATTAACTGGAGGACCCTCTTGGGTGCGAGCTAAAGGAAGGAAATTAATTGATCAAGTAATAGTGCAGGCTTAGTGGACTGGAGATGCAAGTAAGGGCATGAGGCTGTCTGCCAGCTGGAGCCCCGGCTGTCTCCACACTGGCAGGGTGCTGGCCCTACCATACTTAGACGGAGACACACACAACTCCAGACCTCAGTGTAAAAAGAGGGGAAGAGCCCCACGGGCAGGCCTTTGGAAAGCCCCAGCTAACAGCTGCCAAGGGGGAAGCCTTCGCCCCAGTGAGCTGGAGCAGGGGCAAGAGCACTGTGGTTTTACAGGGGATTACAGGGTATCTGTTCTAAGTGGGCTGGAGTGATGCTGTACACGGGTCTCAGCTGCAACCTGCTTCTGGTGTTTTAGCACAGCTGCATAGATGACAACTTCCCCAAAACACATGCACACGATTTCCCTTTTTTTTTTTTTTCATACGGAGCCTTGCTCTGTTGCCCAGTTTGGAGTACAGTGGTTCGATCTCAACTGCAAACTTTGCCTCCCGAGTTCAAGTGATTCTCCTGCCTTAGCCTCCTGAGTAGCTGCCATTACAGGCACGTGCCACCACACCCAGCTAATCTTTGTTTCTTTTTTCAGATGGAGTTTTGCTCTTGCTGCCCAGGCTGCAGCGCCACGGTGAGACCTCGGTTCCCTATAACCTCTCCCTCCCTGGTTCAGCTGATT
This sequence comes from Saimiri boliviensis, assembly GCF_048565385.1. Lineage (NCBI taxonomy): Eukaryota > Metazoa > Chordata > Mammalia > Primates > Cebidae > Saimiri > Saimiri boliviensis. Next base: position 98,694,775 of record NC_133449.1, on the reverse strand, counting down.
CTCCTGCCTCAGCCTCCTAGGTAGCTGGAACTACAGGCATGTATCACTATGCCTGGCTAATTCTGTATTTTTACTAGAGATAGGGTTTTGTCATGTTGGCCAGGCTGGTCTTGAACTCCTGACCTCAGGTGATCCGCCAGCCTCGGCCTCCCAAAGTGCTGGGATGACAGGCATGAGCCACTGCACCTGGCATGGAGCATGCGCAAATATATATATATTTTTTTTTTTGTTTTGTTTTTTTAAGTAGAGGCAGGGTTTCACCTTGTTGGCCAGGCTGGTCTCAAACTCCTGACCTTAGGTCATCCACCCACCTCAGCCTCCCAAAGTATTGGGATTACAGGCATGAGCCACTGCAGCTGGTCGATTTCAAGGGACATCAGTAACAGAGTTTCAGCATTTCAGGTAATTTAGAAGCTCCAATCCACAGCATTCTCTGATGGCAGGAGTCCTGTTCATTTCTGTATTTCTTATTTTAGTACCTTAATCAAATGCAAGGCCCAGCAGAGGGAGAAACTAAGGCAGTCAGGGGCTTATACCTGGGAGGAGGCAGGGGTACAGGGTATTAGATGTGGGAAATGAACTTAGCCTCAGCATGGAGCAACACATTGTATTTTTTTTTTTTTTTTGAGACAGGATCTTGCTTGGTCACATAGGTTGGAGTTCAGTGGTGCAATCATAACTCACTGCAACCTCTGCCTCCTGGGCTCAAGTAAACCTCCCACCTCAGCATCCCGAGGATCTCGGACTACAGGTGTGTGCCACCATGCCCAGCTAATTTTTGTGTCTTTTGTAGAGACGAGGTTTAGCCATGTTGTCCAAGCTGGCCTCAAACTCCTGAGCTTATGAGATCCTCCCGCCTCAGCCTCCCAAGGTGCTAGGATTACAGGAACCACCCACTGTGCGTGGCTGAGCAACACATCTTAGGGCCGACAGGTGAACAGCCTGGGCACGCGGTGGGGAGACAACGACATGCTGAGAATGCACAGTCTACCACCTCAGACTACACCCAGCAACACGGTGGGTCTCAGAGGCACAATGTGGAGCAAGGGAAACCAGACACACCGCAGATCCCATTTAAACGAAGCTCAAACGCAGACTGAACCACTGTGGTGGGGCTGGGACAGTGACTGTCTTGAGTGTACTGTCTGGGAGGATTTGGTAGGGTTCTGTTTTTTGCCCATCTGGCTGCTGGTAATAGTTGTGTTTAATGTCTAGAAATTCACAGGTACACTTTAGATTTGGGCACTTCTTTTTTTTTTTTTTTTTTTGAGACAGTTTCACTCGTTACCCAGGCTGGAGTGCAATGGCGCGATCTTGGCTCACCGCAACCTCTGCCTCCTCAGTTCGAGCAATTCTCCTGCCTCAGCCTCCTGAGTAGCTGGGATCACAGGCACGTGCCACCATGCCCAGCTAATTTTTTTTTGTATTTTTAGTAGAGACGGGGTTTCACCATGTTGACCAGGATGGTCTCGATCTCTTGACCTCGTGATCCACCCGCCTCGGCCTCCCAAAGTGCTGGGATTACAGGCTTGAGCCACCGCGCCCGGCCTGATTTGGCCACTTCTTAAAAATAAAGTTAGAAACAGGCTGGGTGCAGTGGCTCACGCCTGTCATCCCAGCACCTTGGGGGGCCGAGGCAGGTGGATCACAAGGTCAGGAGATTGAGACCATCCTGGCCAACAGGGAGAAACCCCGTCTCTACTAAAAATATAAAAATTAGCCAGGTGTGGTGGTGTGCCCTGTAGTCCCAGCTACTTGGGAAGGCTGAGGCAAGAGAACTGCTTGAACCTGGGAGGCAGAGGTTGCAGTGAGCCAAGATTGTGCCACTGCTCTCCAGCTCGGAAGCGAGTGAGACTCTGCCTCAAAAAAAAAAAAAAAAAAAAAAAAAAAGTGAGAAACATCATCAAGTGACACCGAAACCTAGTCCTAATAAGCTTGGTTCAGAGAGAAACAAAGTCAGCGTCCTGGCGGTAAGGGACAAACATTTCCAGTGCCGTCAAACTTAGAAAGCAGCACTATCTCCCAAGCCAAGCCCTGAAACAAAGGCCTTCTGAGCGAGCAGCGGGACCTTGCTGGGTTCTCACATTCGATAAAGCTGGACTTGGCAGGAACCTTCTTGGTGAACTCACGTGGGAATAGGAGGTCATTTCTCGGGACAGCCAACCTCTCTTGAAAACGACAGGCAGTTTTCTTTTAGAATATGTAGGCTCTCTTTTCCCCCTTTTTCTCTAATCTATAGGCTGCTCCCAACTCCCTTCGTCTACAGCAGTGTTTGTCTTTTTTTCATTATCACCCCTGCAAGAAGGCTTTTGAGATTTTTCTCCAATAGCCTTCCCAGCAAAATTTTAATACCACAGTGTGCTCATGTACTGTGTATATATAATTGTGTATTATGCATAAAAGGAGTAAAATTCCTTCCACCCTCCCAAGAATCAATTTTCACCCACTTCAGGGCAACATCATACTCATTGAGAATCTATGATCTGAGGTGACCAGAGAATTTAATCTCCAAAAGGGATACCTCTAAAGAACAGAAGGCACTACGAATATTTATAATAAGGAGACAGTTGTAACCAGGAACCTCATGCCAGTGCCCCCACCTCCCCCACCCCCAATCTTTATCACCAGCAGCTGTGGGGACAGGAGTTTGTGGAAAGTATAGCAGCAGCTCTTGCTCTTGGATTTCAATGTGGCAGGTGGGGCCAGGCTACATATTTCTTTCTTTTTTTCTTTTTTTTTTTTTATTTGAGACGGAGTTTTGCTCTTGTTACCCAGGCTGGAGTCCAATGGCGCCATCTTGGCTCACCGCAACCTCCGCCTCCCGGGTTCAGGCAATTCTCCAGCCTCAGCCTCCTGAGTAGCTGGGATTACAGGCGTGCACCACCATGCCCAGCTAATTTTTTGTATTTTTAGTAGAGACGGGGTTTCACCATGTTGACCAGGATGGGCTCGATCTCTTGACCTCGTGATCCACCCACCTTGGCCTCCCAAAGTGCTGGGATTATAGGCTTGAGCCACCGCGCCCGGCCAGGCTACATATTTCTAATTAAAACTCCCCCAGTAGCTTGGCTCAGGGAACTCATCCTCACTTGCTGTTGGGTCCCAGGGAGTCATGACTGGAGACAAGGACCCCAGGCCCTTAAGCTCCAGGTACACAGTGTGCTGTCCTCACCCTGAGGTAGAAGGCTGGGTTCTCCATGGACCTGTCCTTGGAGTTTTTGAGCCCCAACATGGGTATGGGAATCCCACAGTTTTCTTCCTGTCCCACCCACCTCCTCGGGTTGATCAATGAGTCAAGTTTTTACACAGAGAAAGCTCTGGAATGTCACACCAAAAAACGAAGACGTCTGGCCATAGCATCTCTAACATCCCTCATACTTCCCACTGAGTTTGTGACAGTTTCCACTCGTTGCCCATTTCTACCTTTGTCATTAAGGAGATTAACAACACCAATGACAGAAAAATTAGTCTGTCATTAGAAATGAGTGAATCAGAAAAAGGATCGCACTTGTAGGCAATTTTGCACAGGTGGTGAGGGAACATCCACAGACCTTTGACGATTCGCTGATCTTGTATGGCCGAGACACTCGAGTCTGCCTGCTTCCCTCCATCATTAAAGAGATCTCAGCCCTAGGAGAAGAACAGGATTTCTGAGCATGCAGTGGTAACTCTAAGTCATTCATTAATTTCAGGCCCTGCTGGCAGATACCAAGGACAGTGAAAACAGTCACAGGGAGGAAGGAGGGAGGGAGGGAGGATGGTGCACTACAAAGAACTCTTTTACGCTGAGTTGAGAAAAAGGCTGTTAGAATTGGACGGAATACTTAACTCGCATTCCTTTATCATCTAAAATCTGCCAACAGCATGTCATTTACTCCACTTCCTACAAATAATGACCTTTTGGCTACATCAAGGTTATAATGATGTTATAATTTCGGAGCCCAGACTACACCCTGGAACCAAGCTAAGGGACTGACATGTGCCATTTAACCCCCACAAAGATTATACTTGGCCAGGATGATATCGTTTATCCCATTTCCCAGATGAGGATATTGATCTTACGGTCACAAAGCTAGTAAATGGCTGAGAATCACACCTGGGTCTGTCCAGCTTCAAAACCTGGACCCATCACATGACACATGGCTGAGTGAGGCCCAGGGTTTGACACTATCACACTTTAAAAATATCATGATGTGGGTGAGCATGGTACAGTGATGACTACCACGTTCACAGTACATTCTAGACACACACTGTCCCCAAGTGCTTCTCCATGTCTTCACTCACTCAGTCCCCACTGCAACCCCATGAGGCCAGCACTGCAACTGAAGGATGCTGAGAGCAGTGAGGTGACGTAAGCTGCCCAGTGTCACACAGCTCAGGGAAGCTTCCAGGCTCTTAACTCTTAGGCTACACTGCCTGGCCCTTGGGTGGGGAGATGCCTCCAGGCAGAGTTGGTGGGGTGAGGTGCTTCAAAAAAGGAGGGGAACACAGAGAAGGGACTTTGCCAACTAACACTAGCACAAGTCACATACTAAGGTTTTAAAGCGGATTTTTTCCCCCTGCTATTTGAGTTCATGAGAAGAGTCTGTTACCTACTGAACAAACAGCCTTTACTAATACAGAACAATGTGACAAGAAATCAGCACTGTTCTTAGATAACTGGGGACTCCGGTGTTCCCATGGGAGGAATGAATTAGGGCACAGTCCGTCCTGTGCAACTGCCCTAGGGAGAGAAGGGGCAACTAGATTCGCTCGACAAACTAGGAACTTTGTGGCAGTGACAAGCTGTTCCCACCCCCGGCCCTGCTGACTGTTGGAGAGCCCAGATGCCGGAGGGCCCAGAGAGGGAAGAGAAAAGCAGCGTTGGTGCAGTGCCCACAGCGGCCCCGACTTCATTCCACCTTCACCCTCCGAGACAGGTGCCACCGTGGCTCCCACAGTGACACCCGGTGCTCGGGTGCCCCGGTGGGGGGGGGAGGCCCAAGGTCACAGAGCAGAAAGCAGCAGGTGTCCTTTCTCTCCACCACCCCAGGCAGCCTGCCCGGGCTAAGCCTGGCCCTCTAACGCTCAACGCTTTTTTTTCTAGGCCAAGATACCTAGAGAGTTTCCGGGGACGGAGGCTCCTCGCCGCCTCCTGCAAGTGGGTGGGGGTGGGGGCTGATTTCCACCCGTGTTGGACGTCAGCGGCCTCCGATTCTTTCTAGAAGCAGGTGAAGGGTCAAGGCCACCCCCCCCCCCACACACACAGTGACAATCCCAAGTCACTGTAGGAGGTCTTCCAGTAAACACCGGACGCAGGCCCCATCCGGACCGGAGGGTTCCCAGGGGGCCTCCTCCCCAAGCTCCCTCTCGACCTCAGCGTGGGAGGAAGCGACGCTGCGGACACCGACTCGCCGGTGGGGTCTCCTGGGGCGCCGCGGTCGCTCGCTCGGACCCTGCAGTCCCGGCGGAACCCGGCGCAACCGCCGCCCTGGCAGGCTTGAGCCGCCGGCGAGGAGGCGGAGCCGGGACGGCCTCAGCGGGAGCCACTCACCTGCCACGCACGGGGCGGGCCGCACAGGCCGCACCTGTGTCACCTGCGGGGGCGGCGGCCCCTCCCCCGGCCTCTTCCCCTGGCCGCGGCGACCCTACTTGCCCACCCGCCCGCCCCGGCACCAAGGGGCGCAGGGGGTCGCGGCTCGCGAGGGCCGGGGACCCTCCCGATCTCCGCCCGCCGCCAGGCGCGGCTTCCCGGCGGTCCTGGGCTGGAGGGTGCGCGCGCACGGTGGCCCACCTGGCAGGACACGTTACGGACGCGACGCGGGCAGCCCGGGCGGCGGGGCCGCGTGGTCGGGGCGGCGGGGCCCGGGCGCAGGAGCCCCCCGGCCGGCCCGCTGCGCAGCCATGGCTCCGCCAGGAAGTGCAAGGCCGAGGGCGGAGGCGGCGCGCGCGGCCAATGGCGGCGGCCGTGGGGAGGCGGGGCCTGGCGGCGCGGGGCGGGGCCTGCGGCCGGGGGCGGGGCGCGGGGGCCGCTGGGAGTGCCCGCGGGGAGGCGGGGCCCGGCGGCGCGGGGCGGGGCCTGCGGCCGGGGGTGGGGCGCGGGGGGCCGGTGGGAGGGCTCGCGGGGAGGCGGGGCCTGGCGGCGCCGGGCGCGGAGCCTGCGGCCGGGGGCGGGGCCTGCGGCCGGGGGCGGGGCACGGGGGCCACTGGGAGGGCTCGCGGGGTGGGCGCCCCTGTCGTCCGCGCCCCTGGGACTCCCGGTGTCCGCCCCTCCCCGCGACGTCCGACTCGGTCCCTTCAAAGGCAGGCCGCAGCCCTGCAGCGCGAAATGCGCCCCGGTGCCACCCACCGTCCCAGGCGCCGGGCCACGGCCCTCGAGGGACCAACGCGTGCGCTGGGACCTCCTTGCTTCTCGCCTTCCCGGCCGGGCGGGAGCGTCCCTGCGACCCCCCTGCCGCGAGGCCTTTGCAGACCACTCTGCTTAGTCTTAGCCCCTCTCTCTCCACACAGTTTCCTACCGCACTCTTCGCTTGAGCTCTTATCCGAGTCTAATATTCCAAATAATGTACCGGTTTATCCGGTTTATTGCCTCTCCTCCCTAACCAGAAACCTTTCAGGGCAGGGTTCACTGTCAGTTCTACTCCTGGCTGGGCCCCCAAGACTGGCACACATGTGTGGAAGGAATGTAGGTAACCTTCATCGATCAACGCATCAATTGTCACACTTTGTTCATGCTACAGCGGGATGAACCTTGAAGACGTAATATTTAGTGAAAGAAGCCAGACACGAAAAAACCACACATTGCATGATTCCATGTGTGTGAAATGTCGGGAACAAGCCAATCCATAGAGACGGAAAGTAGGTGAGTGGTTGCCAGGGGCGAGGAGTTGGTAAAATGGGAAATGGCTGCTAAAGGATCATGGATTTCTTTCGTGTAGTGCTCACTACAGCCTCCACTTCCCAGGCTCAGGGGATCCTCCTGCCTCAGCCTCTCATGTAGCTGGGATCACAGGTGCAGGATGCCACACTTACCTATTTTTCTTTCTTTCTTTCTTTTTTTTTTTTTTGAGACAGAGTCTCGCTCTGTCACCCAGGCTGGAGTGCAGTGCGGTGATCTCTGCTCACTGCAGCCTCCACCTCCCTGGTTCAAGCAATTCTCCTGCGTCAGCCTCTTGAGTAGCTTGGATTACAGGCACCTGCCCATATGCCCAGCTAATTTTTTTGCATCTTTAGTTCGGGGTTTTGCCATGTTGGCCAGGTGGGTCTTCAGTTCCTGACCTTGTGATCCACCAACCTCAGCCTCCCAAAGTGCTGGGATTACAGGCATGAGCCACCACGCCTGGCCCTTTGATTTTTATAGAGACAAGGTTTCAGTATGTTGTTCTGGCTGGTCTTGAACCCCTTGGCTCAAGCGATCCTCCTGCCTCAGTCTCCCAAAGTGCTGGGATTACACGTGTGAGCCAGCACACTCAGCCCACTTACAGGATCTTTATTATTTTTATTTTTATTTATTTTATTGATTTTTTTTTTGAGTTGGAGTCTTTCTGTCGCCCAGGCTAGAGTTCAATGACTCAATCTCAGCTCAATGCAAACTTCACCTCCTGGGTTCAAGCTATTCTCCTACCTCAGCCTCCCAAGTAGCTGGGATTACAGGTACCCACCACCACACGTGGCTAATTTTTGTATTTTTGGTAGAGATGAAACCCTGTTGATCAGGCTGGTCTCAAACTCCTGACCTCAGGTGTTCCACCTGCCTCAGCCTCCCAAAGTGCTGGGATTACAGGTGTGATCAAGGATCTTTAAATGATATTCTCATTGACTGGATGGCTGTCCCCCATCTCTCCCTCTCCCCTTTTCTTTGGGGATCTCACACATTCACCCTTCCAAGCCTTACTTGCCCATCTTTGATCCTTCCTGGACCTGTCCTCACCCCAGACATGACTAATCCTCATGTTCTGTCTTTGTACCCTGACATGTGGATGTCTGTTCTGATAGGAGTTCATGCACTGCCTCTCATTCATCCAGCAGACTCTTCAGGAGCACCTGCCATGTGCCCAGCACTGTGGTAGGTGCCAGGGATACAAAGAAGAAACTTTCAGGGGTTTTAGGAAGAGAGGCAAACAAGTAAATCAGTGATGACCCTATCGTGGTGAGCACTGTGCTGGGGCAATACATGGAAGACCAAGAGTTGGACATACCCTTTTTTACAGCTGGAGTTAAAGGTTCTCTTGATAGATAGATATAGATAGATAGATACATGTACCTCTCTATATGGATATCTACCTTATCTATTTATCTATCTAACAAGATATTTAGCTGTAGATATTTTAAGAGTCTGGCTGGGTGAGGTGGCTCACATCTGTAATCCCAGCACTTTGGGAGGCTGAGGCAGGTGGATCACCTAAGGTCAGAAGCTCAAGACCAGCCTGGCCAACATGGTGAAATCCCGTCTCTACTAAAAATACAAAAATTAGCCGGGCAGCATGGCAGATGCCTGTAATCCCAGCTACTTGGGAGGCTGAGGCAGGATAATCCCTTGAACCCTGGAGGCGGAGATTGCAGTGAGCTGAGACTGCGCCATTGCACTCCAGCCTGGGCACACAGCGAGACACGGTCTCAAAAAAATAAACAAAAAAGAGCTTATAATTCTTACATAGCTAAATAGAGACATGCACCTCTATATATGGGTATCTATATTATCTATCTAATGAGAGATTTAGCTGAAGATATTTTCAGAGCCTATAACTCAGCATTGACATCGGCCTTCTGGGTGTCTTGTTCTTTATGAATGAGCAGATGTGTAACCTAGTATATGGGGGTGGGAGTAAGGGCCTGAGACAAGCACACCCACACATGACCTTGACAGGCACAGGGTGTAGGCTCGGCTAACTTGCTTCAACTTGCGTTTCCTATGAGCACTTTGTGAACTACCCTCTCACTTTTTTTCTTTCAGTAACATTTTGTGTCCTCCCAAATTATAAAAGTGATGCATGCTTCATTCAACTATTCTCAATACAGAAAAGTTCAAAAGAAGAAAACCAAACAGCCGTGTGTAGTGGCTCATGCCGGTAATTGCAGCACTTTGGGAGGCAGAGGCAGAAGGATCACTTGAACTCTGGAGTTTGAGACGATCCTAGGCAACATAGCAAGACCCTCGTCTGTACAAAAAAAAAAAAGGTAAAAATTAGCCAGTCATGGCTGCATGCGTCTACAGTCCCAGCTACTTGGGAGGCTAAGATGGGAGGATTGCTTGAGCCCACGAAGTCAAGGTTGCAGTGAGATGCGGCTGTGCCACTGAAACTGTGGCCTGAGTGACAGAGCAAGAGATTGTCTTACAAACAAAACAAAACAATACAAAACAAACAGTCATTTCTACACCATTCAAAAAAATTGGTTCATATTGTTCTCTCAATATTTTCCTCTTACATAATTTCTTTATCATAATGATAATTCCAGTTTTCTTTTCTTTTTGTTTTTTGAGACAGAGTTCCACTCTTGTTACCCAGGCTGGAGTGCAATGGTGCGATCTCGGCTCACCGCAAACTCCGCCTCCTGGGTTCAAGCAATTCTCCTGCCTCAGCCTCCTGAGTAGCTGGGATTACAGGTGCGCGCCACCATGCCCAGCTAATTTCTGTATTTTGAATAGAGACGGGGTTTCACCATGTTGACCAGGATGGTCTCGATCTCTTGACCTCATGATCCACCCGCCTTGGCCTCCCAAAGTGCTGGGATTATAGGCGTCAGCCACTGCGCCCGGCCCGATAATTCCAGTTTTCGAAATGCTAGACAGTGCTCTAAGCCCCTTGCATGTATTGACTCATCTGATACTATCTCTGTATCCTGATGTGTGAATATCTGTCCTTATATGAATTCATAAACTCCCTCCTTCATTCATTCAGCAGACTTTACGAGAACACCTGCTGTGTGCCTGGCACTGTGGTTGCTGCCAGGGATATAAAGAAGAAACTTTCAGGGGTTTTAAGAAGAAAGGCAAAGAAATAAATCAGCGCTGACCCTACCGTGGTGAGTTATACTTTGACTCTTTGAGAAAGGTATCATTACTTTCCCTGTTTGCAGATAGGGACACTGAGCCTGGAGAAGTTAAATCCCTTGCTCAAGGTCCCAGAACTTGTCAGGAGCAGAGCTGGGCTTTGAACTCAGGGAGTCTGCCTCCAGTATCTGCATGCCCAGCCTTGGCCACTGCCCCACAGTACCCTCTGTGTACTGATGTAGTGATGTCAGTGCAGAGAGTTGGAAAACAGACCCAGAAGAGAAAAACATCACCCACCTGAGGAGAACAGCTGTTGGTATTTAAGGATAAACCAGCTCAATATTTTTCTCCTGCGTATATTCCCTGCACGCCTCTGCAAGCGAGATTCTGTGGTGCACGCTCCTTGGCAGCTGGCTTTTTCCCCCTTTTGCAAATGTCATGAGTTTTTCACACGTCAGTAAGTCGTCGTCTGTGGTGTGATGAGTAATGGCTGTGCCTGATCCTTTAGTGTGGATTGTGCCCTTGACCTCCCCCGCTGTACCCCTGTCCGGAAACGAAGGTCACAGAAGTGAAAGAGGCATGCCATCTGGAAGCCCAGAATGCCAAAAATATTGGGCGGGGCCTGGGCGAGTTTGGCCTAGTTAGATCGTAATTTGCACACTGGCCCCAAGCTCGCTTCTCCACTCACTCCCCTGTCTCATCCTCACAGTGACCTATGGGTCAATGCTACTGTTCTCACCACTTTACAGATAAGAAAACCGAGGTTCTGAACGATTAGATGATGCACCCAATATCACACAGCTGGTGAGCACGTGAACTAGGATGAGAAACCCAGGCTGTCTATACCAGTGCCCAGTTAACCAGTTAACCAGCACAGCAGAAGCCTCCCCCAGGGCTGCAAACTGGCCATGCCTGGGACACAGGAGGTTGCAATGGCTGCCAAGAGCAGGCAGGGCCAGGAGCATTGCTGTCTCCCTCTGAAGACCATTTGGAAGGGGGTGTGTGAGCTGCCAGCCAGGCTTCCCCAGAGAACAGCTGGGCCTGGAAGAGGCGGTCCGTGTCCCATAATAACTGCTGCAGCAACTTTCCCTGCAGGGTGTTTCCAACTCTGAGTCTCCCGGGGGAGGAGGCCGGGAGGAGGAGGAGGAGGAGGGGTGATTCTCTAAACACCCTGTGCTTCTTACCAAAGGTCTGTCCTTGGCCCAGCTTCCTTTCCAAACATTGAGTAATCTCAAAAAATTGCAGCCTGGCATAAAAGAGCAGGCCTGTGGGCCAAGCCAGATCACGTCCGCACGCGGGATGCCTGGCCCACATGCTCCTGTACACTTGTAACTGTGAGACCAGAGGACAAGAAGCAACAGATGTCCTCAGATCATCGGACCAGCAAATGGGCAGAGCCACGGTGGGTGTCTGGGGCCAGTGCTTGGGTGGTCCCTAACATCAGATGAAGGAAAAAAGAATCTCCTCAGTTGGGATTTCCCACTTCTTCCTCCCTCCTCCTCACTAGTATACTTCTCTCTGCTCTGCCTGGACTGGAGTCCCGACCTGGCTACGCTCTGGCCGTGTGAGCTGGGCTGGCAACTTAGCTCCACAGTGCCTCAGTTTCCCCATCTCCAAATGAAGCACTCATTCCTCTCTCATGGAGTTGACATGAGAATTCCATGAATGAATACATGCTGACGAGTTTGAACAGTGCCTGGTTCATAAAGCCCTGTAAATTTTAGCTTTTGCTGATGGTGGCAGACGCTCGCTCTGCAGAGAGGTGTTTTTTGTCTTGAGCCTTTGATTCCTGTTAAAATGGAAATCATTTGGAAACGGACCCTTTTCCGTAGTCATTTCTACCAGAGTGTTCATCAGGTACAGACACTTTTTAGAGACGGTGTTTTGATTGGAGGGAAGGGAAGATACCAGCCCCCGGACAGAGCGATGGAGAAGGAGAGAGGGAAACAGGTGGGAGGCTCCCTGTGCATCACGGTTTTACCTGAGCTGACACTTGTCGTGGGGTCTCTTGGGTCAGAATTCCTCTCAAACAGAATGGCCACTGAGGTCCCCAGCCAGGCTGGCACTGCCCACAGCCTGTCCTTCTGAGGCATGCAGGACCTGACTGTGTGTCTCTGTTTCTGTCAACCGTGGAAATGAAATGGCTCGAGGACTTAGGGTTTCAAAGTTGCAAACCTGGCTGGGCTCCAGGCTCAGTAGGTAACCCTGCACCAGGCGCGTTTCCCTTGGACCCGTCAGATCTCAATATATAAAACAAGGTGACTCGGACCTAAGCCCTCCCTGCGTTGTGGTGGCAGGAAGGGTATGCACACGCGGCTGCCTGCAGGTTCATCCTGGTTACTTGCTGCCACTGTCAGTCACACACATCTCTGCATCCTGGAGACTTTTCTGTTTTGCTCTGAGATGGAAAGTTACTTACCGCTCTGGGCCTCAGTTTCCTCATCTGCAAAATGGGAGTTAATCTACTTGCCAGCAACACTGATTGGGTGTCTGCCATGTGCTAGATACTCTTTTGGGTGTTGACAACACAGCATTAATCATTGCAGGTTAGAAAGTTATGGTCCTCATGGTGCTGACCTTCTAAAGGAGGAATAATGATAATATTTCTCTCCTAGGGTTAGTTTAAGGATTAAATGAGATAGAGCAGGAAAAACATTTAATGTGGTCCCTAGCACATTGTAAGTGCTTAATAAAATGCTGATTGCTAGTCATCTGCCCAGCTCCCTTCTCCCACGGCTCTGCTACTCAGGATGGTGGACAGTTAACACACATGTCTCCACTCTTCATCCCACGTCCATGGAGGCCATTGTTAGTTGCTCTCAGCAGCCCCTTAGCTCAGAGGTACTCATGGGATTCTAGGAGCAGAGCAGCAGGCAGCACTCACAGACAGAGTCCTCTCAGAACTTATCATCACCCCATTCAACGTCACCTCCTGCATCACCTTCCCTGACAAGCTGCCTGTCCCACATAACTCTGGAGGCTGGGACCCCTTAGGTCCTGTCTGCAGAGTTTGAGCTCGAATTCCAGACCCAGGCCTGCCCCTCCTTAACGAAATAGCAAGTGCATGGGCAGTTCCTCATCAGCTGAGCAGCTACTCCCACACGGACCTGGTGTCAGGAACTGGCTTCTTGCTTGGCTGCCTCTGGAGTCCAGGATTGGGGATGCCCGTCCTGGACTGCCTCTTCTCCATCTGCAGCCAGACCCTTTAACTGCCCATCTGGGACCTTCTTCCCTCACGCTGCAGGAACTGGCTCAGTAGGGCTCTCTTCTGCCTGGGTCTTGCATCATTTTGGTTTTGCTAGTTGCATTCATTCGATCATTCACTCAATACAGCATGCTGGAATGACACGTGGTATAACGATGGTCTGAGATTGACCCTTGCTTCTGCCGCTTGCCAGCTCTGTGACCTTGGGTAAGTTACAGAGCCTCTCTGTGCCTCCCTTTCCTCCTCTGTGAGGTGAGGGTTACAATAGAGCCTACCTTGAGGGTTGCAGGGAGGATTTAGCAAGTTATGACACAGACAGCTCTCAGCACGGTGACTGACGTGCTGTAAACAAATGTCTGATACAGGCCTGCTGCCACTGTCAGTCACACACATCTCTGCATCCTTGAGACTTTACTGTTTTGCTCTGGGGATGGTGAATTCCACTAACTTTAATAAGAAACACTACACTTTCCCGGCATCCCTGGAGTAAGGTGACTTTGCTCATGATGTGTAAATATTGCGGAGAGACGTTTGAATGGTATTTGGAAGTGTAAATGGGAGCTCACCACGCAGGTGAGGGAGGGAAGGGGATCCAGGTGAAGGGAACAGCGTGTGCAAAGGCCTGGAAGAACGGAGCAACATTCTGAGCCTGTGAAGAGCCCAGACTGGCTGGTACACTATGTGCTTGCAGAGAACAAGCACATCAGGAATGGGGTGGGAGCGGTACAGCCTGGATTCCATGAGGGCAGAAACCACCATGCACTGGGTTGGGTGTCTGGCACAAGGTGATGAAAGTAGCTATATTTTCTTGTATTTTTGTAGTAGTCTGTTTTCTCACTGCCGATAAAGATATACCTGAGACTGGGTAATTTATCAAGAGAACGAAGTTTAGCAGTCTAACAGTGCCCCATGGCTGAGGAGGCTTCCCAATGACGGTGGAAGGCAAGGAGGAGCAAAGACATGTCTTACATGGTGGCAAGCAAAGAGAAGGAATCAAGCAAAAGGGGTTTCCCCTTAGAAAAACCGTCGGATCTTGTGGGACTTATTCACGACCACGAGAACAGTATGGGAGAACCCCCCCAATGATTCAGTTATCTCCCACCTAGTCCCTCCCACAACATATGGGAATTATGGGAGCTACCATTCAAGATGAGATTTCGGTGGGGACACAAATGTTAACCTTTATTTGATTTTGTTTGAGACAGAGTTGCACTGTGTCTCACAGGCTGGAGTGCAGCGGGATGACCACGGCACAGTCGCCACCTCCCTGGCTCAAGCAATCCTCCCACTTCAGCTCCTCCCGAGTAGCTGGGGGCTACCGGCACACAAAACCACACCTGGCTAATTTTAAATTTGAATTTGAGTTTAAATTAAACCCCTGTGACACGTGTCACGAGGGTTCGTTATACATATTTCCTCACCCTGGTATTAAGCCCAGTACCCAATAGTTATCTTTTCTGTTCTTTCCCTCCTCCCACCCTCCCTTAATTTTTTAATTCCTTGTAGAGAAGAGGTCTCACCAAGTTACCCAGGTTGGTCTCAAACTCCTGGCTCAAGTGATCCTCCTGCCGCAACCTCCCAAAGTGCTGGGATTACAGATATGAGCCACTGCCCCCAGCCAGTAGCTGTATTTTAAATTCCACAAGTAGATCGTAAACTCTGTAAAGATGAAGCTCATGTATTCTAACTCTCTGTCACGTTCAATATACATTTGTTGTCTGCCTCGGAAGTGTCAGCGGCTGAGAGGCTCCTTTGTCTTACCACTTGCAATCCACAAGCAGAAGATGCTGTCCAGGTCTCACCCACATCGCCAGTTCTGGGTCCCTGCCCCCATCCCCTGCCTGCTGGGACTTTCAGCCCGTTGGGTAGGAGAATACTAAAAGTGCCTAAAAGATTCCCTGGATGCTGAGGGCAGCGTGCAGCCAATGACTGACCAATATCAGGGTATCAAGGTCTGGCTCCCTTGCCTCAAGGTAGTGGGGTCAACTGTGTGGCCCTAGCCACACTCCAGAGCTCCCTGGGGATCAGGCTGAGGCCAGGTTCCTGCAGAGACGCCTCTGTGCCAGGCTCTCTCCGTGCCCTGCCCTATCATGTCCTATCTCCCTCTTCTCTCTCTCAGTGTCTCCTGAGAGCCCCTTGTCAATAAACCACTGCACAAGAATCAGGATCTCAAGTCCTGCTTCTTAGAAACCTGTCCTGGCTGGGCGCGGTGGCTCACACCTGCAATCCCAGCACTTTGGGAGGTCCTGGCAGGCAGATCGCTTTGGCCCAGGATTTGGAGACCAGCCTGGGCAACATGGTGAAACCCCATCTCTGCAAAAAATACAAAAATTAGCCTGTAGTCCCAGCTACTCAGGAGGCTGAGGTGGGAGGATCAGTTGAGGTCAAGGCTGCAGTGAGCAGTGATTGCATCACTGCACTACAACCTGGGCCACAAAGTGACTCTGTTTCAGATAAAAGGAAGAGAGGAGAAGAGAGGAGGGGAGGGAAGGAGAGGAGAGAAGAGGGGAGGGGAGGGGAGGAGAGGGGAGGGGAGGGGAGGGGAGGGGAGGAGAGGGGAGGGGAGGGGAGGGGAGGGTAGGGAAAAGCAAAGCAAAGCTGACTTAGGATGCCACAAATGAGTGAGTGAATGAGCAGGCGGGGTGGGGCTGAGAGTGACTGGCTTTTGTCCTCCTTCCTGCAGAGCAGTGACCCCTGCTCCCACACTCTAGCGGTCCTTAGTCTGGGCTCCCCTTAAAGCAGCCCGTGAAGCTGGTCCTCAAGTTTGAGTAGCTAATTTGGAAAGTGCAGGAAGCACTGATTGGGAGGGGAAGGGAAGGGATCCTAAAGGCACAATAAAGCTCGTCATGCGGAGGGTAACAGGGGCCTCATACCACAGAGGAGAGCAATCCCACCCAATGGTAGGGCATTGGGGTACTCACACACCCATCCTGGCAGTATTGGCTGACAGCTGCTCACAGGTGTTCATTAGCCCCCACTTCCAGTTTGCTGGGTAACTGGCCAGAGCCATCTGCTGTGAATTTGCGGGAGAAAGCCCTCAGGCCCAGAGACACAGGTACTGGCAGCCAAAGAATTAAACCCTAAGGGATATGGATCAACAGCTGCACCTCTCTTTGGGGAGCTCTTTCTCCTCAACGCCTTCCCAGAAGTTTCTGTTGGAGCTGCTAATCTCTGTTGAAGCTGTCCATCTGAGAACCCCTCATAACACAACCCATGGGCACATGGCCAGGTCCAGCCAATCATAGGAGTCTATTCCTTGGCTACAGTGATTGGCTCAAGGAATGGACATGTTGTCCCAGCAGGGCCAATCAGAATCTTTCCCTAGGATTTTTGTATAGTTGCTGGGAGACAGAGTTCTTCTTTCCATCTGTCACTCACTGGGGGTAATATAAGCTGAAAGCTCTGCATGGAAGAGAACTGTAGTTCATCTATAGTAGAAGTGAATGTGAGGCTAGGGACAGTGGCTCATGTCTGTAATCCCAGCACCTTTGGAGGCCACACAGGTGGATCACCTGAGGTCAGGAGTTTGAGACCAGCCTGACTAACATGGTGAAACCTGGTCTCTACTAAAAATATAAATATTAGCTGGGCCTGGTTGTGCATGCCTGTAATCTCAGATACATGAGAGGCTGAGGAACGAGAATTGCTTGAGCCTGGGAGGCAGAGGTTGCCCTGAGCCAAGATTGTGCCACTGTACTCTAACCTGGACAACAGAGTGAGACTTGGTCTCAAAAAAAAGAGTGAATGTGACCAACACAGAGAAACAGGACTGAGAGATGAACAAGACAGAGGGAGAGAGGATGAAAATGATGATGCTAAAGTCCCTAGGTCCCTAGGTCTCTGCACCTCTCCTTTCTAAGGGGTGTTTACATGTGCCAGTAGATCCCTCATCTTTCCCCTGCCCTCCAAAAATGTTGGCTTAAGCTGATTAGCTTCTGTTTGTCTCGACTGTGACAACTGAGTCCTAACAAGTGCTGGCTCCAGTGATATCTTAATCCCCCAAACTGAGAAAGGGCGGCATTTCAGGGATGAAGACATGTTTGCCGCTGAGAGCCCTGGGTTGTGAATCTGTGTACTTGAGGCCAGGCCAGGCCATTCCCATGCTGTTGATTCCCGTTAGGAAACTGGCATGCTTCAGATTTTTCTTTTCCAAGTTACATAACACATGTAACTCGGAATTCGGGATGGGGGCGTGGAACAGAGCTCTGGGGAACCGATCTGAGATGCACTGTCATGCCTTCTGGTGTTCGGGTGACTGTGCCGTCAATCCCGTAGAGCTCCCAGGGAGTGAAACGCATCTCCGAACTGTCCATCCAGGAGATGCAAGGGGGATACATTTGGTTTTTGTTTGTTTGTTTTGTTTGTTTTTGAGACAGAGTCTCACTCTGTTAACCAGCTTGGAGTGCAACGGCATGATCTTGGCTCACTGCAGCCTCCACCTCCCGGGTTCAAATGACTCTCCAGCCTGATCCTCCCAAGTAGCTGAGACTACAGGCACCTGGCTAATTTTTATATTTTCAGTAGAGACAGGGTTTCAGCATTGTGGGAAGTAGAAAAGTTCCTCTTCAAAGTTTCCTTTATTGTTTAAGAAATATTCATGGCCGGGCGCGGTGGCTCAAGCCTGTAATCCCAGCACTTTGGGAGGCCGAGGCGGGTGGATCACAAGGTCAAGAGATCGAGACCATCCTGGTCAACATGGTGAAACCCCGTCTCTACTAAAAATACAAAAAAATCAGCTGGGCATGGTGGCGCATGCCTGTAATCCCAGCTACTCGGGAGGCTGAGGCAGGAGAATTGCCTGAACCCAGGAGGCGGAGGTTGCGGTGAGCCGAGATCGGGCCATTGCACTCCAGCCTGGGTAACAAGAGCGAAACTCCGTCTCAAAAAAAAAAAGAAATATTCATAAGTGTTAGAAATTACAGTTTGTTTTAAACCCTTTCTTCAAAGGCCTTCTTGCCTTTTTGTGAGAATCCCTGTCCTATGTAGCTGTTAGATATGCTCACAAGCACGTAGTACATTCTATGTCCTTGTACTTTAACCAAGATATCTGTACTGGACATGCTCACAGGCATGTCCCAGCTCCCAGCCTATGCCCCTTCGTTATTTGGACTTCCTTTTTTTTTTTTTTTTAAAGATGGGATTTCACCATGTTGGTCAGGCTGGTCTTGAACTCCTGACCTCAGGTGATCCGCCCACCTTGGCCTCCAAAGTGCTTGGATTACAGGCGTGAGCCACCGCGACTGGCATTTTTTTTTTTTCTCTATCCGTTGTGTTTACCTGTTTAGAAAAGTTTCAAGTTATTAGCCAATTGGATTTTAGTTTAGATTATGAAGTCTAGCACCAGCCAATGGAGATCAGACATAGCAATAAGGACGACCCCAAATGCGAAAGAAAGAAACAAATAAGAAGAATTGTTTTGCTGAGAGATACTTTGTCCCAGTACTAATTTTCTTTGCAGCACCAAAAGAAACATTTTATTCATAACAATCATGTTAGCAGGCTGATCTAGAGCTGCTGATCTCAAGTGATCCACCCGCCTCAACCTCCCAGAGAAAGGGGACACATTTGGTTAATGGCTTTTACGCTCCCATTGGTGGAGGGTGGCCCATGGCTGTTGAGTTCCCCCAGCCCCAACATCCTCTGGTTGTGCATGTATGAGTCTCTAGAGAGCTCTTCACAGTTGCACACCATGGGGAAATCCTGAGGCAGAAAACGAGAGTTAGGTGGTCCTTGCTGGTGGTCCCCGCCATTTTGCTCTTGTACAAAATATCGAGGCCTGTGCAGACCAGCTAGCTGTATGGCAACAGGAGGAAGATACGAAGGGTGTGTGTTTCACCAGGCCGCTATCGCATCTAACAGACTGACGACCATAGTCCCACGCTTTCTGGGACTGCCTTGAACCAGGTTGGGAATTGTAGGGTCACTTCTGCCATCCCCTCATGTGCCTTCTTGATCTTCAATAACTTTTCTGGTCTAGGTGTCACCATTAGGAACATTCCTGGGCTTGTGAATGAGTTCCCTGACCCTGCCCACTGCTGAGGACCGACTGGGAGGACTGGCACCAATACTGCCCTGGCTGCTGTGTCCTCCGCCTGCCCCTGCCATGTCTCTTGGGTCAGTCTCAGAGAATTCTTTATAAGAAAAAAAAAAAAAAAAAAGAAGCTGAGCACAGTGCCTCATTTTGGGAGGCTAAGACAGGCGGATCACCTGAGGTCAAGACTTCAATACTAGCTTGGCCAACATGGTGACAAAAAATGAGCCAGGTGTGGTGGTGGGTGCCTGTCATCTCGCCTATTTGGGAGGCTGAGGCAGGAGAATTGCTTAAACCCAGGAATTGGAGGTTGCAGTGAGCTGAGATTGTGCCATTATACTCCATCCTGGGTGACAAAGCAAGACTCCATCTCAAAAAAAAAAAAAAAAAAAAAAAAATGCCAGGCACGGTGGTGCATTACCTGTAGTCCCAGCTACTCTGGAGGCTGAGACTGGAGGATCTCTTGAGTCCAGGAGTTCTGGGCTGTAGTGCACTATGCCAATTGGGTGTCCGCACTAAGTTTGGCATCAATATGGTGACCTCCCAGGAGCGGGGGACCACCAGGTTGCCTAAGGAGGGACGAACCGACCCAGGTTGGAAACGGAGCAGGTCAAAACTCCTGTGCTGATCAGTAGTGGGTTTGCGCCTGTAAATAGCCGCTGTACTCCAGCCTGGGCAACATAGTGAGACCCCGTCTCTATTAAAAAAAAAAAAAAAAAAAAAAAAAAACGAAGAAGAAAGCTGATTGTTAATTAAGCAGCTTATGCCACTCGCTGGCAAGCTGTGTGGGTTACTTATTCCCTGTTCACTGCCCATTTTCCACCTTCTCTGACCGTGACTGACCTTGAAGGGTGGCATCAACTGGGCTCCTTCCCCTGTGACTTCTTGTTGGGTTCAGCCACTGGGCGGCACCAGAAGGACACTGGAGGATGGGAGGAGAGAGGTGGGAGTGTTTTCCCCGGCACACTCACTACTTCTGGCCAAGGTCAGCCCGTGGCCACATCCCTCCATGACCACGGCTTCTGCTGGGCGACCTTGTAGCAGAGAAATGATTCGGACACTTTATTAAAACTATTGCGGGGCCGGGCGCGGTGGCTCAAGCCTGTAATCCCAGCACTTTGGGAGGCCGAGGCGGGTGGATCACAAGGTCAAGAGATCAAGACCATCCTGGTCAACATGGTGAAACCCCGTCTCTACTAAAAATACAAAAAATTAGCTGGGCATGGTGGTGCATGCCTGTAATCCCAGCTACTCAGGAGGCTGAGGCACGAGAATTGCCTGAACTCAGGAGGCGGAGATTGTGGTGAGCCGAGATCGCGCCATTGCACTCCAGCCTGGGTAACAAGAGCGAAACTCCGTCTCAAATCAAAAACAAAAACAAAAACAAAAAAACAAAAAACTATTGCAATGGGGGAGTGAGACAGAGTTCAACTGCACATGTAGCAAAGACAGCGGAGATTGGTAGCTGGTGAGCACAGTGAGGGGTCAGTGGACGAGAGGTCACTAAGGGGAGACACCAGGGGTCGGGGGATGTCCTGCTAAACCGACTTAACAGGATTCTTGCCATAGACAGACCAAGAACTTAAATAGCAAGGATGGGGAGGATGAGGAATGTGATCAGATATCAAGGGTGGGGACATTGTCCCCAAACTGACTTAACAGGATTCTTTCCTAAAACTGGACTCAGCAAGCCAAAGACTGGATGGGTCCAAGGTCAAGACCGAGTGGAGAGGCAGGCTGGGAAGAACCTGACTTTGGTCCAGACAATCCCTCCCCCGTGACTCCGGCTCCCCAGGCTCTGGCACCGGCTTTCCCCCTGAGCGCTCCTGGCTAGCATGGGAACAGTGCCGTTCTTGCTCTCTTTGGTGTCTCAGTTGCCGTCGTTGGCTCTTCTAACCCTGGATCTTCAGAATTCCACCTGCTGTGCCTTCTGCTTGGTGTCAGCACCGTGACTCCCTACACCAGGACACTTTAACTTTCAATCCATTTATGTGTCATTCTCTGGAGTGGCTCCTAGGATGGCCTGCTTTCTAGGTGTCAACTGGGAGAACCAGAACTTCTGTTCTAACAGGGAGGTCAGTCTGAACCCCAGCATTTCACAGAAAGCACATCAGGATTTATAGTCAGGAGTCTTGGCTTTGAGTCCTGAACTTCTGTTCTAATGCGAAGGTTCATCTGGGCCCACAGCATTTCATAGAAAGCACATCAGGATCTACAATCAGAAGTCCTGGCTTTGGGGGCTGGCACTTTTACTTAATTTTTTTTTTTTTTTTTTTTTTTTTTTGAGACAGCATCTTGCTCTGTCATCCAGGTTGGAGTGTAATGGCATGATCTCAGCTCACTGCAACCTCTGCCTCCTGGGTTGAAGCAATTCTTTTGCTTCATCCTCCCAAGTAGCTGGGATCACAGGTGTGCATCACCATGCCTGGCTAATTTTTTTATTTTTAGTATAGATGGGGTTTCACCATATTGGCCAGGTTGGTCTTGAAATCCTGACCTCAGGTGATCTACCCGCCTTGGCCTCCCAAAGTGCTGGGATTACAGGCATGAGCCACCATGCCTGGCCTACTTTTACTTACCATGTGTGTGGCAATGAACAAATGGCTGAGCCTTAGTCTTACCACCAATAAAACGGGCACAGCAATACTGACCCTGCCAATCAGCCTGCAGCAAAAACTGTGTCTAGTGTTCTGAGGTCCCCAAATGGATATTTGTTGAATGAAAAAAATGAATGGATGGGCCAGGCACTGTGGTGCAGCCCTGCAATCTCAGCACTTTGGAAGCCTGAGACAGAAGGATCACTTGAGCCTAGGAATTTGAGACCAGCTGGGACAAAAATAGGGTGACCCTGTCTCTGCAAAAATACAAAAATTAGCTGGGCATGGTGGCATGCACCTGTCATCCCAGCTACTTAGGAGACTGAGGAGGGAGGATTACTTGAGCCTGGGAGGTGGAGGCTGCTGTGAACGGTGATTGCACCACTGCACTCCAGCCTGGGTGACAACGAGACTCTGTCTCAAAAGCAAAAACAATCAAAAAGGATGAATGGATGATTGAAGGAAATTAGCCAATGCACATGAAAGATACCTCTAACTTCTAATGCACAATTACATTTCTTTTTTTTTTTTTTTTTTTTTTTTTTTGAGACAGAGTTTCGCTCTTGTTACCCAGGCTGGAGTGCAATGGCACGCTCTCGGCTCACCGCAACCTCCGCCTCCTGGGTTCAGGCAATTCTCCTGCCTCAGCCTCCTGAGTAGCTGGGATTACAGGCACGCGCCACCATGCCCAGCTAATGTTTTGTATTTTTAGTAGAGGCGGGGTTTCACCATGTTGACCAGGATGGTCTCGATCTCTCGACCTCGTGATCCACCCGCCTCAGCCTCCCAAAGTGCTGGGATTACAGGCTTGAGCCACCGCGTCCGGCTTACATTTCTTTATTTTTCTTTTTGTTTCTTTTTCTCTATATTTTGTTTTAGGAGCATAATCAAATTTTAACAATCAAGCTGTTATTTTATCTTATTTTTTAAGGCAGAGTTTCACTCTCGTTGCCCAGGCTGGAGTGAAATGGCATGATCTCGGCTCATTGCAACCTCCGCCTCCCTGACTTAAGCAATTCTCCTGCCTCAGCCTCCCTAATAACTGGGATTACAGGTGCATACCACGACAGCAGGCTAATTTTGTATTTTTAGTAGAGATGGGGTTTCACCGTGTTGGTCAGGCTGGTCTTGAACTCCTGACCTCAGGTGATTCGCCCACCTTGGCCTCCCAAGAGGCTGGGATTACAGGCGGGAGGCGTCATGCCCGGCCTCTTAAGCCCTTATTCAAGATGCTCTCTTAACCATCTTCTGCTGAATTGACTCACTAGATGAACAGACTTGTCCCATTTCTGCTGTGAAATGCACCAGCAGGTGCGCACGGTGTGCTGAAGCCTCCTCCTGAGCACATCTTCCCTTCCCACATGGGCCCTGCACTTACCTAGAACTAGCTAAGTTTGCTCTCAAAACTGTTCATGGCAGTTGTGTTGATTATTGTCATTGATTGATTTAATTAAATGTTATGTAAGTTGTGGAAATATGAGGGTAAACAGAAGGAATATCAGTGCTGTAAAACCCAGCTGAGACTGGATGATTTGAAGAAGTAACTAAGACAATTACAACTGAATTAGTTACAGAAACCAGGGAAGTCGAGGTGGATGGCATTGTGAACCCTGGAATGATTTTTTTGAAAATGTCTTTGGGTAAAGAACAGGAAATGGGAAATTGCAGCAGAAAGGTTACGATGTGATGTAGGGGAGAAGAGAGACACAAAGCCTATTTTAGCCAGCCCGCTCTCAAAGAAAGGTCGCAGTCATAA
The DNA here is from genome assembly GCF_048565385.1 of Saimiri boliviensis. Classification (NCBI taxonomy): domain Eukaryota; kingdom Metazoa; phylum Chordata; class Mammalia; order Primates; family Cebidae; genus Saimiri; species Saimiri boliviensis. The sequence goes on along the minus strand of NC_133449.1, from coordinate 98,671,216 downwards.
ATATTAGGGCAAGTAAAATATATAAGATACGAATGAATTTAAGGAGACTCTCTGAGTTCATTGACTTTCTTAGATTCACAACTAGCTGACTGACCAAAGTCCTGATTTCATAGGACAAGAAGCCTTCCACATTTTTCTGTTTTGTTTTGAGACTGTGTCTCACTTTGTCATCCAGACTGGATTTCAGTGGGCAACCTTCACCTCTGGGGTTCAGGCGATCCTCCCGCCTCCCACCCCTAAGTAGCTGGGACTCCAGGCACACACCACGATACCTGGCTAATTTTTGTATTTTTAGCAGAGATGGGGTTTCACCATGTTGACCAGGAGGGTCTTGAACTCCTGAGCTCAAGCGATCTGCCTTCTCGGGCTCCCCGAGTGCTGGGAGGACAGGTGTGAGGCGCTGTGCCTGGCCCCACATCCTTCTGAAGTTCTGTACTCTTTTCTCCTATTCTTTCCATTTCTTTCTCTCTTTTCTCTGCTGTTTTCTCTACTTGTTATGGGCTCAAATACTGAACGAAAGATCATTAATTTATTATATCTATTGAGTGAAATGGGGTGTTCTCTGTTAATTAGCTTAAACAATATTACTTTACCTGCTGCCCCCGGCTGTTAGAGGCTTGAAGGCAAGGGCGTGCTTACTTAACAAATGCAGCAGGTAATTGTGGTTTTCGTTTGCATATTGTTCACATTAATTTCTTCCTCTCTGTGGGCCCCTCCAGCATAATACTTTCTCCTTTCCAGCATGTAGTTTAAGTGTTGCAGAAAAAAATCAAGTATGAACCTAAGATTATATTTTTAATGTTCTAGGAAAAATTACTATTTAAAGGACTTCTATGGTACATTTATGTGGTTTTGGTAAAGCCAAAACCTCAGATTTTCTTTCTTTTTTTTGCTTAAAGTCATGCAGATATACAAACAAGTTATTGTCTGTGAGAAATGTACAGCCTGGTGAGGGGAAATAGAATAGATAGTTTTTACAAAGCAAGTGTGAAAATTCAATGAATAATACAAGATCCTCTGTATTGCCATAACTTCTTTCAGCCAGCAAAAGGAAAGACCAGTTCAGAATGGCCACAGTCACTGGGCAACGGAGTGAGACCCTGTTTAAAAAAAATTCTCGTGGCGCGTGCCTGTAATCCCAGCTACTTAGGAGGCTGAGGCAGGAGAATTGCCTGAGCCCCGGAGGCGGAGGTTGCGGTGAGCCGAGATCACGCCATTGCACTCCAGCCTGGGTAACAAGAGCGAAACTCCGTCTTACAAAAAAAAAAAAAAAATTCTCTCCAAAGTACTATTAGAGGCTGGGCCCAGTGGCTGACACCTGTAATCCCAGTACTTTAGGAGGCTGAGGCAGGCAGATCACGTAAGATGAGGCGTTTCAGACCAGCCTGGTCAACATGGTGAAACCCTGTCTTTACTAAAAATACAAAAATTAGCCAGGCATGGTGGCGCACACCTGTAGTTCCAGCTACTTGGGAGGCTGAGGCAGGAGTATCCTTTCAACCTGGGAGGCGGAGGTTGCAGTGAGCCGAGATCACACCATTGCATTCCAGCCCAGGTGACAGAGTGAGACTCTGTTTCAAAAAGAAAAAAGAAAAGTACTATTAGGGTAAAAATAAATAAATTTAATTCTTGGAGCCCTTAGCTGTCATGGGGAACTCACTACCTCACAGAGGAGTGTATTTGGTCTCAGTTGGAAAGCCCTTCATGAGTCGACCCCCAACGCCGTCTCTGGGTACGTGGTTTGGTTCTTCCTATGGCTCACATAGGAAGATGACCATCTGCAGCAAGAGGGAGCCCCTCAGGACTGGGGAGACTGGCCTCAGGTCTCACGGATCACACTTTGGTGTGTTCTGATGTGCTTCGGGGGCACTCGGCTGACACACAGCAGGCTTAGGAGGGAGGAGAAGCCATGGGTGTGGATTGATTGCGCAGAGAGGCTCCCTGAGGCCATGAGACCTGAGGACTGTCTCCCATTCCTGAGGGGCTCTCTCTTGCCGCAGAGTGTGGTCCAGCGGCTTACGGTAGAGCACTCTTTTTTCATCCCTCGTCTGGGGTGTGAGTCCTGCTCTGGGACTCGTTAGACCTGCTCCTCCCCCTGGCCCAGCCTGCTCTGCTGGGAACTGCTGGGGTGCTGGGGTTGAGCAGTGGGGAGAGTGTTGCCCTTTCAGGCTGTGTTCCCAAGTCCCTGGTCAGTGGCTCCCGGCTGGGTCTGGCCAGTGGCACTTGCTGGTGAGGAATGGAAAGGCAGGAGGGAAGAAAAGGCTGGGGTATTTCAACTTCTGTCCTGAGCAAATCTCCAGCAGCCACAGCAATCCCTGGGTGACCCTAGGCCCTGGTCTCCAGGGTCCCCCTCCTCCCCTTGTCCTTCTGGCCCAGGGTCATTCGTTAGTCTCTCTGCTGTGGCCAGTCTTGGGAGGCTTCACCAACCTGCTCAGCTTTTCAGCTTACCCATCCCTGATGTAGCCAAAACCTTGCATTCACTTTTTCTTACCCCCCTCCTTTTTTTTGAGACAGAGTCTTGCTCTGTCACCCAGGCTGGAGTACAGTGGTGCAATCTAGGCTCACTACTACCTCCACCTCCCAAGTTCAAGCTACTCTCCTGCATCAGCCTCTCAAGTAGCTGGAATTATAGGTGTCTGCCACCATACCTAGCTGATTTTTGTATTTTTAGTACAAAAGATGGGTTTTCACCATGTTGACCAGGCTGGTCTCGAACTCCCGACCTCAAGTGATCCACCTGCCTCGGCCTCCCAAAGTGCTGGGATTACAGGTGTGAGCCACTGCGCCCGGCCTCCTACTTTTACATACTTGGTGGTTTCTGTTTTCCAGGGTGAAATCTAGCTACCTGTGGTAATGTAGTTGCAAGTTGCATACAGATAAACGGGTTTGGGAAGCTAGCACTTAAAATACCAGCTATCATTACATATGTTTACATGAATTTTTCTACTGTGATCCTCAAAAACTAAAAACCCTCCATGAGAGACACTCCATTCACAGAAGAGAAAACTGGAGCTCAGAGGTATGGTAGAGCCAGGACTTAGGGGGAGCAGCTGCCCAAGCCCTTCACTATCAGGGCACCCTTCCCAGCTAAGTGACCTGGGCTCCCTCTGCCTGCTTTGCCCTTCCTCAGGGGAGGCTGAAGCTCCAGGTCTTGGTGCCTGGAGAGGACCACTTCAGAGTGCCGTTTCACACTCCTCAGTCAGAGGCTCTACGTTTGCATCTTCAGATGTTCCTGTGAGCCTCTTTTCAGAGATTTGACAATCAGTGAGATCAGCACGGATTCCATAAATATCCTTTTCTATAAATAGCCGTTTCGCGTAAGGCACCTGCTTCAGAATGACAACTACCTTGCTGAGAAAAGCAAGTTTCAGGGTTATGTTTTATTCCCAGTCTCCAATTACAGCTGAGGTGGGTTTTTTTTTTTTTTTTTTTTAACTTTGTAGCCTGAAGGAAAATGTGGAAACCAGGACACTGACCTTAAAGAGTCTGTAAGTTTTTTGCAATGAAAGAAATAAAGTTGGCCGGGCGGGGTGGCTTGTGCCTGTAATCCCAGCACTTTGGGAGGCTGAGGCGTGTGGATCATAAGGTCAAGAGATTGAGACCATCCTGGCCAACATGGTGAAACCCCGTCTCTACTAAAAATGCAAAAATTAGTTGGGCATGGTGGCGTATGCCTGTAGTCTCAGCTACTCAGGAGGCTGAGGCAGACGAATCGCTTGAACCCGGGAGGCGGAGGTTGCGGTGAGCCGAGATCGCACCACTGTACTCCAGCCTCAGCGACAGAGTAAGACTCCATCTCAAAATTTTTTTTAAAAAGAGCAAGAATTTTTTTTTTTTAAAAAAAGGCTTTCTCCTTTTCTGGACAATCGTGTCTTCTTTGCAAGCTCCTTTCCCTGTAAATGCTGGTGTTCCTTGGAGCTCTGCCCCAGACCTTCTTCCACCTAATCATCCTCCACCGGCCGACCCAAACACCCTCAGGGCCTAATTGCCACCCAGAGACCTGTGGCTCCGAGATCCATTATGTCCAAGCCAGGCTCTGTCCTGAGTCTCAGACCTGTCAGGCTGCTGGATGTTGCCACTGCATCCTTCCTACCAGCAGCTCAAACGTAGTGACCCCAAGTGCGATGCAGCATGACTGCCCCATCAACCTCCCACCTGGTGCTCAGCCCAAAACCTGGGAGCTTTCTGTGATTTTGTTTTTTTAGTTCAAAAATATAATTTTGGGGGTAGTATTTTGTCGAGCTTAAAAAATATATTAAGACTTTCAGCCAGGCAAGGTGGCTCATGCCTGTATCCCAACATTTTGGTAGACGAAAGTGGGCAGATCTTTTGAGGTCAGGAGTTTGAGACCAACCTGACCTACAGGGCAAAATGCAGTTTCTACTAAAAATACAAACATTGGCTGGGTGCAGTGGCTCATGCCTGTAATCCTGGCACCTTAGGAAGTCGAGGCAGGTGGATCACTGGAGGCTAGGAGTTTGTGACCAGCCTGGCCAACATGGTGAAACCTTGTCTCTACTAAAAATATAAAAACTAGCCATGTGCAGTGGCTCACACCTGTAATCCCAGCACTTTGGGAGACCGAGGTGGGCAGATTACGAGATGAAGAGATTGAGACCATCCTGGCAACTTGGTGAAACCCCATCTCTACTAAAAACATAAAAATTAACTGGGTGCTGTGGTGCTCACCTGTAGTTCCAGCTACTCAGGAGGCTGGGGCAGGAGAATTGCTTGAACCTTGGAGGCAGAGGTTGCAGAAAGCTGAGATTGTGCCACTGCATTCCAGCCCAGTGACAAAGCAAGACTCCATCTCAAAAAAAAGAGAAAAACACAAAAATTAGCTGGGCATGGTGGTACATGCCTGTAATCCCAGCTAGTTGGCCTCCCAAAGTGCTGGCACCATTAGAAATCTATGTCCTGCTTTTAGGGCTGGGCGTGGTGGCTCACGTCTCCAATCCAGTACTTTGGGAGGCCGAGGCAGGTGGATCACCTGAGGTCAGGAGTTCCAGACCAGCCTGACCAACATGATGAAATTCCGTTTCTTCTAAAAATACAAAAAATTAGCCTTAGTTGCTGGTGGATCTATAATCTCAGCTACTGGGGAGGCTGAAGCAGGAGAATCACCTGAACCCAGGAGGCAGAGGTTGCAGTGAGCTGAGATCATGCCATTGCACTCCAGTCTGGGCAGCAGGAGCAAAAATCTCTGTCTCAAAAATTTTTTTAAAAAAAATTTTGATGAAATCCCATTTATCCAATTTTTGCTTTTATCACTCCTGCTTTTTGTGACACAGCTAAGAAATCTTCGTTTAATCTAAGATGACGAAAATTTATGTCTACCTTTTCCTCTAAGAGAAACTCTTAAGTTTATGTCTGTGATCCACATTGAGTTAATTTTTGCATATGGTGTGAGGTAAGGGTCCAACTCCATTCTTTCATATGTACCACAGAGTTGTCCCATCACCATTTGTTGCAAAACTGTTCTTTTTCCATTGAACCATCCTGGCACTCTTGTCAAAAATCAATTGACCAGGCTGGACATGGTGGCTCACGCCTGTAATCCCAGAACTTTGGGAGGCCGAGGTGGGTGGATCACCTGAGGTCAGGAGTTCAAGATCAGCCTGGCCTACATGGCAAAACCTCTTCTCCACTAAAAATACAAAGATTAGCTGGGCGTGGTGGTGACTACTCGGGAGGCTGAGGCACAAGAATTGCTTGAATCCAGAGGGAGGAAGTTGCAGTGGGCTGAGATTGTGCCATTTCACTCCGGCCTGGGCAAAAGAGTGAAACTCTGTCTAAGTAAATAAATAAATAAAAAATAAAATCAATTGACCATAAATGCAAGCATGTATTTCTGAACTCCCAGTTCTATTCCACTGACCTCTATGCCTGTGCTTTTGTCTGTTCCACCTTCCTTGCCTCTCCACTCCCTGTCACCCTGCATCCTTCCATTCAACAATGAGTTGTGTGTCTGTTGTCTGGGACTGGTGCCGTGCCCAGAGCTGGCATACGTGTACTATGATGAGCAAGATGAACACTATTCCTGCCCTCATAGACCTGATGTTCTAGGAGTGGATACACGATATTTGAGTAAAGGGATAAATAATAAATGTAATTTCTGATAGTGATTAGTGAGTACTATAGAAAACAAAAAAATAGTTATGTGATAGTGGCCGATGGAGGGTTGCAGAGGGGCACCTCACTCAGCCACCTAGAATGGAGTGCAGTGGTGTGATCTCAGCTCACTGCCGCCTCCAGCGCCTGGGTTCAAGTGATTCTCTTCCCTCAGCCTCCTGTGTATCTGGGATTATAGACACCTGCCACCACACCTGACTAATTTTTGTACATTTAGTAGAGGTGGGGTCTGACCATGTTGGCAAAACTGGTCTCAAACTCCTAACCTCAGGTGATCTGCCTGCCTCAGCCTCCCAAAGTGCTGGATTACAGGTGTGAGCCACTGTGCTTGGCTAGAGGGGAACTTTTAAAGTTTGGGATGCTGGGAAAAGCCCCTCTGAGGGAGCGGCTAACTTTTGAGATCAGAATGAGAAGTTTACCATGCTGATTTTGGGATGTAGTGTGCCAGGCAGAGGGGTAGAATTTGCTTGAAGATGAAACTGATACACAAAGAAGGGCAAAGTAGAGACCTGTAGAGCTACAGAGCCAGGATTAAACCATGCCTGAATTCCACCATCAATGGAAAAAAAGAGCCAGGATTAAACCATGCCTGAATTCCACCTTCAATGGAAAAAAAGAGCCAGGATTAAACCATGCCTGAATTCCACCTTCAATGGAAAAAAAGAGCCAGTATTAAACCATGCCTGAATTCCACCTGAATTCCACCTTCAGGCATGGTTTAATCCTGGCTCTTTTTTTTTTTTTTTTTTTTTTCCATTTTCAAGCCTATTTGAATTGAGTTTTCTGTTGCTGACAGCCAATTGTATCCACACTAAAGTAGATGTTTGTCACCAGTAATAGACTTTTTAAGCCCTGAGAGGACTGGAAGATATTTGCCTAGTTCACACTTGCACACGAGTAGTTCTTATATGTCACGTATTTGTTACCAAAATATAAGAATAAGAGATTTCACAGAGACATCCAGATTTTTAGCTTTCAACTGGAAGCTTGGCATTGTGCATAGCAACTATGGTGGAGCTGAGAGCTGGTGACCCTCTTTGGATGAGGAAGCTGGTCTGAACATGAAACTTATTCCTGGAGGAAGAGAGAACAAAGAGGATCACCATTTCCAGAAAAAAATCTTCTTATGGCCCGGCGCGGTGGCTCAAGCCTGTAATCCCAGCACTTTGGGAGGCCGAGGCGGGTGGATCACGAGGTCGAAAGATCGAGACCATCCTGGTCAACATGGTGAAACCCCGTCTCTACTAAAAATACAAAAAAACTAGCTGGGCGTGGTGGTGCATGCCTGTAATCCCAGCTACTTAGGAGGCTGAGGCAGGAGAATTGCCTGAGCCCAGGAGGCGGAGGTTGTGGTGAGCCGAGATCACGCCATTGCACTCCAGCCTGGGTAACAAGAGCCAAACTCCGTCTCAGAAAAAAAAAAAAAAAAAAAAAAAAAAAAAAAAAAAAAAATCTTCTTATATGCTGTGTGCTTGGTTCATTTACGTTCCATGCCTGCCCCCTAGAGGCAGGTAAGTTAGTGACCTCCTTGGACATAAAATAGGCCCAGTGCCAGGAATGAATGAATGGATCGATGGATGAATTTATAACACTTCCCAATTCCTTTTTTATTCTTTTTGAGACAGGGTCTTGCTCTGTCACCCAGGCTGGAGTGCAGTGGCGTGATCATAACTCACTGAAGCATTAATCTTTTGGATTCAAGCAATTTTCCCACCTCAGCCTCTCACGAACTGGGATTACAGGTACCTGCCATGTACCTTACTAGCTTTTATGTTTAGTTTTCTTTAGAGGCAGGGTTTTGCCATGTTGACCAGCCTATTCTCAAACTCCTGGGCTGAAGCAACCCTCCTGCTTCTGCCTCCCAAATGTTGGGACTATTGTACCTGGTCTATTTCCCCAATTTTTATTTATTTATTTTTGAGACAGAGTCTCACTATGTCGCTCAGGCTGGAGTACAGTGGTGCAATCTCGGCTCACTGCAACCTCTGCCTCCTGGGTTCAAGCAATTCTCTGCTTCAGCATACCAAATAGCTGGGATTACAGGTGCTCACCACCACACCTGGCTAATTTTTGTATTTTTAGTAGAGATGGAGTTTCACTATCTTGCCCAGGCTGGTTTTGAACTCCTGACCTCGAGATACACCCACCTCGGCTTCCCAAAGTGCTGGCGTTACAGGCGTCAGTCACCACGCCCGGACTCCCTGCTTTGCCAACTCCTAACACGGTGCATAGCACATAGGTAAGCGTCAAATACTTTGATTTCTCTTAAAGAAACATGAATAGAATTAGATTGTTTTTATATCACACTGATTGCAATTTAGGCAAATATTTACACACAATACTTATTTCTGATATGAGGTTTTTCTCCTTTAGCTGGGTGAACGGGCAGCAAATGCTCCACATCAGGGTTCTCTTTAAAACCGATCCCTTACACTTTCAGCCCAGTAGAGGGCGATCGCAAGAAAGAGAACGGCAATTCAAGGTGAATGAAGAAGGGCTTCCCAGGACCCAGTACTTTCATGGGATTCCTCCAGGAACGCAGAACCATGGAGACCGAGGATCGAATTCAGTATGGCAGCCACTTTTTGGGGTGGTAGTTTAGCATTCTGAACAGATAATACATTCACATAGTGGAGAACTAAACTACATTAAGAAGGTATATAGGGAAACTCCCCCACCCTAATCCTTTTTGCCTCTCTGCTTCACCTCCAACACAGGTACTGTTACTTTCTCTGTGTGCGCTACCAGAAGTTTTAATGTCAACATAAACAAATACCATATCTCTTAACACCCCACCCTATTTTACAATACAAAATGTAGTATTGTTCTCTACCCAGTAGCTAGCTTTGCTTTTTCAAGCTCCATCTTGTAGAATGTTCCAAATCAGCATCGAGAAAGGGCCCTTATCCTTTCTTTCTTTTACAGCTTCAGAGTCCTGCATGGCTCACCAGTGTTATTTTCTATTTGTCTAGCTCCCCATTGATGGGGACTCAGGTTAGCCTCACCTTCTGCTTTAGAAATAAAGCTCGATGAATAACCCTGGATACATTTTGCACACATACAAGTGTATCTATAGCAGTGACTTTCAGCTCCAACTGAACATAAGCATCACCCAGGAGGATTTACAGCAATCCCCAGATGGCTGGGCGCGGTGGTGCACACCTGCACGCTGGGAGGCTGAGGCAGGCGGATTACTTGAGCTCAGGAGTTCCAGAGCAGCCTGTGCTGTCTCTACAAAAGATATAAAAATTAGCCAGGCATGGTGGCATGTGCCTGTAGTCTCATCTACTCGAGTGGCTGAGGTGGGAGGATTGCTTGAGCCTGGAAGGTCAAGGCTGCAGTGTGCTGAGATTGCATCACTGCACTCCAGCCTGGGTGACAGGTTTTTTTGAGGCAGGCAAGACCTTGCCTTAAAAATGAACAACTAAACAAACAACTCCATACCCAGGGCATATCTCAGACCAATTATATCAGAATATCTGGTTGTGGGATCAGGCAATCCTGGTGATTCCCAAGTCCAGCCAGAGCTAGGCATCACTGACCCTACAGGGTAAATGGATTGATCAAGGGCGCACAGGCTTGTAAATTTGCTAGACATTACCAACTGGCCTCCATGGAGGCTTTATGGGGGTTGTGTCAGTTTATACTCGCACCAGCAATGCACAAAGTGGTGTGGTTCTTCATAGCCTCCCTAGCAAAGGAGGCTTGTCAAAGATTTTTATTTTTGCCAACTTGCTAGTTTTTTAAAAAAGATATCTCAGTTTTGCTTTAATTTGTATTTCTCTTATTAGGAGTTGAGGTTGAGCATCTTTTCACATGTTTAAGATCATTTAATCTGTTTGGTCATATTCTGTGCCTATTTTTCTTTTCATTTTCTTTTTTTAAGCTTGACTTCTCTATGTGTTAGCAAGACTAATTCTCTGACTTGCAAACACTTTTCACTGCTTTGACTATTTTTACACTTTGCATAAGGTGGTATGGTATTTTTTTTCCCTAGATCACTTTTTATTTTATTATTTATTTATTTATTTATGTATTTTTGAGACAGAGTCTCACTCTATTGCCCAGGCTGGAGTGCAGTGGTGCAGTCTTGGCTCACTGCAACCTCTGCCTCCTAGGTTCAAGTGATTCTCCTGCCTCAGCCTCCTGGTAGCTGAGATTACAGGCACCCACCACCACGCTTGGCTCATTCTGTATTTTTAGTGGAGATGGGGTTTCACCATGTCGGCCAGGCTGGTCTTGATCTCCTGGCTTCAGGTGATCCACTCCCTTTGGCATCTCAAAGTGCTGGGATTACAGGTGTGAGCCACCATGCCCTGCCTGCTAGATCACTTTTTATATGTTCAGATGTATTCATCTTTTCAATGGTTTTTGGATTCGGATTTGGGTAACATGGTTTATGGTTAGAAGGAAACTCTCCATATTTTCTTATGGCACTTTTGTGATTTCCTTTTTTTTTGAGACGGAGTCTCACTATGTCGCTCAGGCTGGAGTGCAATGGTGTGATTTCAGCTCACTGCAACCTCTGCCCCCCAGGTTCAAGCCATTCTCCTGCCTCAGTCTCCCAAGTAGCTGGGATTACAGGAACCCACAATTATGCCTGGCTAATTTTGTATTTTTAGTAGAAATGGGGTTTGACCATGTTGGCCAGGCTGATCTAGAACTCCTGAGCTTGTGATCTCCTCCCACCCCAGCCTCCCAAAGTGCTGGGATTACAGGCATGACCCACTGCACCTGGCCTGATTTCCTTTGTTTTTAAATTTTTGATCCTTTGGGAATTTTCCCTGATCAATGGATCCATCTTTGCTCTTCTTTCCAGTGGCCCATTGTCCCTTTACCCTTATTAAGGAGTTACGGAGGAAATGCTTTGTGGGGCATGAAATGAGAATTTCTTTGTTTTTGTCTTATTTATAACAGCATCTGCCTCTACTCTCCTGAAACCGTGTTCCTATCCACCCACCCATTCAACTAAGCATCGATTGACTCATTCATTCATTCAATTTCTTGTTTATTGCTTTTTCTTGTGGAGAATTCCAATATTAATTGGACATTGTCCCTGACCTTTTGGGTTTCCATTTAGGATTTGTTTTTATCACTTAATAAACAACGATGATATTTTATCGAATGTCTAGTATATTGGTTACATGTATCATTTCAATTAAACTGAAAGCAGTGGTGTCAGTTATATTCTTTTTCCGATTTGAGGAAAGTAATTTCAGAGTGGTTTTAAGGCTTTCCAACGGCCCCCCGTTGGAAAGTGGCAGTGCTGAATGCAATTCAAGAGCCCACTCTTCAGAACCCTGGCTTTTCACCTGCCTGGACGCTGTAACTGGTCTCTGTGGAATGCCTGGATGAGGGAATGAATGAATGAGTCAGTGAAGGAATGAGGAAGACCGAATGAGTCAGCTCTTGCTTTCAGAGTAGCCCAAAGGGAGAGGTTAAGATGGGAATCCAAATGACCAGAATCCAGACTAAACAGTGAGCCCACCCGCGTTTTGGAAGCAGTCCACTTTCTACCCCACTCCTATTCAAAATACTTTATTCTTTCCAATTCCTCCCCACCTAGACTCCATGGAACCAAACGCTGGGGTAGGGACGGTGGCCAGCCTGTCTCCTTGGGTTTGATGCATTACATCATCCACGTGGAGGTCCCCGGAGGAGCTTGGCAGCCCTACAGCCTCAGGGCAGGGGGGTGGGGAGAATGAGTAAGGGGGAGAGGGGGAGTAAGAGGAGGCAGTAGGGGACAGGGAGGGAGCAGATACCAGGAGGGTAAGTGGAGAAGAGGGAGGGGAAGGCAGGGAGAAGCAGGGGAGGGGTCAAGGAGAAGAAAGAAGAGAGCTTGGGGGGAAGGAAACAGGGAGGACGAAGAAGTTTTGGGCTGGGATAGGCAAGAAGAGGGAGGAGAAGACGAGGAATGAGGGGGTAAGGGAGAAAGAGGGGAGGGAAGGGACGGAGGGAGGAGAGATCAGGGAAGTGGGGGAAGCAAGGGGTCGGGGGAAGAAGAGGAAGGAGGAGGGAAAGGAGGAAGGCGGGGTGGGAAAGAGGGTTGGGGAAGTGGAAGTTTCCAGAGAGGGGTCGGGAGGGGAGGAGGGGAAGTGAGAAGGAGGAGGAGGGAGCAGAAGGATGTGGGTGGGGGGGAGAGCTTAGGGATGCTGGGGGTAAGAGCGGGAGGGAGGAGGGAGAGGGAGGAGGCAAAGCCCCTACTCCGGCCCCCACTGCGGAGTTGCGCAAGCCTCCCGGGCTGGGATTGGCCGCCGGAGAATCAAGACGCTCCGCCCACGCAGCCCGGCGACCAGTGACGAGGCGGGCCGCGGCCTGGGCGGCCAATGGGCGCGGGGGGGCGGGGCGGGTCGCGGCCCGGGGGTCCCCGCGCGCGCTCCGTCCGCAGTGAGATCCGCCGCCGCGCTCGGAGCTCGCAGACGCCGCGTCGCCGTCGCCACCGCCTCCCGCCCGTGCGCCCTCGGCGCGTCCCCGCCGCGCTCGCATCCCCGCCGCCGGCCAGGGGCGCGCTCGGCCGTCCCGGGCAGTGTCCCCCCTGCGGCCCCGCGGCCATGGCCACCAAGATCGACAAAGAGGCTTGCCGGGCAGCGTACAACCTGGTGCGCGACGACGGCTCGGCCGTCATCTGGTAGGAACTTCTCATTCCTCTCCGCGCCCCGCTCCCCGGGCTCGCGCGGGGCCTCGCGCGCCGGGCCGGCCTCCGGGCGGGACGGGCTCGGGACCTCCCGTGCTGTCTTCCTCGCCGGACTCGGGGACGGCGTGCGGGCCCCCGCGGGCTCCTCCGTGGCCAGCGCGTGCGTTAGATTGTCCTCTGCGAGCGCTGCGCCCCGCGGCCACCAGCGCTGATGTGTGTGTGTGTGTGTTTTTTTTTTCTTCTCCCAACCCAAAGGGTGACTTTTAAATACGACGGCTCCACCATCGTCCCCGGCGAGCAGGGAGCGGAGTACCAGCACTTCATCCAGCAGTGCACAGGTAGGGGGGCGCGCCCGCCGGGCGGATGCGTGGTCGTTGGGAGGCTGTCAGCACCCGGGGAGCGGCGGCCAAGGCCAGCCCTGGTGGAACTGGTGGCCACGTGCGGTGCCCCTAGCGCACAGCGTGGGAGGAGCCCGATGGGAGCGTTTTAAGGCCTCATAAAACCTTCTGTCCTCTGGACATCCGAAGCAAGCGAAGTGACCCACCTGCCTCTGCCCTTCCACAATGCCCTCTCCAGGCCGGGCGGCTTTTACCCCCCGTGGTTCACTGGTTTTCCAGGGTCAGCTCCTGTGTTTCCAGACTGCAGTGTCCAGCTCTTCCCACCATCCCCTCTGAGCCCAAATACGAACAGGCTAGGGGCTGGTTGGGAGAGAAAGAAACTCAGCCGCGCCCTCTTTTTTCCCACTATCATTGTCTGGCTGTGTGCTGATTTGATGTGATTTTTAATTTGAGGAGTAGAGGCAGATGCAAAAGAGTACACACCGTATGATTCCATTTATAAGAAATCCTAGACAAACCGAGGCTAATCTATGGTGTGAATGTCAGAATTGAGGTTAGCTTTTGGGACAGATAGCCAGTGATGGGGAGGGGCACACCACCGCGACTGCTGGGAGCTGGAATGTCCCATATGTTGATCTGGGAGGGCATTACACAGGTGTTTATCCCCGTAAAGAATCAGCAGACTGTATACTTAAGATTTGTGTGCCTTAGGCACTTCGCTGTGGTGTGTGATCCATGAAAAGAAAGACCACATGGCAGGCATCACCTTCAACCCCTCAGTAGTGGCAGAGGCTGTGTGATGTTGCTATGGGACCCTTTAAAGAGGTCTTTAGTTGGAAGCAGCTCCCATCTCTGGTCTTTAGTTGGAAGCAAACTTTCTCAGACAAAGGCAGCACAGGTCAGAGGTTAGTTAAGGCGTGGACCCTCAGCCAGACTTCTTGTTTTTTTCTTTTTGAAATGGAGTCTTGCTCGGTTGCCCAGGCTGTAGTACAGTGGTACAATCTCAGCTCACTGCATCCTCCATCTGCCGAGTTCAAGTGATTCTCCTGCCTCAGCCTCCAGAGTATCTGGGACTATAGGCTCCCACCACCATGCCTGGCTAATTTTTGTAGTTTTAGTAGAGACAGGGCTTAACCCTGTTGGCCAGGCTGGTCTCAAACTTCTGACCTCAGGTGATCAGCCCGCCTTAGCCTCCCAAAGTGCTGGGATTGCAGGCATGAGCCACCCACCCGGCCAGCGGTGTGGGTTTAAATCCCTGAATGGCTGCTTCCTGGCTGTGTGGTTTGGAGTGAGTTTCTTTATCTCTGGGGTTGTTAGTTTCTTGACCTGCATTCTCACAGTGCTGTTGTGAGGATCAGTGAGTCAGTGTGTATAAAATGCTCAGAACAGTGTCTGGACATGATTGTTTGCGAAATAAATAAAAAGTACAAAATTGGGCCAGGGATCATGTGGGTGTTTCTTTCCTTAACTGCTTCCATAATTGAATTATATTTTGTATTTAGTTGAATTCAAAGGATATTTGTGGAGTGACTGCTAGAGGCTGGGTGACACTAAGAACACATGAGCGTGTGCGCGTGCGCGCACACACACACACACACACACACACACACACACAACTAAAATTTCTCCTTGAGTGCTGGCTCTAGAAATTCATTCATTGCTTTTGTAAACAGTCGGCCTAAAATAGCAGCATGAAGCACTGTAAGGACGTGGAGAGTTGGCAGGACACGATTTGAACCCAGGCCTCCGTCCCTCTACCTCTGTGGCTAAATGCTTTTGCACGTGGAGTAAGTGCAAACTCTTTAACTCTCTCCCCTCTGGTGAGTGAACAGCCAAGAGATCCAGCAGTGTTTCTGCTTTGCCGGCTCTGAGGCTGTGCTTTGCGCGCCAGCTTCCCTCGCTGAATTTGGCTTCTCTCCTCCAATGTCCACCCATTACTCCCCTCCCCCATCAAACCATGTTCTGTGTCTCAAGGTCCTGTTCTTGCCAGCAAGTAGAAGGTGATGAGGAAGACAGCATCCCTCCCATTAGGAGACTCCTGGCAGGTACTCCCAGGCCTCGGTGCAGTGGGAGAACACCTCCTGCCTCCCCGAGGCTTGTGGTTTTCTGCTCAGACCCACCCCCTGCCCCCAAGGGATGGGAGTGGGGAGTGGCGAACGTCTGGCAAGGAAGCTAAAAATGCTTCCCTGCTGCGTGCTGTGTGTGGATCCTCATGAATGGGCCTTGGGAGCTTCAGCTGAAGTCGGCTTTCTTTCCCTGCCATCTGTTGGACAAACGCATAGGGGAATTACGGTTGCTGTGTCTGCTCTTGTTCCTCTTGGAAAAGCTTGTTCCTTCCTGCTGTTGTGTCCTCATAACACGGGGACAATGTTCTCAACACCAGCACTGGCTGGATACCAGTCACCACGCTTGACATCCTTATCTGGCATATGCCTCAGAACAGCCCATTGTGGCAGGTACTGGGGTTGTTGCCGTTCTACGATGAGGAAACTGAGGCCCAGAGAAATTCAGAGACTTCCCGAGTTTACCCAGCTAGAAAGTGGCAGAGCCAGGACTTGAACCCAGGCAGGCTAGCTCAGGGCCTGTGCTCCAGGCCTCTGAGGAAGTTGTTCAGATTCTCACCTCTTGTGGGATTGTTTGCTGGTTGCAAATAAATGACATTTGCCCACTTGTGGGGCAGTGAGGGCTCTTTTGTGGCTCCAATTCCCTGCCAGGTATCCTGACAGGCCCGAGAAGAAAGGTTCCACTCTGGCTCGGGCTTCCTGCTTCCAAACATCTCACAAGATGGGCAGCAGACTTGGAAGGCCAGAAACAGCCACCTGGGGAAACGGGCCTTCCCGGGGCCCTGCCCTCCTCCCACACTCCCCGCTCTGGCTCTCAGTCACGCTCTCTGAAACATTCCTTCCCTGGCCCTCCCACCCCAGGCTGCCTACTGTCCCTTCTCCCCTTCCTCCTCCTCCAGGGCTTCCCAGAGTGGGATCTCTCCACCCAGCCTCCCCTCCTCATCTCTCCCCAGCTCCCTGGCCTGGCCTTTCCTCCCTTGGAGTTGTGTTCCAGAAGGCCGCTGGGTGTCTGTGCTGCCAGGCCAGTGCCCCCGCACTCATCCTCCCGATCTGTCTGCCTGCCAGTGGGACCCGGCACCCTCTGCTTCTTCTGGACTTGCCTGGCTCCCAGCCTTCCTCGCTGCCTGCCCCCCCACCACCTCTGCCCCACTGCCACCTCTGCCCCGCCACCGCCTCTGCCCGGCCACCGCCTCTGCCCTGCCACCGCCTCTGCCTGGCCACCACTGCCACTGCCCCACTGCCTCTGCCCGGCCATCTCCTCTGCCCAGTCACCGCCTCTGCCCCACTGCCTCTGCCTGGCCACCGCCTCTGCCCCGCCATCGCCTCTGCCCCACCACCACCTCTGCCTGGCCACTGCCTCTGCCCCACTACCACCTCTGCCCGGCCACCCCCTCTGCCCCGCCACCGCCTCTGCCTGGCCATCACCGCCTCTGCCCGGCCACCGCCTCTGCCCCACTGCCTCTGCCCGGCCACCACCTCTGCCCGGTCACTGTCTCTGTCCCACTGCCTCTGCCCAGCCACCGCCTCTGCCCCGTCACCGCCTCTGCCCCACCGCCTCTGCCCGGTCACCACCTCTGCCCGACCACCGCCTCTGCCCCGCCACCGCCTCTGCCTGGCCGCCACCGCCTCTGCCTGGCCACCACCACCTCTGCCCGGCCACCGCCTCTGCCCCACTGCCTCTGCCCGGCCACCACCTCTGCCCGGTCACTGTCTCTGTCCCGCTGCCTCTGCCCGGCCACCGCCTCTGCCCGGCCGCCGCCTCTGCCCCACCACCTCTGCCCCGCCACCGCCTCTGCCCCCCCTGCCTCTGCCCTGCCACCGCCTCTGCTCTGCCACCGCCTCTGCCCAGCCACCGCCTCTGCCCGGCCACCGCCTCTGCCTGGCCACCGCCTCTGCTCTTGCTTCTTGCTCCGTAGCTCAGTTCGCCTGGGATGGTCAGAGACCTTGCAAGGGCAGTGAGAGATGCCCAGTGCACATGAATGTAAGCAGAAGATCAATCTGTGCCTTCTGGGTTGGAAACTCCAGGGGAAGTTCTAGCAGCAGCAAAGGCTGCCCAAACTCCAAATAGTTCTCTTCCTTCTTCTAGCTCTGTCTTTATCCTTCGTCTCCATTCTTGCAGGGAGGGGAAGGTTTACCCCCTGGGTAGAGCCATTTTGGTGGTGAAACAGAGCAAGCCTCTTTGCCAGTGATTTTGGGGGTCCCTGAACTGACTGTCTTTGGCCCCCCCCGAGGTCATGTGCCCATCCCCAGCCCAGTCACTGGGACTCTGGGTGGCCAGGCCTGGACTGCATGCCCATCCCTGGAGTTGGGGGATGGCGCAGCCCCACCCAAAGCAGGACACTGACTGGGGGAGGTGGCTTCCTAGGGAAGAATGGCATGCCACTTTCAGGAAAAGGTCCGTTTGTCCCTTAACATCCCTACCTTCCTCTTTATAGGAACAGTCAGTCTCTTTACCCTTAATTTTCTTTGTCTGGTGTCCACTCTATTCTCCCTTGCTGGGGTAAATCTTTCTATAATACATTTCTAGTCAAGTCACTCCTCTTGTTAACCTTCTATGGCTCCCTTCTGCCCACTGGATTACACTCCGGCTGTCTGCTTGACTTTCTAGTCGGTCTGTCCCCACCCACATCTCCTCCCCAGCAGCTCCACACAGCCTCCCTCATGCACCTGCAGCCCAACACTGAGACTTTCCCCGCCTTGGTGTTTTCGATTTTGGAGGTTTCTACTGTGAGGAATTCCTCTTCCCCGTCTTGACTCATCTAGGATTCAGCTGCCTACCTAACTTAGTGTGATTCCTTCTTAATTTCAACTCTGAGGACGCTTTGGAATCAGCAACACTCTAGGCCAGGCATGGTGGCTCATGCCTGTAATCCATGCACTTTGGGAGGCCAAGGCAGGCAGATCGCATGAGGTCAGGAGTTTGAGACCAGCCTGATCAACATAGTGAAACCCTGCCTCTACTAAAAATACCAAAATTGGCAGGTGTGTGGTGGCGGGTGCCTGTCATCCCAGCTACTCGGAAGCTGAGGCAGGAGAATCACTTGAACTGGGGAGGCAGAGGTTGCAGTGAGCCGAGATCACACTGCACTCTAGCCTGGGCAACAGTGAGACTCTGCCTCAAAAAGAAAAAAAAAAAAAAAGAAAAAGAAAAGAAGAAAGAAACATTCTAGATTGACATCTCAGCTCTGCTTCTCACTCACTGTGTGGCCTTGGACAAGTGCATCCCTCCCTCTGTGCCTCAGTTTTTAGGTCTGTAAAATGGGGATCCTGACATCCCTAACTCTGAGGGTGACTGGGAGGGTTCACTGAACTAACGCACCTGAAATGAGAGCACAGGCCGTGGTATGTGTCGGTTGCCTTTACCACTGCTTTTCTTTTCTTTTTTTTGAGACAGAGTCTTTCTCTGTTGCCCAGGCTGGAGTGCAGCCTCTGCCTCCCAGGGTCAAGTGATTCTCCTGCCTCATCCTCCTGAGGTTTGGGTTTTGTCGGATGGCCTGGGTTTAAATATTTGGCAGTCATGTGCTCTGCAGCAGGTAAGTTAGTCTGGTAACCTGCTACAATGCGGTCATTAGGATGATTAAGGAAGCAAGTCCTTATGCTACTTGGGACATAGTAGGCGCTCCATAAATGTCGGTTACTGTGATTGCCATTTGTGTTTGTGGAATTTAAGTGATGTGGAAGTAGAGTTCTGGAGCACCAAGAAGATGGAAGGTGGGGAGATGATGGGAAGGAAGTGAGTGCTGAGCTGGGCTGGAAGGTCAGAGCCCCTGGGAGCCGGAAGCAGTCAGGGCTCAGCTGGCCAATGTGGATGGAAAGGGGCCATTTACCAGAGTGACTGGTCATGTGGTCTACCTGACCAGAGCAGAAAGGGTTTACAGATCACCTGTGTGTGACCAGGCCATGGCTGGGGCTATCTATGAGATCACATTTTGTTTCTGTACCGTTGAAGTAATATGTATTCTTTGTAGCATATTCATAAAGCAAGACTAAACCAAAAGAGGAGCATGCCGAGTAGAGTTCAGATATAGTTCACCACTCAGAAGCCTGCTTCCTCATTCATTCATTTATTCCTTCATTCTCCTGTTCATTTACTCATTCAGTGCTTTCTGCACATGGGAGTTACTCTGTGGGGCATGGTTCTAGGCACTGAGGGTAAATATAGAAGCAGAGAAGGCCCCTGTCCTCATGGAACTGACATTGTATTGTCATCTTCCAGGACAGACCACTGGTCTCATTTTTATGTGTATTGTTGAAATATTTTTCTATACTGCACATGGGGATCACAGTACAGATATTTTAGAGCCACCTCCCCTCACAACTGTAATTCCAAAGCTTCCTCCCTATCTTCCCCTCTTCTTCTGCAGTAGAGTTTAAAATGGCTACATAGTTTCTTTCATACAAATGTAACATTGTTAACCCAGTCCTCTATCCATGGACTCCAAATTATCTGTTGCAAGCAGTTTTATTTTAGAAGGAATCCAGGCATCTGGGAATGAGTCCAGTTTGTTGGTGCAGATTTTAGGAGGATTGGTTGAAAGCATCAGCGGTAGAGCTGGGGTGTCTTGTTTTCAGCGATAGCCTTGCTGTGCTGTGTGACCTTGGGCAGATCTCCCCGACCCCTCTGTTTTCTCTGTAAAGATGGAATAATGCCTGCACCTACGTTGTTGTCAGGATAAACTGGCGTGTTCCATATAAAGCTTCTAGAGTACTGCCAGCTACAGGGGAACTGCTCAATAAATGTGGTCATTGTTAAAATAGCACCTTCTAGAAGGCGTCCCATATTAATAGGTAGGTTGAAATAAATTTGAGATGTGGGGTGGTTATCAGAAAAGGCATCTTCAAGAAGGGCAGCATCAACTTGGTTGGAGGTAGGTGCCCTGTGACATTTGTTGGGTGATATTCTGGGTAGAGATGATATTCCCATGAGGCTCTGGTCGGTCCTAAACATCACACAGAGAGATGTAGGAATTGATTTTTTTTTTTTTTTTTTTTTTTTTTTGAGACAGAGTCTTGCTCTTGTCACCCATGCTGGAGTATAATGGCACAATCTTGGCTCATTGTAACCTCTGCCTTCCGGGTTCAAGCAATTCTCCTCTTTCAGCCTCCTGAGTAGCTGGGATTACAGGCATGTGCCACCATGCCCAGCTAATTTTTTGTATTTTTTTTTTTTTTTTTTTGAGACGGAGTTTCGCTCTTGTTACCCAGGCTGGAGTGCAATGGCGTGATCTCGGCTCACCGCAACCTCCGCCTCCTGGGTTCAGGCAATTCTCCTGCCTCAGCCTCCTGAGTAGCTGGGATTACAGGCACGTGCCACCATGCCCAGCTAATTTTTTGTATTTTTAGTAGAGACGGGGTTTCACCATGTTGACCAGGATGGTCTTGATCTCTTGACCTCGTGATCCACCCGCCTCGGCCTCCCAAAGTGCTGGGATTACAGGCTTGAGCCACCGCGCCCGGCACATTTTTTGTATTTTTAGTAGAGATGGGGTTTCACCATGTTGACCAAGATGGTCTTGATCTCTTGATCTCGTGATCCACCCGCCTCGGCCTCCCAAAGTGCTGGGATTACAGGCTTGAGCCACCGCGCCTGGCCAGGGTTTTATTTTTGAGTGATACCCTGGAGGACTGCTGAGCCAACGGTAATTCTCTGCACTCTGTAGTCTCCCGCTGCCTTCTCTACCCACGTATCTGTTGCTGGGAGGCCCTGAGCCACACTGTGTGGCTTTATTCATGTGTCCAAAGGGGCATGGGCTTTGTGATGGCTCCTTCAGTCTGCTGCATGGTGATATTTGTGGTTTCTTTTGTGTTTGTGGCCGTGTTACCCATGATGAAGGATGGTGGATGTGTGTCTTCCTGCTGAGTACAGTGTCTCATGTTCACAAAAGGCATTCCCTAAATATTAGTTGAATTGGGTTTTTGCTGCTTGAAAATCTTCAGAAATTAATGTGAACTTTGGGAAAGCATTGCTTATAGCTTTTGTAGGTGTTATAAATACCTCCTGGTCTCCCTTCCTTTCTTTGCCCCATTTCATTTGGGCGCCATCCACACCCAGCGCAGGGAGCTCTGTGCCTAGGTCTTTGCAATGTTCCAGTTGCCAAGTGTAGTGGTCATTTCTTTGTCTCACATCCACTTTACCTCCCTCCAGCATTTGCCAGTGGCCACCACCTCCTGAAAAAATACTCCCCGTCGCTTCTGCTTCTGCGCAGCTCGATTTGCCTAGTTCTTCTTTTATATCTCTCTCCTCTCATTCTCACTTCCTTCTGCTGCTTCTCCTTCCCCCGCCTGCCCGGTAAGTCTAAGCATTTCTTAGGGCTCCACCCTTGATCATGACCTTGTCTTCTCTAGGACATTTCTTGAGCATCTACTATGTGCCAAGCCCTTTGCCAAGTACTGAACCGAGTCCTTTCCCTAACTGCAGTCAGCTTGCAGTCCAGGCCAGGGGTGGTTTTCTAGACTGCAGGTTGGGTTGCTCCCCAGCCCCCCACTCCCAACACCTTTCCCCGTAAGGTCCAAACACTCAGACGTGACATGGGTGCCCTTTATGACAGGTACTGGCCAGCCAGTGCCTCCAGTGCACGTCCCCAACATATACGACAGTGATCTCAGTGGTGCCCAGTCCCGGGCACTATGTAGGGACTCTGCGTGTATTAGCTCATCTAGTTTATCTTATCTCTGAGGGAGCTATGAGCACAGTGACACCCAGAAGTAGAAATTATCCCCATTTCACTCAGAAGGAACCTGACGTTTTCCTTGGAGAGCCAGAGTCGCTTGCTGGAGATGCTGCAGTCACAGAAAGAACTGCACTTTGACTCCAGGTCTGTGTCCGAGGCGCCCAGCTCTTCCCCAAGCTGTGCC
The DNA here is from genome assembly GCF_048565385.1 of Saimiri boliviensis. Lineage (NCBI taxonomy): Eukaryota > Metazoa > Chordata > Mammalia > Primates > Cebidae > Saimiri > Saimiri boliviensis. Next base: position 98,649,194 of record NC_133449.1, on the reverse strand, counting down.
ACCCTGCCTCCCTGCTTCCCTAGGCATGGTGGGCACGCTTCCCTCTGCCTGCACTGTCTTCATCTGTTTTGCTTTCCTGGAGGACTTCTACACACCCATCAAGGCCCAGTGTAAATGTTCCCTCTGCTCGGACGCCCTCCTTGTCTTCATGGTGCTGGTGTCCTGCGTGGTGGTGTGTCTATTTCTTCAGCTCCTTGGTGGAGAATCCCCTCCCTTCACGGTTAGCTGGCTCCCAATCTCTTTTTCTCCCTGGGTATGTCGCTTACTTGAGTGGGCCCAAGTCATGGGCTGTTTCCTGGGGTGTAGGTTTTCCCAGCAAATGCTGGCTCTCCACCCCTTTGTCTCTTGCTTAGAGAAGAGAACCCATGGCTGGGTTCACGTTCCAGTCCTATTATAAGCTGTGGGCACCTGGGACACAATCCCGCAGTTAACTCCAGTGGGCGCTGGGACAGAGTCCCCAGTTAAGTGCTGTGGATGCTGGGACGGAATCCTGCAGGGACCCTTAGAGGAACGTGGAGGGTGCAGCCCTGGGGGCAGGGACACATAGCTGCTGACTCTTGTCCCCCATTGGCTCAGGGGTCCTTTAGGGGCTTTAGGATTTCTGCACTCCAGGCTGTGCCGCTGTGGGGGTTGAGCAGCTGGCACATGGCAGGATGTCGTGGGGTACCCAAGTGGCTACTCCCATGACCACTGAAACCAGAGGTGGCAGTTGAGAAGGTGACAAGGAGTCAAGAAGCATCTCCTTGCAGCGTTTAGCAGTGCCTGAGATCACAGCCGCATGTGCAATCATGCACCTGTTGATCGTGTGACTTTCCTGGGGGCATCCAGGCCCTTCAGGGCAGAGACTGGTCAGCTTTGTTCTCTGCAGTATTGGCAGCGCCAGGAACGGTACCTGGCATCCTGCACAGATGTTGTTGAGTAGGCAAATGAATGACAGTCTGTGTGGATGCCCAAGAACTAAACTGACACAGGAGGGGCTGCTGTCCCCTCCTCCAAAATAGCAGCCCCGCAGTCCACAAGGCTCCTTGGCCGCTACCACTGGCCATGTGACTGCTCTGGCCCCAGGCCCAGGGATCTTTCTCCAGAGCTCAGGCATCACCACCTTCGTCTCACTCTTAGACATGTGCCTGTGACTTTTCTCATTCAGCTTGGTAGCCTCAACAGTGGCAGGTCCCCACAGGCCAGTTTCTGAAGGCAGGCATGGCACCTCAGCATTTAATACTTTATTTCATTAGTGCATGTTGAAATAAACCTGCCATAGATCTTGTTTTTGGTTTATGGTCCTTAGTTTTTGGTCATCACATTTTTCTTCATGCATTTATTCTTATTTTGTCTTCTATGTACTTAGGTAAGCTTTGTTGCCAGTAATAAATAAACAGGTTGATAACAGTAATGATTAACAGTGCACCTTTATTGGGCCAGGCATTAGCTGAGGTCATTGTGTTAATTTCCTATGGCCGCTGTAATAAATGACCACAAACTTAGTGAACTAAAGCAACATAATGTATCATCCTACAGTTCTGGAGGTCAGAAGTCTGACATGCGCCTCATAGGGCTAAAATCCAGGTGTGGACAGGGCTGGCTCCTCCTGGAGGCTCCAGGGATAATCCATTTCCTTGCCTTCTCCTGCTTCCAGAGGCTGCCTACATTCCTTGGCTTGTGGCCTCTTCCTCTGTTTTCAAAGCCAGCAGTGGCAGGTCGAGTCCTCAATGATGCCATCTCTGGTTCTGGCCCTTCTCCCCACCCTTCCCCATTAAAGGACTGCAAAGATCGCGTTGATCTCATCCAGATAACCCTTACCTTAATCACATCTGCAAAGTCCCTTTTGCCATGTGAGGGACATAGTCACAGCTTTGGGGTTTAGGACGTAGATGTCTTGGGGGTCACTGTTTTGCCTGCCACAGTCACTTACTTGCGATTTCACTTAATCTGTGCCGTGAGCCAGCGTTGCGGACCCTGTTGTCCTGTTTCATAGCCGAGGCAGCACTGAGGCCGGGCTGCAATCCTTGCCTGGTGCGTGTGCTTCTTGCCCCAATCCTGACACCCCCTGCACCCCAGCTTGCAATGTAAAATCTTTGTGAAACAAGGAGGGAAGACCACAGGAGGCTCTTTTGTAGAACACCGAGGGGCGGATCTACGGCCCAGGCCCAGGCCATGGGCAAGCCCTGGCACTGTTGAGAGGCCACTGTTGCTTAGAGGACATTTCTGCCGTTGTTGTTGACACAGAAAACCTGTGAGTGTCCCTGGGAAGCAACATGCCTTAAGTCCTGAACCCAAATGCCCCCTCCTGTGCTGGAGAGACTTTCCCGGGAAATCCTGACTTACCTACTTTTGCCTGAAGGGCCGGCCTTTGGAGGTCATCTGATGTGACCCGGAAGCACTTTGCTCCCCTTTCTGGCTAGAATTCTACCCTGCTTATAAAATGGAATGTATTGTTCATGGCTTGCAAGTAAAAGCTGCTGCCACCTCAGGCAGGCCAGGGGTCAGCTGGAGCTGCGGGAGGGTTGAAAAGAACCTGGCTTGGCCGGGCGCAGTGGCTTAAGCCTGTAATCCCAGCACTTTGGGAGGCCGAGGCGGGTGGATCACGAGGTCAAGAGATCGAGACCATCCTGGTCAACATGGTGAAACCCCGTCTCTACTAAAAATACAAAAATTAGCTGGGCGTGGTGGTGCACGCCTGTAATCCCAGCTACTCAGGAGGCTGAGGCAGGAGAATTGCCTGAACCCAGGAGGCCGAGGTTGCGGTGAGCCGAGATCGCGCCATTGCACTCCAGCCTGGGTAACAAGAGCGAAACTCTGTCCCAAAAAAAAAAAAAAGAGAAAAAAGAAAAGAACCTGGCTTGAGATGCAAAGAGCCAGGCTCCTGACCCTGCAGCCACAGCCCGCTCTGGGCCAGTGCCTGACACCGGCAGCTCCTGTAGCCTGCCCTGTGACACCATTTGCTCTGCTCTGGATTTGGCCAAACCTGGCTGCTGTGTGGCTGATTCTTAGAAACACCACCCTCTCTTCCTGGGTCACTTTGATCACTCATCCCCCCAGCAAATATGAACTGAGGACGCATGGTGTGCCAGGCACTCGAGCTGGAAGAGCTCAGTGGGGTACATCGCAGTGCCCGACCTTGGCAGTGTACTGAAAACCAAGGGCGCGTTTTATGCTGTGTAAATGTATCTTAGGTTTAAAAAGCATAAAGAAAAAAGGAGCATGAAGCTTCTGGGTGGGCAGGAGAGCCGGAACGTATCAGGGCCATGGGGTGGGGGCCGTGGGAGGGGAGCGTGGGTGGGGAGTGGGGAGGTGGGGAGCAGGGGGTGAGGGCTGTGGGGGGTGAGTGTGGGGTGGGGAACTAGGGATGGGGGCTGTGGGATGAGGGCTGTGGGGGGACTGAGTGTGGATGGGGAGCGCAGGGGTTGGGGAGGGGGTGTAGTGTGGGTGTGGGCCATGGAGTGAGGGCTGTGGGAGTGCAACGTGGTGGGGAGTGAGAGGGGAGCATGGGTGAGAAGTGATTTGGGGAGCCTGGGGTGGGGGCCGTGGGGCTGCAGCGGGAGGGAGTGGGAAGAGGGTGGTGAAGGTGGAGATCATGGGGTGGGCGTCATGGGGGGAAGTGTGGGTAGGGAGTGGGGGGTGGAAAGCATGAGAATGGGGAGTGGGCAAGGCCCAGGGCACAGTGGCCCCGGGAGCCATGTGAGGCCTCTGGGTTCTTCTGGAGCAGCACGCGTTTGATCCCCACTACTTCGTTCCGCATCCTCCTACCACTGTGCCCTGGCCCTTTTTGTGGCTCATTCCTGGCTGGACAGTCTTGTTCTGCCACTGCTTCCTCTGGGTCCCCTGGGACTCCACAGGCCCTGAGCTCCTTGCCCTGAGTGCAACCCTGCCTCTCTGCACTGAGCTCCCGCTCTCCTACTGCCTCCATTCGCTTCCCAGTCATTGCCATTGTCACCGTTGGTCCCAAGGCTGCCTTGTCCTTATCATCCTCACCTAACGCTTCTCAAAACTTTCTGTGTGCCAGGCCTGATTCCCAGGGTGCTACCCCCTCAGCTGGCTCTGATGAAGATCGCCGTGCTGTGTCACCCATGAGGAGACCTCCAGGGGGAGGCTTGCTGGTCTCCTGGGCTCTCAGTGGGTCCCCCTATGTTTAGGGCAGAGCTGCAACCCCATGTTGTACCTGCGGCCGGGTTCCAGTGTGCTCACTCAGAGCCTGGCGCAGAGCCCTGGCTGAGTCACACTTCGTTGTCTCGGTCCTTTGGGAAGAGGGGAGGTTCTGCCTTGGGTATGGCATGGTGTAATGAATAAGTGAATCCTTAGAAAAGTAAAGTGAGTCGGCCATCCCCGTGGGGGCTGGTGGTACGCATGCTTGGGGCTGGAGTGCTGTTCAAGTCCGTGGGGAAGGAGAGCTGGCTGCGAGTTCTGCCCTGGCCGACCAGGGGCTCCCAGGCAGAGATGGAGAGACCTTGGGGAACTGGGGGGCAGAGAGGGGAAGTCATTGGGCCGTTGTCGCATGGGAGGAAAGGGGCAGAGCCGGGACCCAAACCCTGGTCTCAGGGCTCTCGTGCGGCTGCACCCCTCTGGGTACTGTCCCTGGTGCACGTGAAAGGTGGAGAAGCAGCTTCCCCCTCGTCGGCACCGCGGGTTCCGGCACCGTGACTCCGGCAGCGCTGCCTTGGCCTGCCCTATCCACGCACCTTATTTTTTTTGCAATGGAGTCTCATTCTGTCACCCAGGCTGGAGTGCAGTGGTGTGATTTCAGCTTCCTGCAACCTCTGCCTCCTGGACTCAAGCGGTTCTCTTACCTCAGCCTCCTGAGTAGCTGGGATTACAGGTGTGCTCCACCATGCTTGGCTAAGTTTTGTATTTTTAGTAGAGACAAGGTTTCGCCAGGTTGGCCAGGCTGGTCTTGAACTCCTGAGCTCAAGTGATCTGCTTGCCTCGGCCTCCCAGAGTGCTGGGATGACAGGTGTCTGGCTCCATGCACTTTTATTAAATGACAAAATTGTTGAAACGAATCACTTGTTATGTCTGTCCATGTTCATTCCTGCCTGTCTATTCATTCCTGTTTTCCAGGGGCAGAAGTCATAGTTTAGAAATCCTGAGGAGGAATTGGTTTTCTTCTTCTTCTTCTTCTTTTTAATTAAAGGGAAATAAGTTTTTTGAGACAGAGTCTCAGTGTGGCCCAGGCTGGAGTGCAGTGGTGCGGTCATAGCTCACTGCAGCTTCAATCTCCTGGAGTCAAGCTGTCCTCCTGCCTCGGCCTCCCAAAGTGTTGGGATTACAGGTGTGAACCACTATGCCCATCTTCTTGGTTTTATTCTTACAAAATGGCACCCTCGGTTGAACTGAAATGCAGCTGCAAATTGGGAACTGAAAAGTCTCTGAGAAGTCCAAGATGACGTGCAGATGTGGTCATTTATTCAGGAAGCGTGTAGTGAGCACATGTGCGCGTCGTCTGGGTGCTTTGGGTGTGCTAGGGAACCAGATTCCTTCCCTCCTGGAGTAGGGCTGAGCAAGCCGTAGGGCCGGCAGCTCATTCTGAGCCTTTAAACTCTCGTTTTGCACACAGTTATCATCAGCCGCATCATAGGCCCTTCTGCTTACGGTTAGTCGGAAACTGAAGAGCTGGTGGAGGAGGGCGTTTTGAACCTGCCAGCAGAGGCTGTTGTTTAGTCTGGAGTTCCATCACAGTCTTTCTCTCAAATTGTTCACATGAACCCTCTTGGTCCTTACCCTGTCCTCTGGAGGAACTCTAAGTCACCCTTCAAAACCCTGATTAGGATGGGCGTGGTGGCTCATGCCTGTAATCCTAGCACATTTGGAGGCCAGGGTGGGCGGATCACGAGGTCAGGAGTTGGAGACCAGGGCCTTTCAGTGATGGGAGTCAGACACCAAATCTCTCAGTGGCCGAGTGTCTCGTTGTAGACGCTGTAGATGCTGTAATAAGGTCCTCAGAGCCTCCAGGACTGGTTACAGCCACTGTTCCCTGAGTCAGAAGGTGGAGTCAGGTCTAACACACTAACTGCCATTTAAGGAAGTAGAAAGTTATCATTTAAAGAAAGTGCTAGCGCTTGGTCATAGGGGGAAAACCTTTAGCTCTCGGTTTAATTTGGGTATTCAGATCAGCTCATACCCTGGAGGTTCTGCGGAAGTAATCATCTTTCTTTTCCTCTGGCCATCCTGCACTTCGTTTTCTTCTGTTCTCGGTCAAGCTGGGAAAGCTGGGAAAGCTGGGTCATTCACACCTAATGAAGATGCAATGAGCCCTAGGTGGAAAGGAGGTGCCTACAGGCAGGTACCCACGCAATGTAAATCACACAGACAGAACCTTGGCCCAGCGTGGGTGGCTCACATAGGTAATCCCAGCTTTTTGGGAGGCCAGGCGGGTGGATCCCCTGAGGTCGGGGTTCAAGATCGGCCTGGCCAACATGGTGAAACCCCATCTCTACTAAAACTACAAAAAATTAGCCAGGTGTGGTGGCAGGCGCCTGTAATCCCAGCTACTCGGGAGGCTGAGGCAGGAGAATCGCTTGAACCCGGGAGGCAGAGGTTGCAGTGAGCCGAGACCGTCCCACTGCTCTGCAGCCTGGACAATAGAACGAAACTCCTCAGAAGAAAAAAGAAATAGAGCCTTCATTCGTCCCCTATAAGGAATAAACCAAAAGGGGTTTATTTCTAGAATAATGGGTTTTAGTTTTTATGCTTTTTAATATTTTTGAGATTTTCTGAGCAAGACAGGAGGGTGTTTGTTGGTTTTGTTTTGTTTTTATCAATCAGAGGGAGTTACGAAAGTCACTCTGAAAAAGGCAGCAAGTGATACGGGCCCTTTTAGTAATGAGCGCTCTCCTGTCACCCTCAGCAACCAACCTGGCTCCTTCCACCCGGGCTCAGGCCCCTCCCTCTTACAGACGTGGGCACCCACTGAGCCCTCCTTCCACTTTGGTGGACAGGCTGTTTCTCCTTCCCCAGCCTTGCCCCCTTTCCCCTTAGCAGCCTGCTAGAAGCCAGCCGCTGCCATGGCGACTGCCCAGCTGTCCTCTTGCCCTGGGCAGCAGGACGTAGGCGTTCTTTCCCATTTCCTTTCATCCTCGCTCCAGGGGGCTCCCTCGGTGGAAGCTGGCAGCTCAGCTTTTTGGTGTGTGGGTTTTTTTTTTTTTTTTTTCCTTCCTGAGCCCTGTTTGCATAACCTCTCAGGAGTCTCTATAAAGTTAGGGCAGCTTTAGAGTGAGCTGCAATCTTGCTGCTCTCTGGGGCAACTTCCTGCTGTCCTCCTCTTCCCCCTTTCTTTCTTTTTTTTTTTTTGAGACGGAGTCTTGAGTCTTGCACTGTTGCCCGGGCTGCAGTGCAATGGCGTGATCTCGGCTCACTGCAACCTCCGCCTCCCCAGTTCAAGCAATTCTCCTGCCTCAGCCTCCTAAGTAGCTGGGATTACAGGTGACTGCCACCATGCCTGGCTAATAGTTTGTATTTTTAGTAAAGACGGGGTTTCACTTTGTTGGCCAGGCTGGTCTCGAACTCCTGAACCCGTGATCTTCCTGCCTTGGACTCCCAAAGTACTGGGATTTCAGGCATGAGCTACTGCACCCGGCCACCTCCCCCCTTTCTTTTGCCTTGCTCTGCAGTTCAGTGTTTGGGGAAGTTCGGAAATGATTCTCTCTTTTTTCTTTCCATTGGCCCACAGGTAGTGTATAGGATGCCTTTGATGTGCCTGGCATGGTGATCAGTGCTGGGGCAATAACAAGGTTCAGAGGGATATGAAAGTAGCTGAAAAGATCAAAAGGACATGGGTTTCTGGGGTGGTGGGGGAGGCCTGATTTCTTAGCTTCCAGGCTTTGGCGCCGCCCTAGGGCTGCTTTGGCTCCTGGGGGCTGGCAAGGTGAGCCTTGATTGCTTAATTTTGCTTTTTTGTGTTTCTCATTATTCTACCCCTAGTATGTGTTTTTGTAATGAACAGACTTGTTGAAAGCATTTGCAGAAGTGTTAAGAAAGTCACACAGCGCTTCGCCCATAGCAGATCCTAGTTCCTCGGGGGCTTGGCCCTCCAGCCAGGACTGGCTTTGGGGATATGCAGAGGAGACTAGAATGTCTTCGGAGAGAAGGCAGCCCGACAGAGTCAGTGTGGATCCTGTGTCGGGCTGCCTTGGTGAGAACCCTGGGTGGGCCTGGTCGGAGTCTCCTTCTCAGTGCTGGGTGGGAGGGGGAAGGAGGGACAGCACTTGAGAGCTTATTGGGGACCATATGCCATTTGTACCTTTTGGGGAATGAGTAGAGCGGTTTATCCTGGTGGCTTTGGTGACTGCAGAGAATTCTGATTCCCTCTTGGCTTTACCTTCTGTCCTAGCCCCTTCGTGGTCATCCTCCGTTTCTCTTGTCTCTGGGTTTATTCCCACATTTCCATCACTTTGACTGCTCAGCAGCCCTGGCTTGATCCTCCCCACCTTGGACCCCCGCTGCTGGGCTCCCTCCTTGGTCCCCCGCACGCCCAGCTTGGTCCCCCCGACTTGGTCTCCCTACGTGGTCCCCTCTACCCACACGGTGTCTCTTTTGCCCCCTCTGGCCTTACCCTGCCCCATCCCTCCCTCTTCCAGAGAGGTCGGGAGGAGGGAAGAAGGGGAGGAGGGCACATGGATGGGGAGGAGGCAGGAGAGGCATAAAGGCACCTTCAGTTCCCAGGGAAAGGCCAAAGGAGAGCCAGGAGAGGGGAAGGCCGCAGAGAAGAGCGTGTAACAGCTACCAGGGCCGGCTTCTGAGCTCGGCTCTACACCACGCACGTGGGGTCCTGAGAACATTCGAATGCTGATTTGTTCACATAGATAAACTTCCTTAGTAAATGAAGGCAGAGAACCTTGAAGAGATGACCTGGGCATTGGACGAAGCCTCCCTTTACCACCTGCCAGTCCTGCCTGGGCCTTCTAGGTCTCCAGGGATCCTTTCCCAGAGCCAGAGCTGTATCATTGGCCCCTGATGAGGCTTTGTAGACCAGTGGAAGGAAGAGTCGGGCTCTTCTGAGAGTAGAGTTTTAGTACTCTAAGCATGAGAGCTGTCTTTTCATGAACAAGACTCTCCCTGGGTGGGAAGGGGAGGGCGTCCGTAGTCTCCGAATCAGGAACATCCAGAGTGCAATTGGCCTGGGCTCTTGAGTGCATGGCACCAACCAGAAGGAAACCACAGCCCTCAGGATGGGGTCCTGACCTTGCTTTATCCTCCCTGGTGGAGGCCCTGAGGTCTGATGCTGTGATGCGCATCTAAATCCGCGTGGCTTGTGGGGAAGCAGAGGCGCTAGAGGCAGCAGAGACAGAAAGGCCTCCTGGTACCCAGGGCCAAGGCTCAGTAGCACTCTTGCTGGCAAGGGCTGTTCCCTCTCTTGGGGTGTGGCATTTTGGGGCGGGAGCATCCTGGTAGTCTTTGATGATCATGCTCAGGAGCCATGAGCCCTGCAGGAAGCTGCTTCTTGCAGTCACTTCCTTAAAATAAAAGGCAGACGGGGTGGCAAGGAGGGCGTGGGGCTGAACTCTGAGCACTTCAGCTTTTCTGCCCTTGAGGGCTTTGTGAGTTCGCGCATTTCCTCTTCTCCACCTCTTCCTCTAAGTCAGTGGGTCTCAAGGTTTGGCAGCCTCAGAATCACCCTGAGGGCTCGTTCAAGCACAGTTTCTGGGCCCTGCTCCCAGTGTTTGGTTCAGTAGGGCCGAGTGGACACTGAGTACCCACATTTCTAGTAGGTTCCTGGGTGCTGTGGTGCTGTTGGTCTGAGGACCGTGCTTTGAGAACTGTTGCTCTAGACTTCAGGAGTTCTGCAGCGGGCAGGGAGGAGTTGGGTGGCTCTTTGTCGCTTCACCTCTCCAAGCCTCAGTTTCTTCATCTGTGAAATGGAACAGTGGTCTGTGCTGCTCTCACAGAGAAGTTGGAGTGGTGCCGTGTGCAGAGTCTTAGAGTGGTGCCTGGCACCTTGTATGTGCTAAGAAGACTTGGGGCTCAGTTACCTCCCAGACCTTTACTGTCTTCCATCAGCCCTCAAGGAAGACTCACAGAAAGAGTGACTTTGTGACTCTCTGTGCCTCGGAGTGCCCCGTTCTGAAATAAATCCAAAGCTGGATACAGAAGGTTGTCCCCATTCTACAGCAGGAACAGAGCATGAAGCATCCGCATGTGATGTTCCATAGCTAAAGGAAGCAGCTGGCATTCGGCCCCGGCTGGCCGGTCTCGAGCTGGTGCTCTGCTTGGTGTGCCAGGTTGCCTTAGCAAACAATTGTGTGTAAGGAGTGTGAGGTGCCAGGAGATGGCGAGCAATGGAGGGCAGACTCTGCCCGCCTTGTTAAGGACAGAGCAGTGGACAGTCATGAGGGCAGGGGCTGGTGCCCCCGTATTCCACGGTGGTAGCTGAGATCTCCCAGGGACAGCGTGTCAGTGGAAAGGAGAGGTTGAGGTGGAAAACCCTGGGGAGTGCCCATGTGGAGACAGAGCGGGTAGAAGAGCCAGGCAGAAAGTAGAAGGTGGGATCAGTGCTCTGAGAACCAAGATGGCACCACGCCCTGGGTGCCAGGGGAAGGGAGAAGTTCATGGAGGGCAGAATTGACAATGGTGTGAAACGCCACTGTGGAGAAGATGGTGTTGCGTTTGGCAATGAGGAGGTCCCTGTGGACCCGAGGGCAGGTTCACTGGAGAGATGCTGGCGGTCAAAAAACAGCGAGGAGTCCTATCAGCCAAGCCCTTCAGATCTCATTTCTTTTCCATGTAGTCCTCCCCACCACTTCATGAGTATTTGACCCATTTTGTGGATGAGGAAACTGAGGCTTAGAGACATTCTGGACTGTGGTCCAGGTCATGAGGCTAGTACATGTGGGGGTCAGTTTCTAGAGGATTCTGGAATTTGAACTTGTACCCTGGACGTTGCAGAGAAGGTTGAGGGTGTAGACTCCTCCACTGTGCTGAGGCCACCAGCAGAAGGAGCTCATGGCTTCTGTCTCCTGGTGCCTGTGATGGGGTGAAGTTCTGGGTTCCCTGTCCCCTACTCAGCCTGCGCAGTCTCCCTCTCTTCTCTGCCTAGACCTGGACTCTCAACCTCAGTCTGAAGAGACGGACCATTGACCCTGTTGGAGACCAAGTAGTACAGTAGGGGTGACGGGAAGCCCAGGTACCAACCTTCTTCTAAGCAGTTTTGCCATCTTAATGCACACACACACACACACACACACACACACACCCCATACATACACAACACATGCACACACACACAAATGCATGAATATGTACACATATATATATATCTGTACACACAAATATATGTATATACACACATATACAAACACAGCTATACACACACATATATACACACATATACAAATACACACACACACACATCACAGTAATATATACATGATGGCATTTCTCCATGCCCTTCAGTAGATAGGCCGTTTTCCTGTGAACAAGAGTGACACTAGCCTGAGGTAGACGAGGCAGCCCGGGGCTTCCCACTGCTGATGTGGGACTGTGAGTGTCCCTGGGGTCTGTGGACCCGGTTTGTTCAGAAGAGGGAAAGTAGCTGACCAGGGATGAAGATCAAGTGCTTTCCCCTGCACTGCCCACGGTGAGGTCAGAAAGGGCTGAGAACCTCTTTCAGGGTGAGTGGGGTCGGGGAGAGGCCTCCGGTCTGCCGGGCAGCTGCGGAGACGGTGCACAAACCGACAGGGTTTTCGCCCCTGACTCAGCTGACCTGTCACTTTCGTGCCAGATCTCCAGCAGCAAACATTTGTAAGCACAATGTGACTCTCAGATTTTCAAAACCGGCCTGTCAGCGATCTTATTGACCCAGCCATTGTCAGATAAGCACCCAGCAGTAACCTAGCAAACCATGTCCCTTGTCACCCCGTTCCCCCACAATCATTCAAATGACATCAGGCTGTGGTTCTGGAAGGTTCCCAGTGGCCTTGGGATTGGGGGGTGTGACTTACTTATTGCACATCTATCTTGTGCTGGGCCCTGGGCTGGTACTTGGGACACAGGGACAGTGCTTGTAGTTTTTTTTTTTTTTTTTTTTTTTTTTTTGAGACAGAGTTTCACCCTTGTTGCCCAGGTTGGAGTGCAGTGGCGCCATGTCAGCTCGCTGCAACCTCTGCACCTCCCGGGTTCAAATGATTCCCCTGCCTCAGCCTCCTGAGTAGCTCAGATTACAGGCATGTGCCACCGTGCCAGCTAATTTTTGTATTTTTAGTAGAGACGGGGGATTTCTCCATGTTGGTCAGGCTGGTCTTGAACTGCCGACTGCAGGTGATGCGCCCGCCTCGGCCTCCCAAAGTGCTGGGATTACAGGTGTGAGCCACCGCACCTGGCTGCTTGTGGTTCTTTTTTTTTTTTTTTGAGATGGAGTTTCGCTCTTGTTACCCAGGCTGGAGTGCAATGGCGCGATCTCGGCTCACCGCAACCTCCGCCTCCCGGGTTCAGGCAATTCTCCTGCCTCAGCCTCCTGAGTAGCTGGGATTACAGGCACGCACCGCCATGCCCAGCTAATTTTTTGTATTTTGAGTAGAGACGGGGTTTCACCATGTTGACCAGGATGGTCTTGATCTCTCGACCTCGTGATCCACCCGCCTCGGCCTCCCAAAGTGCTGGGATTACAGGCTTGAGCCACTGCGCCCGGCCTGCTTGTGGTTCTTTAACAGAAACATGTGACCCTAAAGGGGGAAAGGGTGTTGCCCAAATAGACCTAGGAGGTCTGAAAGGGGGAGGGGTGGACTCAGAGGGCGGTGTGGAGGTGCTTGGCAGCCAGCAGGGAGGGAAGACCTTGGCAAAGCCGTGATGCTGCACAGAGGAGCTGGCCAGAGCCGTGGGAGTGGGAGGGGGTGACACGGAGAAGAGAGAGAGCCTGGGAGAGCTGGCTCAGCCCGAAGGCTTGGCACTGCTCTGAACAGATGGTTGGGGTCCCTGAAAACTACGTTGGCCCAGAGCAGGGCTGGTAACTTTCCCCCGTGGAGGCTTGGGCCAGGGATGGGCAGTTTGGATACTAGTCTCGGCTGATCAGTGTGGAAATGGGAACCCAAGAGTGGTTACCATGGAAACAGACTCGCAGTGTTTTTTCGCTTGTGAAAGGCATTTGGAGGCGGATGTGCAGCCCCTCCTCCACCTCGGGTCAAGGCTGCCGTTTCATTAAGCACTTTGGTGTTGATGTTCTGGCGACACTACTCAGAACAGAGCCCTGGCTTCCCAAACACCACGGGGACTGCTGAGAAACGCTCTTGAGCTAAAGGGCTGCTCCCCACACCTCAGTCTGCACCAGCCTCGCCCTTTGCACCTTAGATGTGAGGAACCGCCCTCACCTGCACCAGCCTCGTTTCCTGTGGGTGGTGGCCACCTGGCAGCCCCGCCCTGTGTCAGGAACTTCAGGGTGAAGGTTCTACCCTGAGTGGCTGGGTGGGTTTTGTAGCTCTCACATTTAGTCTTCAAGGGTCAACTGATAAGGGAGGTGTGAAATCACCCCGTTTTGGAAGGAACCCACTTGTCTATCACCTGATGGACCGATAAGCAAAATGTGGTCTCTCCACACAGTGGAAGGCCCGTCAGCCCTGAAAGGTGATGGAATGCTGACCCCCACGGCCACAGGGATGGACCTGGAGATGTGACTCAGAGTGAAAGAAGCCAGACACCAGAGGCCACTGAGCATATGAGTCCATTGCCACGTCCAGCAGGGGCCAGTCTGTAGAGACAGAAAGAAGAGGAGCGGGTGCCAGGGCCTGGGGGAGTAGGGTGGAGAGTGGGGAGTTCTCATTGGGGTGATGACATTAGATAGTCATGATGTTCGCACAGCATTAAGAGTGTCCTTAAAGCCACTGAAATGTGTACTTTAAAGTGCTAACATGGTGAATTTTATGTTATGCGACTTTTATCTCAATAAAGAAAAGAAAGTGTTTTACAGGTGAGGCAGCCCAGGCAGATGTTTGGGAATTCAGGCACAGTCCTGGGGTGTTGGGAGGTGGGGTGCTCATCCCTCGTGGTCTCCTGTGCTCTGGACTCCTCTGTCCTCACTTCTTATGTTCAACCAGGCTCTGTTGATTCACCTGTGCAGTGTCCCTGAGACCATCCTTCCTTCTGTCCCTGCTGCCTGGTCACCTACTGACACCAGATGGCCATGGCCTGGTGGGGCACTTCCCTGGAGAAAGGGGGTTGAGCATGTGCACCCAAGCTGTCAGGCCCTTGGCTCTGGCCTCGCCTGGCCTCGCCGTGTCATGACTCTGGCCACATCACGTGGCCCCTGAGCCTCCAATCCTTATCTATGAAGGTGATTTGGATGTTGGTGAAAGATCAAAGTCTGTACCTAATGTACCTCCCAGCATTGTTATAAAGACCAAATGAGATAAAATAGAAGCATGTTTTGTAAACGGAAAAGTGCTGTGCCAATGTGAGTGGTGATGATGACTGGTTTCCTTTAAGAAGTAAGTGTTGTGGAGTCTCTGACCCTGGACGGGAGCTAGGATCACAAGTTCTTGGTCTGCTGAGAGCTGTGTGTTCCTTAGCTCCTGGGGACAGATGGATGCGCCATTAGACCGCATGGCTTCTTGTTGAAGGCATACAGCTGGTAACCCCTCAGGCTTTGAGATAATCACCAGCAAGTGAACTTCTCAGCTCCCTGCACTTATCTCCTTTAGACAGGTGGTTTGTGGCCTTGAGTCTTGGTGCTAACTTACATGCTTTGTGTGGGACCCTGCAGGGAGGTACTTAGGAAGAAATGCAGATTTATTTATTTATTTATTTTTAACTCAAAGCGTGGTCCTTGGACCATCAGCATCAGCATCACTGGGGAGCTTCTTAGAAGCAAGGACCCAAAACCTGTTGAATCAGAATCTGCGTTTTAGGAAGATTTCCCCAGTGATTTAAATCCACACGAGGTTTGAGAAGCAAACATATACTGTTCTACGATATCACTGGGTGCTTGAGAAATCCTCACGGCAGCAACTAAGAGCCCTGAGAGAGTGTCAGCGTTGATGCAGGTGGCTAATACAAGGTGAATGGTTCCAAACCATCGCCGTCCCTATGTGCCAGCAACCACCAGTTAGGAATTGTAATGAGATCTTGGTGATAATGGCAATTAAAATATGAACTATTTGTGAGGTAGGTGGAATAAGGATATGTGATCCCCTCGAGAGGCACAGAACTCTGGTGGAAAACACAAAAGGTGGCCTGATTCAATGGGGACACCAACTGTCGAGAGCAGTAGTTCTCACCAAGGGATATTCCGCCCCCCTTAGGGGGGCATTTTTGTTTGTCATAACTGGTGGGTCCAGGTGAGGGGTGCCACTCAACACCCTGCAACCTACAGAAAGTTCCCTACCAGAGAGAATGATCTGGCCCCAGATGCCAGTAGAACTGATGTAATTTTGTTTTATCCTAGTGGGGTACATGTGCACCCGCATGCCACACACACACACACACACACACACACACACACACACACGTAATGCACACACCCACAACTTTATTTTATGTGAGACAGGGTGTCACTTGGCCACCCAGGCTGGAGTACAGTGGTGTGATCTCTGCTCACTGCAGCCTCAATCTCATGGGCTCAAGTGATCCTCCCTCCTCAGCCTCCCTGGTAGCCGGGACTACAGGTGCATGCCACCTTGCCCAGAAAATTTTTTGGTATTCTTTTTTTTAGAAAGGCAGTTTTGCCATGTTGCCCCGGCTGGTCTCAAACTCTTGGGCTAAAGCAATCCTTTAAACACGTTGGGGTGTTTTAACGGAGCACTGTGTTCTCTCTTTGCCGTTGGCCACAGATGACGTCCGGTTGTTTGCCTTCGTGCGCTTCACCACCGGGGATGCCATGAGCAAGAGGTCCAAGTTCGCCCTCATCACGTGGATCGGTGAGGACGTCAGCGGGCTGCAGCGCGCCAAAACCGGGACGGACAAGACCCTGGTCAAGGAGGTCGTACAGGTAATTCTCTGAGTTCCTCCAAGGTCTGGAGGTCATAGCTCACCCAGGGTCACCATCCTGCAAGGACGGAGAGGGCTGGGTTGGACTCCTGGGTTTGTAGCTTAGCTGTGACTTGGGATAAGCCATGCCGAGTCTCTGCATCAGTAGAGCCACCGGTGAAATGTCACCAAAATTGTTTCAGGATGGGGGCTAGGAGGAGGTCACTGTGTTTGCGATCCCACCTATCCCGTAACAGAAGCATGGCAGCTGGGCACCTACCTCCGTGGTTGGAGCAGGTGGCTTGCTTCTAGAGAAGGGGACTGGTGGGGGGGGGTACCAGAATAGCGGCCACTGCCTTGTGGCGTCCTGGCTGACTTTCAGTGGTGGTCTCGAGGATCCCGTGGGAGAATTCCTGTGTACCTTCTCTGAACAGTGCTTACTTTAGGTCTTTTCCATTCTGGCCATTAAAGAAAATGGACATTTTCAATTCCAGAAACTTCCAAGGTTGTTCTCTTGGGGTACAGGCAATGGGATTGTGTTGAGAAAAGAAAATCTGAACTCCAAAAAGGGAGACCTGAGGAAGGGCAGGTGAGGGAGAGACCTCTCTCTTATCCTGTCTCTAAAGAAATAAATGAAAATCAAAACAACAGTCTAATGAGAGAAGATGGTGACAGCTGAGAGGCCCAGGGTTTCTTTTCTGCTTTGCTGTAGTCCTAGCCTGCAGGTCACACTCTCGTCTCCAGCTACGTTTTTTAAGGTTAATGTAATTTCGTAAATGATAAGCTGTACCGCCTTTGTAATTCGTGGTTTTCTGGGAGCAGAGTGTCCCGGCCCACAAATGCACTGGAATGTACGAAGTGTTCCCCTGTGCCTGGCCTCTTAAGTTGCTTCCAGTTTTTATTTTTATAAATAATGCTACAAGCAACATTGTAATACATGCAGCTCCCTTCTCCCTTCTGTTGAATTATTCCTTCAGAATACAGTCTCAGGAGGTGGGTTCTGGAGTTAAGAGGCAAGATAATCATTTTTTAAAGGTATGGGCGTCAGATTGGCTTGAGCAGTGCTAGCGCTGTGCCTGGACCGAGGAAATGCTGACAAAGGCCATTTGTGTCACACGCTGGTCAGCGTTCCTGGTTGACACTGCTGTCTGCACCCCGTCTGGCTGTGGAACCCTCGTTTCGGAAAAGCACTTATTCAACCCCACAGGCTGTCTTTCTCCAGGCCAGTTGGGTTTTAATGGTTAACCAGCTTTCAGGGGTCTTCTGAGTGGCAGCAGGATGGAAAATGAAAAAGAAGTCTTGTTCGTGGCCAAAAGTCTGCTGCTGAATTCCGCGGCCATGCTCGCCCGCTCTTGGACGTGGCCCGGAAGAAAGAGAGCAGAGGGAAGGCGCTTGCCAGGATGTGGGCACGGGGTACCACACTGCAGATTTTGTGATTCCTTTTTTCTTCCCATATAAAAAATTGTGGTAGGCCGGGCGCGGTGGCTCAAGCCTGTAATCCCAGCACTTTGGAAGGCCGAGGCGGGTGGATCACAAGGTCAAGAGATCGAGACCAACCTTGGTCAACAAGGTGAAACCCTGTCTCTACTAAAAATAAAAAAAAATTAGCTGGGCATGGTGGCACGTGCCTGTAATCCCAGCTACTCAGGAGGCTGAGGCAGGAGAATTGCCTGAACCCAGGAGGCGGAGGTTGCGGTGAGCCGAGATCGCGCCATTGCACTCCAGCCTGGGTAACAAGAGCGAAACTCCGTCTCAAAAAAAAAAAAAAAAAAAAAAAAAATTGTGGTAAAATACTGGCTAGGTGTGGTGGCTCACACCTGTAATCCCAGCACTTGGGGAAGAATTGCTTGGCTCTTGGAGGCGGGAAGTCCAGGGGTTTTCGGCTTTAGGTGTGGCTGGATTGAGGGCTCATGCAGTGTTTTCATCTCATCTCTCAGTTCTGGTTTAGAGTCAGGCAGCCTTGGCACAGCTGAAGAAATGGTGCATGCTATGGTGGTCCTTCTGGGTCACAATCCCAGAAGAGAGAGGTCTCTTTCCTCTGTGTCAGTCCATCTTTTAAGAAGACCCTGATTGGCCCAGCCTGGGTCCCATGCACAACCCGGGTGGGGAAGTGGGGTTTCATGACTGGAAGCTCCACTGTGATCACAGTTGTTAAAGAAAGGGATCTCATGGTGAATGAGGCACAGATGTGCACTGCAGTGCTGGGTGGGGGATGGGGGGGCGGGGCGGCTGGAATGCTGTCTGGAACCACAGGTGCAGGGTTATATTTTGACCATTACCATTTGCATTTTCCACCTCTGCATTTAAAAATGCTGATTATCCGAAACTACTACAAGACTTTACATTCATGCTGCATTTGCAAATACAGCCATCTAGGTTGCAAAGGGTCCATTCTGCTGGCATGATGCTATCTTTCCACAGCCACTAAAACCCCGTCTGAGACTGGCCTGCCTATCAGCTAGCTTCCCCTCTGCCTCATGGAGACCCAGAGCAGATGTTCTCTGAGGACCTTCCAGATGGGCCCGTTCTGGGTGCCATGTCTTGGGGACCGGGTCACTTACCCGGTTGCTTTTTGGCCATCATTTCCATGTGAAGAAGAAGTGGATTGGCCTTTAGTTTAAGATTATTGTATTCATAAACCCTCGACTTTGGTCGTAATAAAAGTCATGCACGTGCATTCTCGTGCTTTGTGTGTGACGTGGAGGGTGTACATTCAATGCATGGTCATTGATGTGGAGGAACTGGAATCCGGCGGGGGCATTTTTTTTTTTTTCTTTTTGAGACAGAATCTCACTGTGTCGCCCAGGCTGGAGCGCAGTGTTGCAGTCTCAGCTCATTGCAGCCTCTGTCTCCCAGGCTTAAGCAATTCTCATACCTCAGCCTCTTGAGTAGCTGGAGATGAAAGGTGTATGCCACCACGCCCGGCACATTTAGAGGAGGGATCTTTATGCTACTAACCACTCGCCCGACCACGGACACATCTCTCCCTCCCTGGGCCTCAGTATCCTCATTTGTAAAATGAAGAATCGGATAAGTTGACTTGCTGTGTCCTATTCTAGTTTGGCGTGTTCTGAAAATTATTCTTTTATTTTAATGGAGTCATTTGTTTATGAAGGCATTTTGCCTTTAAATGAACCGTATATTACTTTGTCAAGGAGGAAAGGGTAGTACAGTGGACTTTGGAGCCAGATGGCATGGGTTTAAATTTCAGCTCCGTCACTTACTGTGTGGCCTTGGGCACATGGCTTACATGCTCTGGGCTCAGTCACCTGATGTGTAAAATAAGAGTGATGTAGTGTGTGCCTTGTAGGATTGTGGTGGGGATTAAATGAGCAAATAGAGGGCAAGTGCTTAGACCAATGTCTTAATTTCTGGGACCCGGAAGTAGTAGCTTTCCAGCTTTCCTTTTAGACAACACCATGACACACAGTTTTGGCAGGAAACATTTCTACCCTGTAGATCATTTTCTTAGGAGAAGCTCGATACAGATGCTGAGATCCAGGGCACAGAGCGTGACTCCTGTTGTTTACCGATATTGCCAGTTGTGTTGTAAATGGCTCGGGCCAAAGTCACAGCCATCAGCAGCACAGGAAGGGCCTGGCCTTACCTGCACTTGCCAGCGCTGACCTCCAGCAGTTCATACTTCACCTGTGGCCTGCCACACAGGTGCATCAGCATACGGGGAAACTGAGGCCCACAGCAGTGATAGGACCTGCCCTAAGCTCACAGCTAATGAGTAACAGAGCTGGGGCTAGAGCCTGGGAGAAGTAAGAGTCAGGTTCGACTCTGAGTCTCCTTAGTCTATTCAGAGCCTGAGAAAGTGAGAGGCGGCGGTGGCTAGGAAAACAAGACAAATGCCAGCAAGGCCACGGGGCAGCAGGGGCTGCCAGGCAGGCTGGGCTGGCGACTGTGACGGCCAGACTCAAGTCTGGGGAATGCGCCGAACGCTCAGCACGCACGGCTGCCTGGACCACAGCTGTTGTCTGCCACACCGAAGTACCCGGCTGGTGCCCAGGACAGAACCTCTGTCCCATTGTTCTCCTGTCTCTGCAGGATTGTGGGGACAATGCCCTGACCTCTGGTAGTGGCCTGCGATGTGCTAGGGCCAGGCTTTCTCGGTTGAGAGCCTTGCTTGGTCAGTGCTGCGACATGCTTGTCTTGCAGAATGGGTTCATTCACTTGATCCTTTTATTCATTCTTTAACATAATACAAACATTCACGGAGCCAGGAATCGGAATCCAGAGGGCGTGAAGCTCAGCTTTCAGGGTCAGCATCCGAGGAGAAGTGGAGGTGGGAGGGACGGATGTGCCAGGGTGGTGTGAACTAGCCAGTCGGAGTCTATCCCGACGGCTTCTAAGCCCCGGGAGCAACCAGGCTCAGTGGCTCACACCTGTAATCACAGCACTTTGGGAGGCCAAGGCAGGAGGATTGCTTGAGCTCAGAAGTTGGAGACCAGCCAGGTCAACATAGTGGGACCTCATCGCTACTAAAAATAAAAAAAGTTAGCCAGAGCGTGGTGTCACATGCCTGTAGTCCCAGCTACTCAGGAGTCTGAGGTGGGGGGATCGCAAGAGCCCGGGAGTTGGAGGCTGCAGTGAGCCGTGCTTGTGCCATTGCACTCCAGCCTGGATGACAGAGGGAAACCCTGTCTCAAAAATAAGTAAATAAATAAATGAAAATAAACCCCAGTGGCAGGACCGGCTGAATTTCTGGGACCAGAGGTACCCACCCCTCCCCTCTGAGGGCCTCTTTTGGGTACCAATGTGGCAATAATATGAATAACAATAGTTTTACTGTGTGCCTGCTGTGTGCCTGACACTGTCTGAAGGACACTCTGTGTATTAAGTAATTTCTCCTTCACGAGGCCAGGTCTGCTGCTTGCCCTGTTTTATAGATGAGGAGGTTGGGATCCGAGAAAGCTGAGTAACTTGCTAAAGGTCTGGGTGCCCGGCCGTGCAGGGCTATGCCTGGAATCCAGGCTGTGGGCTCAGAGCCCCGACTCGGCCACTTCGCCACCCTGCACATTTCACAGTCCTCTGGCACCAGGGAGGAGGCTCAGAGCCGGAAGCAGGCTGCACGCTCCTTTTGCAGACTTGTGTTGCACATGCAGTTAGTTTTTAAATTTCCTGATTCCCGGTCTTTCTTGATGGTGGCAACTTTAAACTGGATTGTTGCTCTGTGCTTACTTTTTAAAAATGCTGCTGTGCAAAATAGAAAAAGTTACGGCATGTGGGAGAGTGAGATTGAAGTTGATATTCTAGCTCCATCAGTCCACAACTATAGGACTTTGGGCACGTAATTTTATCACCAGAATTTCTGTGTTTTCACTTAGGAAAAAGAGAATGTAAAATTTCAGAGTGGCTGGAAGGATGAAAGAAAAGCCGTGGGTATGTAAAGGGCTTCTCCATTTCGATGCCTGGTGAACTCCTATTCATCCTTCAAAACCCTAATTTCTTACCCCTTTCTCCTACCAGCCTCAATCAGAATTCATTGTGCCTGTATCTGTTTCTACTAGGGTCTAGATTCCAGGAATTATACTAATAAAGTAACTAACCCTAATCTCCTAGAAGGCAGAAGCCACGGCTGCTTTGTGAATTGTATTCCTAGTGCTGGAAGAGTACTATGTGCTAGCACGTGGCAAGGGCTAAGAAAAGAAGAAATGAGGCTGGGTGCCAGGGCTCATGCCTGTGATCCGAGCACTTTTTGAGGCTGAAGCAGGTGGATTGCTTAAGCTCAGGAGTTTGAAACCGGCCTGGACAACATAGTGAGATTGCCTCTCTGTTTTAAAATAATTTGAAAAACTTAAGAAATTGGCTGGGTGCAATGGCTCATTCCTGTAATCTCAAGTACTTTTAGAGGCCAAGGCCGAGGCAGGTAGATCACTTGAGGTCACAAGTTCAAGACCAGCCTGGCCAACATAGTAAAACTCCATCTCACTAAAAATATAAAAATTAGCTGGGCATGGTGGCATGTTCCTGTAGTCCCAGCTGCTCGGCAGGCTGAGGCATGAGAATTGCTTGAACTCAGGAGCCGGAGGTTGCAGTGAGCCAAGATCACACCACTACAGCCCAGTCTGGGCAACAGGGCAAGACGCCATCTCAAAAAAAAAAAAAAAAAAAAAATTAAGAAATGAAGGAATGAATCTGCTCATGTAGGCTCTTTGTGTTTTACCAGGACAGAAGCTTTTAAATGCTCAGTAACTGTTCTTTGTGTTAAATTAAATTGTGGAAGCTAGTTATACTCAGGGGACTCAGGGCTAGGTTGAAATTCCACATCTCTGCTTCTGTTTCAATAGAAAGCAGGAGGTTGAGCATAGTGGCTCATGCCTGTAATCCCAGCTCTTTGGGAGGCCGAGGTGGGCAGATCACCTAAGGTCAGGAGTTTGAGACCAGCCAGGCTAACCAGACAAGGTGAAACCTTGTCTCTACTAAAAATACAAAACTTAGGCTGGGCTTGGTGGCACATGCCTGTAATCCCAGCTACTCAGGAGGCTGAGGCAGGAGAATCGCTTGAACCCAGGAGGCAGAGGTTGCAGTAAGGCAAGATCGTGCCATTGCACTCCAGCCTGGCGACAGAATGAGACTCCATCTCAATAACAAGAAAAAAATTAAAGAAAGCAGGAGTGAGAGCTGACTGGCAGCCAGGAAAGCCTACACCATTCTATGGAATGAGATGTACGAGACGGTCCTCCCCTTACAGAGCATGAGTTACCACCGGGCACTCTATGGACCGTCCGTAGACTGTTCATTGCCTCCGGAGGGTTTCAGCTGTTTATTTCTGTGTGGTGTGTTTATGCTTCCTTAAGCCAGTGGTTCATGGAAAGACTCTATGTCCGCATAACCAGAAGGGCCTTTTTGGCCTGAGGCGTTTCACCTGGGCCGAGGCCAGGGAGGCCTCTTGTGGCTCATGCCATACATATATATATATTTAGGTGGAGTCTCACTCTGTTGCCCAGGCTGGAGTGCAGTGTCGCCGTCTTGGCTCACTGCAGTCTCCACCTCCTGGGTTCCAGTGATTGTCCTGCCTCAGCCTCCCAAGTAGCTGGGACCACAGGCACCTGCCATCATGCCCGGCCTAATTTTTGTATTTTTAGTAGAGTTGGGGTTTCATCTTGTTAGGCAGGCTGGTCTTAAACTGACTTCAGGTGATCTGCCCACCTTGGCCTCCCAAAATGCTGGCATTACAGGCGTGAGCCACTGTGCCCAGCCTCATGTTACATATTTTTAAAAAACAAATTGCACAATTGAAAGATAAACAGCTCCCACGCAGCATGTGAATGGTGGGATCAGGTATCGCGTACAGAGGGCCAGGCTTATCCGTCCATGAGCCAGAGGTGGTATTGACCCCAATATACAGATGAGGAAACAGGCTTGGAGAGAACTGGTTCTTGAGTCAAGGTGAGTGTTCGGGCAGAAGCCAGATGGTGGGGGAACGGAGGCCACTTTAAATGTGGGGCTTTTGTCATGGGAGGGCAGTGAGGAGCCCTGGGAAGATTTGAGACGAGAGCAATTGGTCTGCTTTGTGCATCTGTTTCTAAAGAGGTTAAAATCCCTTAGGGGAGCTCAAGTGAGAGGATTGCTTGAGCCCAGGAGTTCCAGACCAGCCTGGGCAATACAGTGAGACCCCGGCTCTACAAAAAATTGAAAAAAATTAGCTGAGCATGATGGTGTGCACCTATGATCCAAGCTACTCAGGAGGCTGCACCCAGGAGGGCGAGGCTGCAATGAGCTGTGATCACACCACTGTGGGGATGCCTGGCACTCAGGCGTGGTCCACAGTGCAAGACCCTGCTCAGAAAAAAGATGCTGCACCCTGGCTTTTCGCTGGGCATGTAAATGAAGCCATCTTAATAAGCAAAGAATTCTGCTCAGTGGACTGTGACTTGGCTGCCCTCCACTAAAGTCTAAAACAGTGCCAGCCCTTGGACAGCCTGCCCTAGCCTGGTACCTGCCCCAGGCTCCTGCCAGCAGCTGGCTTCCGGATGCTCTGGTGCAGCGATTCCCGACAGTCACTAGCACGTTACAGAGTCTCTGCGCCTTGCAGGTGCGCCGTTCGAATGTATATGGGTCTTAACCTGAAGAAATGAATCTGGAGAGCTCCTTGTATGTGAAGTACAGCTTTCCCAGCCATCAGGAGAGGCCGAAGGCTGGCTGCACTCGAAGGCTTGCCCCTGTGTTGAGTGCTTTTCCTCCCCTGCTTCTCTTCCCCTTCCCTGGACCCCAGCATGCTTTTGTCCACCTCTTGTCATTCTTTGTTCTCGGACATCTTGCCTTGTGAGATTCCATTATGGAACCAGCACACACGCTTAGTCTTCTCCCCATGGTGGTTTTATTTTAAGTTGCTGTGGTTTGCAGAAAGGGTTCCGACAAATGCGGGGAGCTAAGTGATCAGCCACTGCTACCCGCCACCTCACACGGAGGAAACCTTCCCTCGGAGCCCGTGCCACAGCCTGTAGCGGGATAGAGATACAGCCTGTGTCCTTCCTCTTGACATTTCATAAATGCTTTTTGTTTCTATAATTTTTGTTTGAGATGACATTTTGCTCTTGTCACCCAGGTTAGAGAGCAGTGGCACAATCTCAGCTCACTGCAACCTCCACCTCTTGGTTCAAGTGATTTTCCTGCCTCAGCCTCCCAAGTAGCTGGGACTACAGGTGCGTTCCAATGCACCCGGCTAATTTTGTATTTTTAATAGAAATGCCATCTTGGCCAGACTGGTCGAGAACTCTGGATCTCAGGTGATCCGCCTGCCTGGGCCTCCCAGAGTGCTGGGATTACAGGCATGTGCCACTGTGCCTGGCCTGTTTTTATAATTTTAATGGCCAATTATTATTTTGTAAGTGGATGTAGTACAGCACATGTAAGTCTGTGATTCTGTGTGTGTGTACCTCTCTGTTGGGGGTGTGTGCCTGTGTGTATGTATATGTGTAGGTGTGGCACTCCTGTGAGTGTGGATTTGTGTGATGCATATGTGTATATGTATGTGCACCCTTGTGGGTGTGTGCATGCCTGTGTGTGGGTGTGTGCATACCTATATTTGTGTGTACCTGTGTGTGCATGTATGTATGTGTGTGCCTGCATGTGTCTGTACGTGTATGCAGGTGTATATGAACGCATGCCTGCATGTTCATGTGTGTGCATGCCTGTGTTTCTATGTACATGCATGTGCATGTATGTATATGTGTGTGCCTGTGTGCATGTCTGTACGCATGCCTGTATGTGCATGTACGTGCCTGGGTGTACGCATACCTGTTTCTATATACATGCATGTGCATGTGTGTATACGTGTGTGTGCCTGTGTGCATGTCTGTGTACGCATGCCTGTATGTGCATGTACATGCATGTGTGCATATCTATGTGTGCACCTGTGTGGCATGCCTGTGTGTGTGTGTGGCTGCATGTGTGTGGGTATGTGCATATCTGTGTTTGCGTGTGTGTGCTTGTGTGTGGCAGGTGTGTGTGTATCTGTGTGCGTGTATGCCTGTGTGTGTGTGCATGCCTCCGTGTGGGTGTGTGCGTATCTGTGTGCGCATGCATGCCTGTATGTGCATACCTGCATGTGTGTTTGCGTGCATACCTGCGTACGGGTATGTGTGCATGCCTGCATGTGTGTGTGCGTGCATGCTTGTGTGTGTGTTCCTCCTCCTGGCATGGAGTCAGTCCTGTGATCTGCTGGCTACTTTACTTCCTTTGTCCTCAGCTTTTTCATCTGAAATATGTGTATGATAATATCTCACACCTGGAATTGTGAAAGTTCAGAAAGATACCAGGTATAATAAGTTCCTTGTGCATATAAAGTGTTATGTAGATACTATTTACTTACTTATCCAACGTTTGCTGAAAAATGGAAACACCCTGGTATTTACTGGCAATGAACATCTCTGAGTATGTATGTCGTCATTTAAAAAAAAAATCCTGTTATTTCTTTGGGAGAAGTCCCCAAACATGGGTGTGGCTGAGGAATAAGAAATGCTGGGCACCATTTCGATGGGGCAGAAGTTGAAGATCTGAACCTGGATTGAATCTCTAGCTTGTCAACTGACCAATAAGCCTGGGCTATTTGGAGCTCTGTGTTAATGTGGATTAATCTGAGGTTAAGCCTGGACTCGGTGGGGAAAGTGCCATGGTTAATTTGTGATGTCTGCTCGGATGCCGGAGAGAGGAGAGTATGTTTGCCATATGCTTTACCTCCCTGGTCAGATGAAGCCGCAGTCAGAAATAAGGCAGGGTGCACCTGGGGCTTCTGTAAAGCTCTGTGGTCAGGAAAGCCAAGTGTTAGATGACAGGCAGTGGCCCAAACGCTGAAGTGGTGGGGGCCTTGTGACGGTCACTGATCTAGGCATATGAACAGCCAGCCGCCCCGTTTGGTTTTGGCCAAAACTCTCACAGCCTGCTTCTTGGACATCACGCCTTCCATCTTCATTAGATGATTACCCTGTGCCCACCCAAAACACAGCCGTGTGCCTCTGTCTTGGCTTTTGTTCTCTCCCCACTGAAGGAGGATAGAGTCACTCCTGAGCTGTGAGGGTGACACGGGTGCCTTTGTTCCTGAATCTGTCAAACCCTTGCCTGTGCCGTTTTCATCTGTTTGTTTTTCCCTTTATGATGACTCATGCCTATTACAAGAACCTGTTCCAGCTGGGCGCAGTGGCTTATACCTGTAATCTCAGCACTTTGGGAGACTGAGGCAGGCAGATCAGGAGTTCCAGACCAGCCTGGCCAACATGGTGAAACCCTATTGAAACTAAAAATACAGAAATTAGCCGAACATGATGATGCACGCCTGCAGTCCCAGCTACTTGGGAGGCTGAGGCAGAGCAATCACTTGAACCTGGGAGGCAGAGGTTGCAGTGAGCTGAGATGGTGCTACTGCACTCCAGCCTGGGCAACAGAGCAAGACTCTGTTTCAAAAAAAAAAAAAAAAAAGAAGAAGAAGAAAGAGAAAGAACCCATTCCTTTTAAGTAAATTACACCTTGCTGTTGAATTTTTAAAGCCTTGGTCTTTCAAGCACTTTGAATAGTCGTGGGAGGGAGGTGTAGGGGCCTCGGTGGGGCTGGCAGTGGGTGTTTAGCAGGTTACATGGCTGTGCGTTTTCATGTGGCTCCTGGCAAGATGCAGGGTGCTGGGGACTGACTGCATTTCTTCAGCACTCCAGGGTCTTTGGTTTATAAGTCATCTTCACCTGCTTGTAGGAAAGACATATTCATGTGGCCAGCATGTCTTGTCCACCCCCAGCCCCATCTCGTGAATGCTGGAGGGGAGATTCTACCCTGTGCCCTGATCCCACAGCTGACTTTCCATGCCAGGTTTCCCCTCTGCCCTAGGATTCTGGTGTCCCTGGTGGAACTTCATCCCATATCCGTGTGCTCTGGAGGCTTAGGTGTGGGATCCCTGGACGACTGGTGGGGAGAGGCTGGGGGATGGCGGAAACCCGGGCGCAGAGCCACCGAATACTTCCTTCAGGGCATTTTAGAGCCCCCTGCGTCTGTTTTTCTGTTCTCAAGTCTGTCACAAACCCGTCAGTACCAGAATTTTGACTTCCCAGAGCCTAGGAGAGCGTATGGCATTTGACAGCTGCTCTCTAGCACGTGATTGTGGGGAGAGGGACTTGGGTCGCTCTCATTGTCTTTCCATATAACAAAGATCAGCTCCTCTCCTGGGCCCCACTTCATAGAAATATGCATTCCTTGACCTCGTGATCCACCCATCTCAGCCTCCCAAAGTGCTGGGATTACAGGCTTGAGCCACCGAGACCATCCTGGTCAACATGGTGAAACCCCGTCTCTACTAAAAATACAAAAAATTAGCTGGGCGTGGTGGCGCGTGCCTGTAATCCCAGCTACTCAGGAGGCTGAGGCAGGAGAATTGCCTGAACCCAGGAGGCGGAGGTTGCGGTGAGCCGAGATCGCGCCATTGCACTCCAGCCTGGGTAACAAGAGCGAAACTCCGTCTCAAAAAAAAAAAAAAAAAAGAAATATGCATTCCTGACATCACAAATGCAACTGCCCAAGAACCCCCACTCATGCTTTCTCCCCAGAGCTTCCCCTGCACTCACATTCCCTGCATTGGTTGGGAATAACCTCATAGCCCAAACACTCCCGAGGAGCAGACCCCACACTTGTACCGGCCAGGCTTCCTCGCTGTTCCCCCGCAGCTAACCCTGGGCTTGGCTTTGAGGTTTGCAGCCAGAGCTGGCATCTTCTCTCTGCCAGTTTCATTGCCTTGGTTATTCCTAGGAATTCCTGGGACTTCCCTTCATTAAAAAAGAAACACTGGGGACTAGGAGAGGAACCAGCCACTGCCGTGCCTTCACTCTGAGGGGCTGAGAGAACTTCACTGTATCTCAGATTCCCCTCACATCTTGAGAATGCAGGTGAGCCCGCAGCCCTGTAGAGCACTGTCCATGAGTGATGAGCGCTTAACTTTGTACCCGGCACCCTCAGCAAGCGTCCAGGCCCCTTTTATGCTCATACGATCCTCACAGCAGCCGTAGGAGGTGAAGCTGTAATTATCCCCATTTGCAGATGAGGAGACTAAGGCTCAGGGAGGTTGAGCCTCCAGGGAGATGCCCGTGGACCACTGAGATGCCCGTGGACCACTGAGCCTGTTTGTATTGGGCCCAAGCCTACTCCCAACACGCTGGGGTTTAAACCCAGACAGTTGGGAGCCATTTAAAAATGAAAAGGAGCCGGGCGTGGCAGCTCATGCCTGTAATCCCAGCACTTTGGGAGGCTGAGGTGAGTGGATTACCTGAGGTCAGGAGTTCAAGATCATCCTGGCCAACATGGTGAAACCCCATCTCTACTGAAAATACAAGTATTAGCCAGGTGTGGCAGGAGAATCACTTGAACCCAGAAAGTGGAGGTTGCAGTGAGCTGAGATTGTGCCAATGCACTGTAGTCTAGGTGACAGGAGCAAAAAATTCATCTCAAAAATAAATAAATAAATAGGAAAAGGATGATTTAAAACCAAGACAGGAAAATATGCACTTTAAAGTCCAGCCTTGAAGATAGACGGCTAGGTACTCTGACCGGAGTCCCAGTACCGACCCCGTGCCCTTTGCTGTATCACCCTCCTCAGGAAAGTGGAGACAAGTTTTGTTGAATGTTTGTTTTGCATCTTTGAGGCACGAATGGTCACAGGGACAAAACTTGTCGTCATGACCAGCCTGGCTAACATGGTGAAAATACAAAAATTAGCCAGGTGTGGTGGTAGGCGCCTGTAATCCCAGCTACTCGGGAGGCTGAGGAAGGAGAATCACTTGAACCTGGGAGGCGGAGGTTGCAGTGAGCTGAGATCGCACCATTGTACTCCAGCCAGGGCAACAGAGTAAGAGCCTATCTCAAAAAAACAAACAAAAGGTTGTCTTCCACTTGGTGGCTTGCACTGTTCCAAACCATTCAAGCAGCCTCAGCTGTGTGGAGTCAGACTTAGCTGGATAAGGCCGTTTGGAAAAAAAATCCTGCTTTGGCAAGAAAGGAGAAGTCCCCCGTGGCAGCTATCAGAGAGCGACACGGAGTTCCTAGACAAAACAAAGATGTTTCTGCAGCCACAGGTGACAGCGCCCCCAGACGGGCACACGCCACTGTGCAGTCTCTGGCCAGTTGTGGCTCCGCCTCTAGGGCTTGGCCGTCTAGAGCAGTCCCTGGGGCGGCATCTGGAACGAATCCTCAGGGCCCCGCCCGGAAGTGCCCTGGGATGCATTGTGTCCCCTCCCTGCATTGCGTGCTGGTCCTCTGTGTAACGAAGAGGTGAATGGCAGGTTTCAAGGGTAGAGTGCAGTGGTGCGATCATGGCTTACGGCAGCCTCGACCTCCCAGGCTCAAGTGATCTTCCCACCTCAGCCTCCCGAGTAGCTGGGCCAACAGGCGTGCACCACCACTCTCGGCTATTTATTATTATTATTATTTTTGTAGAGACAGGGTTCCCCTACGTTGCCCAGGCTGGTCTTGAACTCCGGGGCTAAAGCAATTCTCCCTCCTTGGCCTCCCAAAGTGCTTGGGATTACAAGCATGAGCCACCTCCCTTCACTATTTTGTTTAACTGAAACACAGTTTACATAGAGTAAAATGCACAGATCTTAGGAATACTGCTCCATGAGTTTTTGTATATACATATGCATATATATACATATATGTATGTACAAATATATATATATTTGTACATACATATATAATTTTTTTAAAAAAAAAAAACAGAGTTTCTCTCTCGTTGCCCAGGCCGGAGGACAATGGTGTGATGTCGGCTCACTGCAACCTCTGCCTCCCAGGTTAAGCAATTCTTCTGCCTCAGCCCCTCAGGTAGCTGGGATTATAGGCATCCGCCACAACACTCAGCTAATTTTTTATATTTTTAGTAGAGATGGGGTTTCACTGTGTTGTCTAGGCTGGTCTCGAACTCCTGACCTCAGGTGATCCAGTTACCTCCCAAAGTGCTGGGGTTACACGTGTGAGCCACTGCGACTGGCCCAAGTTGTTGTATATTTTGAATGTTCATGGTACACACCTGTGAAACCACCACCCAGATCTGGACGTGGCACATTTCCAGCCCCTGAAGTCTTCCATGGGGCCCCTGCCAGTCACTCTTCTCCCCTCAGAGGGGCTCTGTTGCTCTGCAATTCACGATTCTCTCTGGCTGATCACATTATTCTTTCAGACTCTTAAATATTCTGTCTAGACCTGGCTGCTGCTGGCCACGTGTGGCCTCTGAGTGCTTGAAAATCACTGTGTGCTGTAAACCTGGAGAGCACACAGGGCTTCTAAGGCTGTTCAAAAGAAATGAAGGTAAAGGACCTCACCAGTGGCTTTTAGCATTGATTACATGTAGAAATGACAATATTTTGCATGTATTAGATTACATAAAATACTATTAAAATTAATGGCACTGATTTCTTTTTTACTTTCTTCAATGGTGACTACTAGAAATTTGAAAATTCCTGGCCAGGTGCAGTGGCTCATGCCTGTAATTCTAGCACTTTGGGAGGCTGAGGCAGGTGAATCGTTTGAGCTTAAGAGTTGCAGTGAGCTGAGATTGTGCCACTGTACTCCAGTCTGGCAGCATGGGTGACAGAATGAGACCCTGAGAAAAAGAAAAGGAAAGGAAAAGGAAAGGAAAGGAGGAAGGAAGGGAGGAGAGAGAGAGAGAAAGAAAGAAAGAAAGAAAGAAAAGGAGAGAGAGAGGCGGTGGAGAGAGAGAGAGAGAAAAGGAAGAAAATTTAAAATTCTGGCCTCTGGTCAGCCGGGCGTGGTGGCTCAAGCCTGTAATCCCAGCACTTTGGGAGGCCGAGGCGGGTGGATCACGAGGTCAAGAGATCGAGACCAACGTGGTCAACATGGTGAAACCCCGTCTCTACTAAAAATACAAAAATTAGCTGGGCATGGTGGCGTGTGCCTGTAATCCCAGCTACTCAGGAGGCTGAGGCAGGAGAATTGCCTGAACCCAGGAGGCGGAGGTTGCGGTGAGCCGAGATCGCGCCATTGCACTCCAGCCAGGGTAACAAGAGCGAAACTCCGTCTCAAAAAAAAAAAAAAAATCTGGCCTCTGGAGGCCAAGACGGGTGGATCTCTTGAGCCCAGGAGTTGGAGACGAGCCTGGCAACATGGCGAAACCACGTCTCTCTACAGTAAAATACAAAAATCAGCTGGACGTGGTGGCTTGTGCCTGTAGTTCTAGCTACCAGGGAGGCGGAGGTGAGACGATTGCTTGAACCCGGGAGGTTGAGGCTGCAGTGAGCCAAGGTTGCATCACTGCACAGCAGCCTGGGTGACAGAGCGAGACTGTATCTCAAAAAAAGAAAATGTGAAATGCTGTATGTGGCTGCACTGCACTGGGCCCTCTCTGGAGGTCTCCTTCTGTGAAGGACTTGCCTCCTGAGTCTTGCCACCTGCGCCTGCCCCCGTGGGCGTTGTGGCATGTGGGTGCCGGCGAGTGCTATGGCGTGAGGAGGTGTGTGGCGTGAGGAGGTGTGTGGCGTGGGGTGGCCGCGCTTTGCACACGTGTGTTGCCTGTGGCTTCCGGCCTCAGGTGTGAGGCAGACTTCCACGCAGGCTCCCTCCAGTCTCAGGCATTGCGCCCCAGTCAGGGTCCTCTATCCAGAGCCGTGTTCACTCAGCTTCGGGCTCTTTTTGAAGACATGCAGTGAAGCCCACTCCTCAGTGGTGCTCGCCACCCGCTCATCCAGCGGGAGCTGCTGGAAGGCGTGGAGGTGGAGAGGGTGGAGGTTGTTTCGAGTTGCTTTTAGGCTGAGGCTCAGATCAGACATTTTGGGGACACTCTGTGGAGTCCACGCCCTGAATGGGAGGTGCTGGCTCACCTTTGTAAACCCCTGGGGGCTCGGGAGCACCCTGTGTAGGATGGAGGCCTGCTAGTATCCCCTCCATGTGGCCGGACCACCTGGGCCCCTTCAGGATGGGCTGTGGCTCTGTAGAAGGCGCGAGCGGCTCAGTGTCCACTCAGGAGCAGGCTGGGGTCCAGCTCTGGCTTCAAGGGAACTGACCATTGTCGGTCACAGGCCCGTCTGACCCATGTGTCCACGTGGCGTCTAGACAATGGGCCCGCCCATGACCAGTCTGCCGGTGAGGTGATGGGCGGAGCCAGTCCCAGGGGAGTGATTGGACTGACATTCGGACACTTTACATCAGGCGTCCCCAAACTTTTTACACAGGGGGCCAGTTCACTGTCCCTCAGACCGTTGGAGGGCTGCCACATACTGTGCTCCTCTCACTGACCACCAATGAAAGAGGTGCCCCTTCCTGAAGTGCGGCGGGGGGCCAGATAAATGGCCTCAGGGGGCCGCACCAGCGAACCGTAGTTTGGGGATGTCTGCTTTACATGGAAGGTGCTAGGAGTCACTGCCAGGCTCAAAGAACGTGGAGGGGGTGGACGAGACACAGGAGAAGCACCAGGAGGAGACACGAAGCGGGGAGGGGAGGAGACAGGTGCGGGGAAAAACGAGCAGACTCAGGTGCAAGGGTGGAGAGCAGCCGGCTGGGGGATGACTGCCACTTAACTAGCCTCATGGTGTCACTCACTGAGCCTCAGTTTCTCCTTCTGAATTGAGGGGCAAGGGATGACCTCTAAGGACCAGCAGCCCTGCTGTCTATGAGGCCATTGTGATGGGAAGGCCCAGAGGAAGCCCACCCTTCCAGTGTCCTCCATCTATCCCTTCCCTCTGCTCAGCTTTGCAGCTGCGTGGGGTGCAGTGAGTCCCAGGCTGTACACCTGGGCAGTCACGTGGCAGGGACTCTTATGTGAGGAGGGGAGCTGAGCCAGATGTGCCAGCTGTCAGCCAGACTGAAGGTGAAGGGAGCAAACAAGGCTTGTCTGAATACAAAGTCTTCAGCCCACCCCTGGGGGCGGCATGTCAGGATTCTCCTGAACAGACAATCTGGGTTCTGTTCTAATGGGGACTAGAGCAGGGCCACTGTCATTGTAGCTTCAGAAATGTTTAAAGTGTCTTTCTTGATCATTGGAAGAGGCAAAAAAAAAAAAAAAAAAAAAAAAAAAAATGCAGTAAGGAATGAGGAAGGACTCAATTTTGCACAGTCTAACTCTCTGTGTTCCCCTGAGGGTAAATTGGAAATGAAATATGAATACAGGACTACTAGGTGTGAGCCATTTCAGTGTGTCAAGACACTTCCTCTCTAACCCTTCTTTGCTTTTTGACAGTAATCGGATTGCTGGACGGCTTGTCTTTTAAGACCTAAGTACGGACAATAAAAACAGCCCTTCTACGGGGAAAATAACCTTCCATTCTGTTTTCTACTGAGCAGAGAGGAAAGAACATCAGCTGAGCCAGCGGGGTTATCAAGTTGCAGGATGCCCCTGTTTATCTTGTGAGATTCGGTTTGCTTTAAATGTTTTCACAGATCATATGGTAGCTTTTGTATATACTTTCATTTGTATAACTTGGAATTATTTTTCTGCTACTCTTTTGATTTTAAACATGTCCTTGGTATGTAGTACAAGGTTTGAGGTTGTTGTTTTTTTTTTTAAGTTTGAAACATAGCATTTTTAAAGGTAATTTTGTTAATTTACAATTACTGTTAAGTTTTGCTAGCTTTGCTGTCTCTTTTGCTTCTTTCTGTTTTGTTTATAATTTGATTTCCTAAGTACTTGTGGTTTTAGGTTGACCTGTGCCTTGCTCCATGTATCTTTCATTTTAGATTTCTTAGACCTTATCAAACTTCTTTCTTTCTTTCTTTCTTTCTTTCTTTCTTTTGAGACAGAGTCTTGCTCTGTCACCAGGCTGGAGTGCAGTGGCTCTATCTCGGCTCACTGCAATTTCTGCCTCCCGGGTTCAAGCCATTTCCTGCTTTGGCCTCCCGAGTAGCTGGGATGACAGGCTCGAACCACCACACCTGGCTAATTTTTGTATTTTTAGTAGAGACAGTGTTTCACCGTGTTGGCCAGGATGTTCTCAATCTCCTGACCTCATGATCTGCCCGCCTCAGCCTCCCAGAGTGCTGGGATTACAGGCATGAGCCACTGTACCCAGCCCTCAAACTTGTTTTTCTTAATCTAAATCTTCTAATAGCTAACCGGCTTGAAATTCAAGTGTTCTTATTTCTGTTGATTGCCATATATAGCTATCACAAAGCAGAGGAACTTTGGACTTTATTCTAGAAGCATCTTAAGCTGTTGGTTTCCTACTTCTGATCGCTCCCTGCCCCTCACGTCCTGGCACTCAGGCTTGAGAAATGCATTAATTCTCAATTCTCCTTTCTGGCTTTTCCATCTAACTTGCATTCTTTCATTGCACTGATCACACATACTTAGTAACACACTGTAGTAGGGTGGGCACAGAAGGGATCTAAAGGGTGTTTTGTATTCCAGGCAGGTCTCTCCAAGCCCGGCCCATGAGTCTTATCTTCAAAAAGTAAAATAAAATAAAGCTAATATACTGAGGGCAGAATGAGAGCATGAGTGAGGCTGTTCCTGGCACGTATCAGCTGCTTGATAAAAATTAACTTCCCCTTCTTGTTAGTGTTCTCAGTGGCTTTGCACACCAAATGCTTTGTCTTTTTGTTGTTAAACTTGACCTTGAGGATGTTCCTGGGTTCATCATTCTTGGCAGTATGGCGACTTTTTTGTTTTTAGATTGTGGTGGAATTCATTTAACATAAAATGAACATTTTTATTTATTTTTATTTATTTATTTAGAGACTGACCTCCCTCTGTCACCCAGACTGGAGTGCAGTGGTGCCATCTTGGCTCACTGCAACCTCCGCCTCCTGGGTTCAAGCAATTCTCCTGCCTCTGCATCCCGAGTAGCTGGGATTACGGGCATGTGCCACCATGCCCAGCTAAGTTTTGTATTTTTAGTAGGGGTGGGGTTTTTCACTATGTTGGCCAGGCTGGTCTCGAACTCCTGACCTCAGGTGATCTGCCCGCCTCGGCCTCCAAAGTGCTGGGATTACAGGCATGAGCCATTTTAAAGTGTGCAAGTTTACAATTCTGTAGCTTTTAATACATTCACAGTGTTGTGCAACCCCTACCCCTGTCTGGTTCTAAAACTTTTTCATCACCCCAAAAAGAGATGGTGACTCTTTGAAGATGCCAGCTTTGGCATTAACAGAACCTCTGGTGTGTGACTTCCGTCAAGCATCACAATCTCCAGGTTTTGTTTTCTCATCGTTAAAGTGAAAATAATCGGGTCGCCTTTAAAATAAGGCCTTTTTGTATCCACATTATCTTCACTTTAAAGGCCTGTTTAAAAAGAACTTGACTGAGGTATAACGTGCACACCACAAAATCAGCTCATCCTGCATGCACTTTTCAGTACTTTTTTTTCAGTACTTTTTCGTGAATTTGCAGATTTGCGCACCCATAACCATAATCCCAATTTTAGAACGTCTCTATTATTTCCTGTTCCCATCTCCAGCTCCTTGTAACCATGAGTCTGCTTTCGGCCTCTATGGGTTTTCCTTTTTTAGACATTTATACAAATGGTGGCCGACCATATATGGTCTTTCTGCCTGGCCCCTTGCACTCAGCATCCTGTTTTCGAGGTTCATCCATCTTGCAGCGTGAGTCAGCGCTTCATTCTTCTCTGTGGCTGAGGAGTATTCCATTGTGCGGATGGACTTTGCTGATAATCCACTCCTCCACTGATGGACATAGGGGTTGTTTCCACTTTCCATGATTTTATTTGCTACTGTGGGTCGTTAGCAGTACCACAGCACTGTGCAGGTACACAGAAGTGCTTAATCATTGTGGTTGGCTTGGCGCGGTGGCTCACACCTATAATCCCAGCACCTTGGGAGGCCAGGGCGGGTGGATCGCTTGAGGCCAAGAGTTCGAGACCAGCCTGGCCAACACAGTGAAACCCCGCTTCTACTAAAAATAGAAAAATTAGCCAGGCATGGTGGCGGATGCCTGTAGTCCTAACTTCTCGGGAGGCTGAGACCTAAGAATGGCTTGAACCCTGGAGGCAGGTTGCAGTGAGCCGAGACTGAGCCATTGCACTCCAGCCTGGGTGACAGGCTTTTCTCTCAAGAAGAAAACAAGCTATTGGTCATTGTTTATGTTATTTCCTTATGGCTTTTTTTTTTTTTTTTTAATGTGGATGATTTTCTTTTAGACTTGGTGTTTGTGGTTTTGATAGCTTTTTTTGTCAAGCTATCATCATCCTGAAATTTTCTTTGTTAAAGGCTTAGGATTCACATATGGCGATAATTGTGTATCATTATGACTTAGGGCCATCGGATAAGCCAGGTCACCTGCTTCACTCATTCATGCCACACGTGTTTACGGAGTGCCCCATGGGTGCCAGGCCTGCAGGCTATGGGTGAAACCTGTGTACCCCAAGAGGAGACAGTGACCATCTGTTTGGCTCAGCCCTGTAGCCCCACAGCCTGGCATAGTATTTATTGAATGAAGCACAGCCTCTGCCCTCATATAATTCGATGCAGGTGGAAAGCCCATGGCAGACCCAGGACTGGAAGCTCCTGTGTCATTAGGAACATCGGTGGCCGAAGCTTGCTGGTAACAGCTGGCGAGAGCGAATTACGCCTGTCTACTTCCACCTCCATGTATGGTGACATCACTTTGATAGGTTGACATCAGCCACTGTGGGAATATTAACACCATGGAAATAGGCAAAAGCCACCAATCAGAGTTTTGGCCTCCCCTCCCCTCCCCTCCCCTCCCTTCCCTTCCTACCTCCCCTTCCCGCTTCCTTTTCTCTCTCCTTTTTTTCTGAGTGCCTAAGTGTTAAAACATTTACCAGCACACCACCTGCCTTTCCAACCTGGTAACCTATTTTTCTCCTGACAAGATGGTTTTTTTGCAGGTGAGGGAATTGAGGCACAAAGAATTGCAGGGACTTGCCCAAGGTAATGCAGCCAGAATTCAGGCCCTGGCTTCCTCGGGCCGTCCCCACAGTGATGGGACGACACAGTGTCACCTCTGCCCCCTTCCCTCCTCCCTAGTCAGGATTCTTCTGCCAGACAGCCCTGCTGCTGAGGTCTCATTTCCATCCCTCGTCAGTGTTTTCAGGGCTTTGCTTCCCTGTGTGTTCCTGAGCCACCCTCACATCCTGTCCTTTCCTTCTTAATAGGAACACTGTGTTTTCCTTTGTTCTTGCAGAATTTTGCTAAGGAGTTTGTGATCAGTGATCGGAAGGAGCTGGAGGAAGATTTCATCAAGAGTGAGCTGAAGAAGGCTGGGGGAGCCAACTACGACGCCCAGACGGAGTAACCCCAGCCCAGCCCCACACCCCTTGCCAAAGTCATCTGCCTGCTCCCCAGGGGAGGGGACCGCCGGCCTCAGCTACCAGCCCACCAGCCCACCCTGGAGAGAAGAAGCCATGAGAGGCAGCGCCCGCCACCCTGTGTCTGCAGCCCTCACCTTCCTGCTTCCCTTACAGCCCTGCTGTGTCCCATCTCATGACGCTCATGGAACCTTTTTCTTTGATCTTCTTTTTCTTTTCTCCCCCTTTTTTGTTCGAAAGAAAAATCATTTTGATGCAAGGACCTGCCTGCCATCAGATCCGAGGTGCCTCCCGCAGTGACCCCTTTTCCTGGAGTTTCTGTTACGTGCGACGAGGTCCGCCCAGTGGGATCTGCATGGCCTCGCGTTGCTTCCAGAGCCGGGGCCTGTTTTGCCATCTTGGTATTTTTGGGCCTCTGTTCCCGCGTACCACTCGGGCAGCTGGACCAGGAGCTGCGCCCGGTGCCTGCAACCTTCATAAGCACACACGTCCGTTCCCTAGTCAGACCCAGACCTCCTGCACTCTGCCCCGGCCCCCTCATTCCCACCTCCATCCAGAGTTGCCTAAGTTGCATGTCTGGCAGAGGCAGGATTGCTCGGGGGTGAGGTCAGGTCTGCCTCAGACCGAATAAGGAGAGAAAATTTGCCTTAAAATTTGCCTGGCAGTGGCTTTACTGCACGGTCTGAAATCACCTGTTCCCACCCTCCGGACAGAAATTTCCTTGTGACACAGAGAAGGACAAAGGTCTGAGCCCAGAGTTGACGGAGTATTTCAGGGTTCACTTCAGGGGCTCCCAAAGCAACGAGGATGCTAGGGAGAGAGGCCCAGGGTGGGGACTGGGAATTTAAGGATTGCTGGGAATGGATCCTTTAGGTTCTGGAAGCTTCTGTGCAAGCCGCAAGGGTGGCTTGGGCTGCAGGGCTGCTCCACTGAGCTGGGAGCTGAGCAAAGCCCTGGTCTTGGTGCCCCGAAAGCCTTCGGCTTCAATCCTACGCTCGCACCACACACTCAAAAGGATCGTTGTGTTTTGTTTTTAAAGAAAGATGCGAGTGGCTTGGTTCTTCATGAGCACATCTGATATAGCTCTTTTTCTTTTTTCCTTGCTCGTTTCGTTTTGGGGAAGAAATCTCTACTGCGTTGGGGTTGTGAAGAACATCTCTGCACTCAGTTGACAGAAATAAATGTTTTTTTGTTTTTCAAAAAACGGTTTGGTTTCTGATTTGTCCTACAAAGTTCTTTTCTTTTCTATAAAAACAAAGGCAGTCATGATCGCACTCAGATTTCACAGGCATTTGCAGAGTGGCTGGGGCTGGCCCTTTGGTGTTCAGGAGCTTATTTAATTCTTAGTGACCATAAGAAACAGGTGGTGCTTCTGTCCCTATTTCCTGAAAACTGAGGCTCAGAGGGACTAATTCACCCGCGAGGTCACCCAGATAGAAAGTGGCAGAGCTGGGCTCACTGCAACCTCCACCTCCCAGGTTCAACAGATTCTCCTGCCTCAGCCTCCATACGAGCTGGGATTACTGGCCCCCGCCACCATGCCGGGCTAATTTTTATGTTTTTAGTAAAGATGGGGTTTCAGCTTTGCACAGTGGCAGTATCGTAGCCAAGGAGGTTTATCCGAGGCACGATTATTGCTAATTGAAAACTTTTCCCAATACCCTGCCATGATGATTTGCAATATAGTCAGCATTGGCAATTTTTGACAGTCTCTAAGGAGACTGAATAAAAAAAAAAAAGATGGGGTTTCGCCATGTTAGCCAGGCTGGTCTCGAACTCTTGACCTCAGGTGATCAGCCCACCTCGGCCTCCCAAAGTGCTGGGATTATGAGTGTTAGCTACTGTGCCTGGCCAGAGCTGGAATTTAAACTGAGATCTCTAGACACCCCTGGTGCCGTGGCTTGTGAGGGGAGCGGTGAGGCCACAGATTGGGGATCGTGATGGGACCATAGGCTGTGCTGCTCTTTGAGTGGCCAGAACTCCTGTCTGCCTTTTCAGGAAAAGCCAAGAGAAAGCATCTTCCTCACTGGCTGTGACATCCTTTCTGAGGTTATCCTCCAGCTGAAAAACTGGACTTCCAGCACACCAGACCCTGTGGGAACCCAGAATCAGGCCAGAGCAGTTTCAAACGCAGACAGCTGGGCTTGAAGGAGCTGAGTGTGGGGCCAGGAGGGTGCCGGGGAGAGGGCAGAAGCCGAAATCAGAGCAGGAAGGAATCCTACAAGGTGTAGGCAAGACCCTGATCGTGCTGCCCAGGGCGGCATGGGGGACATAGGTCACCACCACCCTATCTATGAAAACACAGATGAGGCCTCTGTTCTAGCCACATGTGGGTTCTAATTTCTGCTCATCTGTTCACAGCTGTGTGGCCTTAGGCACGTTAGTTAACCTCTCAGCCTTGGTTCCCTCATCTGCAAAATGGACAACGTTGCCTACGTGTAGAAAGCCGTAAGGAGCAGCGAGGATTGTGCGTGCAAAGGGTGTGTGTCGGGGTGCAGTGTTCTTACCTCACACCTGCCACTGGTCTTGTTAGCTCTGTGGGCTTAACGTTTTTCCTACACCTAAAACCGAGGGAGCTAAACTAAGTCTGCTCCCAGGGCGCAGGTTTTAGCTACGGTCAGAACGTGGGCTCAGTAGGTGCATTCCAGCCCAGCAAGACTTCCATCCTCTTCTGGAACCTCCTGGTCTGCTGAGCCCTCCTCCAGGCTCACCGCCGATCCCACTCCCTGCCCCTAAGCGGACTAGAAAGAATCAGCAGCTCTCAAATCTGCCCCCATGCCTGTGGTCTCACCCCTGACTCTGAATTAGGTTCACTGGGAGCTTTGAAAATACAGATGAGGCCTCCCTATCCCAGACCAGTGAAATCCGAGTGCCAGACTCAACAAACGCCAGCTTTTCCTTTGCAGACGGCTGCAGAAGTGGCCCTGATCCCAGGCAGGAGGGGCTGGGAGGGAGGCCTGAATCTCCCTCCAGTGGGTTCCTCTTGTGAATGGAATCTTTGTTTTTGTTTTGTTTTGAGACAGGATCTCACTCTGCCGCCCAGGCTGGAGTGCAGTAGCATGATCACAGCTCCCTGTGGCCTCCATCTCCTGGGCTCAGACGATCCTTCTGCCTCAGCCTCCTGAGTATCTGGGACTGCAAGTGTACACCACCCATGCCAAGCTAATTTTTCTATTTCTTTTGTAGATATGAAGTCTCCCTATGCTGCCCAGCCTGGTCTCAAACTCCTGGACTCAAGCAATCCTCCCACCTTGGCCTCAGAGTGCTGGGCTTATAGGCGTGAGGCACTGCACCCAGCCATGAATGGCATCTTGAAGGGCAAGTGCAGACAGGTTTATTGAGCACCTACTATGTGCCAGGCACTGTTCTAGGTATGGAGATTTGATGCTGAACAAACTCAGACAGCCCCCACCTTCAATGAGGCTGAGTCTAGCGGGGGTGACGGATATTAACTAGCTTGTCCCACTAGAGGTTGTGCGTTTCCAGATGAGGGTAAGTTCCTTTCTGAGAAAAAAGCCCAGGTTCCATGACAGACGATCACAAAGGCCC
The DNA here is from genome assembly GCF_048565385.1 of Saimiri boliviensis. Lineage (NCBI taxonomy): Eukaryota > Metazoa > Chordata > Mammalia > Primates > Cebidae > Saimiri > Saimiri boliviensis. Next base: position 98,608,050 of record NC_133449.1, on the reverse strand, counting down.
TGGATCTGGCTGGGGTATCGGGGAGGGCTTCCCTGAGCAGGTGGGACCTGAGCTGAGAACGCAGGGGGACGAAGGAAGGAACAGGAAAGCGAGGACACAGGCTGCATGGAACCTTTGCCCCCAGGTGAAGCAGGGTCCGAAGCGGCTTGTTCGTGTGTCAAGGAGCTTCCCTTTAACTCAAAAACTGCAGCTTGGGCCCTTGCTGAGGATCCCGAGGGATCGTGAGACCACTGAAGGCAGAGAAGCCCTGCTTTCTGGTCTTTTTCTTTTGAGACGGAGTCTCGCACTGTCGCCCAGTGGTGCAATGGTGCAATCTCGGCACTGCAGCCTCCGCCTTTTGGGTTCCAATGATTCTCCAGCCTCAGCCTCCCTGGTAGCTGGGATTACAGGTGCCCGCCACCATGCCCGGCTAATTTTTGTGTTTTTAGAAGAGGCGGGGGCGTTCACCATGTTGGTCGGGCTGGTCTCAAACTCCTGACCTCAAGTGTTCCAGTCGCCTCAGCCTCCCAAAGTGCTGGGATTACAGGCATGAGCCACCACACCTGGCCAAATAAATTCTTAAGTCATAAAAATAAGGGTAAAATATTGTTTAGAGCTTTTTTTTTTTTTTCTTCAGGATTATGCCTTAATTTTGAGCCTTTCCTTGCCCATCAGAACAGTTCACACTAACCTGAAGAGAAGCTCACCTCTCCGGCTGCAGCTCCATGCTACCGTTTTGCTACCCCTCGCCGCCCCCCTCCCAGCATCCTGTGGTCAAGGGCAAACTTCCGGCAGGGCTGGAGGGGCTCTGCGTGTGCCTCCAGCCAGGACCTTGTCCACCTTCCTCCTCCCACGCCCGCATCCGGGCCCTGACATCCTTCCTCTACTTTTCCGAAGACCTCTCTCTTTCCCTCTAGAGAGAGACTGGGCTCTGCTGATCTGCCTCTTCTAGAAGGTTCCCTCTGCCCTGTGAAGTGGGCTGAATGATGGCTCCCAAAAGATCTGTGCCCCAGAACCCGTGAATGTGACCTTATGTCGAAAGAGGGTCTCTACAGATATAATGAAAGATCATCCTGGATTTAGGGGTGCCAGCAAACCCCGCAACAGGCATCACAGGGAGACTTGAGACAGAGACAACACGCGGGAGAGGTGAGAGACGAGAGAGACGGCCTCGGGAAGACAGAGGCAGAGACCGGAGTGAGGCCGCTACGAGCCTGCAGCCACCAGCAGCAGCGGGAAGAGGCAGGAAGGAGCCTCCCGTAGTTTGATCTTTGACTTCTGACCTCTAGAATCGTGAGAGAATATCTTTCTGTTGTGTTAAGCCCCCGGTGTGGTGACTGGCTGTGGCAGTCATGGGGACCGAATACGCCTCTTCCCTCCCTTCTCCAGTTGCTTCTCCCCTCCCTCACTAACTATGCCCCTCTCCGGGGCAGATGCCCCATCCCAGTGCCTGGCGTGAGGCCCCACACACAGTAGGTGCTCACTATGTGGTTGTGAGTCAGCTTCAATAGAGTTCCCCAGGCTGAACTAGGAGGAGGTGGGGCCCTGCCCAGTTCTTCAAGCCCCACACGGTGTCCACACCTGCTCAGATGGCACTCACACCTAGTCCCTGATGAGCTAGGCGCCGAGAGACCAGGGCCTGCCTGGCTTTCTCTGCCTGGTGCTGGCTCCCGCCTCTGGCTCTGCCCCAGAGCCGGCCCTGGAGCGCAGCTGTCCTGTGCCCCTGTCCACCTGTCCAGCTCCTCCACCCCAGCGGCTTGACCCCATTACCCTGAGTCCTCCTCCCTGTAATCGTCTCTGAGTCTTAAGATATCACTGCCGGGAGGGGGCTGGCTGCAGGCTTGCAGAGGCCTCACTCCAGTCTCTGCAGGCTGCTTCAGGCCTCGGGCTCTGCCAGGTGCTCCCGAGGTGGCAGGTGTGGAACTCTGGCTCCCTCTGGGTGGGGCAGGAGAGGCTGGTGTTTCCCTGAGGCTGAAGGCACAGAGGCAGGTCTGGGGCAGGGGCTGCTCTGTCTGCCTGTGCTGGGAACTGGGGGAGGGAGCTGCCCTGCAACTGGGGGACAGGGGAGTAAAGAGGCCCCTTTGGGCTAGGAGTGCTGGCTCACGACTTTGGGAGGCTGAGGCAGGAGGATTGCTTGATTCCTAGAGTTTGAGTCCAGCCGAGGGAACAAAGAGAGACTTTATCTCAGGGAAAAAAAAAAAAAAAATACTGATGGGTTCTTGCTGCATTGCCCAGGCTGGTCTCAAACTCCTGGGCTCAAGGGATCCTCCAGCTTCAGCCTCCCAAAGTGGTGGGATTATAGGCGTGAGCCACTGTGCCCAGCCAGAAACCCCATCTCTATGAAAAATAAAAATGAAATTAGCGGGGAATGGTGACGTGTGTCGTGGTCCCAGCCACTCAGGAGGCTGAGGGGGGAGAATTGCTTGCGTCCAGGAGGTCAGGGTTGCAGTGAGCCATGAACATCCCACTGAACTCCAGCCTGAGCAAGAGAGCAAGACTCTGTCTCAAAAAAAAAAAAAAAAAAAAAAAAGGAAAGAAAAGAAAAATGCCCCTTTGAACTGAAGGCTAAAGTCCCTGGGTTATTTCTGGTAAAGCTGAGGAGTGAGAGCGGGCATCGAATTCTTTCTCCTTGGTTTGTCTCCGGCAGTTCTTATGTCCAGTGTCACTGCTGAGGACAGGCCACACCACTGTGTGTGCAGGCAAGACAAGCTGTGACGACTCTGATAAATCCCGAACCTAAAGGCAGGTGTAAAAGGCAGCTTACAAAGTCATAGTGGCATAGCGATAACACCTGTGCTAAATTTCCGAACAAAATCCCAAGACCTTGGCTATGAGCGCATCCACCTGAACAGAGGTACATCCGGCACGATGAGGGCGAGAGGTAAGCCCTGGGAGGGGCGGGGGGAGGGCAAGTCAGCGCTTCCGAGGAGCTTTGGTGTGTCTGTCTGAGCGCCTGTGTTTTTAAAAGAGCTGAAGGGCCCAGCATGGTGGCTGACGCCTGTAATCCCAGCACTTTGGGAGGTCAAGGCAGGCAGATCATGAAGTCAGGAGTTCAAGATCAGCCTGACCAACATGGTGAAACCCTGTCTCTGCTAAAAATACAAAAATTAGCCGGGCGTGGTGACTAATGCCTGTAATCGCAGCTACTCAGGAGGCTGAGGCAGGAGAATTGCTTGAACCCAGGAGGCGGAGGTTGCAGTGAGCCGAGATCACGCCACTGAACTCCAGCCTGAGCGACAGAGCGAGGCTGCATCTCAAAAAAAGGAAAAGAGCTGAAGGAAATAACTAAGATATTAGCCTCTGGGTAACACACCTTACGGATGCTTATAGTAAGATGTTAGCATCTGTGTGGCTCACAACTTCCGGAGGCCGAGGTACAGGAAGATTGCTTGAGCCCTGGAGTTTCAGACCAGCCGAGGGAACAAAGAGAGACTTTATATCTCAGGGAGGGAAAAAAAAATAGAGACAGGATCTTGCTATGTTGTCCTGGCTGGTCTCGAGCTTCTGGGCTCAAGTGATCTTCCAGCTTCGGCCTCCCAAAGTGGTGGGATGATTACCTTCAGCCAAGGGGAGGTGAAAAGTAGAGAATTTTCCCCATTTTTCTGTTGGGAGTATTAAAGTTTAGAAATGCTTTTTAAACAAGAAGGAAATTCATGTAGTACATCCACCAGTGGCGGGGGGAAATGGTGAACTGCTCACCTCGAGCAGGTGATTTGGTTTACAGTGCACCTGGTAGAAGGGTCGGCTGGAAGCTGGGAAGAAAGCAATAGTGTTCGGTGAAGAACGGAGGGGACAGGACTCTGAGTTCTGAGGATGAAGCTTCAAACGCTACAATGCGGCTGGTTGCTGCTGAGAAACAAATTCTTTGAAAGGTGGAGACCAAATGGCCCCAAAAGCTCCCAGTGCCCTCCCGCCGGCTGCCTCCCCTCAGCCCGGGGGCACCCACTGCCCAGACCCTCATTTCCTGTCCTCCTGTCTCCGTCCCCAGCCTCCTCGGATGCCTTCTGCCTAGGTGCTGGCTGGAGCAGAGGAGTGTCTCACACACCTGTCCGGCTCCTCCAGCTCCTGGCCCAGTGCCTGGCAAACAGTGGGAGCCCAATCGCTGCTGGCTTCATAGATGGATACTACCTAAATGAGCTTGTACCACAAAGAGACCAGCGATCCTTCAATCCCATCTCCAGGTCAGCTTTTAGAGCTGTGCTTCTCAAAGACCACCCCCAGGAACCACCTACAGCAAAAGCACCCTGCATACTTATTTACAAAAATACAGATTCCTGGCCCCCACTCCAGACCTCAGTGAGTTTCAACCTTTGGAGATTGTCCCAGAACTACATTTTAAGCGAGTTTACCAGGTGATTCTTAGATATTCCTATGAAAGGCCGGGCGCAGTGGCTCACGCCTGTAATCCAAGCACTTTGGAGCCCAAGGCGGGTGGATCACCTGAGGTCGGGAGTTCAAGACCACCCTGACCAACACGATGAAACCCCGTCTTAAAAAACAAAAAGATATTCCTATGCCTTTGAAAATATCCTTACAGAGGATAGAGCCTAATGAGGCTTTTTTCCCGTGTTTGGAATGCATGGTCTGGGGACCAAAGCACTAGTGTCACCTGGACACTTGCTTGAACAGCAGACTCGACAAGCACCCTCCCAGGCACACCCAGGGCAGCAGTAATCAGTGTTTGAGCAAACCCTCAGGGCCATGCAGGAGCACGTTGGAGCTGAAAAACCATTGCTTTTGCCCACAGCCTTATTCTCTTCCTTTTTGCTAGAAAACAAACTTTTTTTTTTTTTTTTTTTTTTTTGAGACGGAGTTTCGCTCTTGTTACCCAGGCTGGAGTGCAATGGCGCGATCTCAGCTCACTGCAACCTCCGCCTTCTGGGTTCAAGCAATTCTCCTGCCTCAGCCTCCTGAGTAGTTGGGATTACAGGCACGTGCCACCATGCCCAGCTAATTTTTTTGTATTGTAGAGACAGGGTTTTACCATGTTGACCAGGATGGTCTTGATCTTTTGACCTTGTGATCCACCCGCCTCGGCCTCCCAAAGTGCTGGGATTACAGGCGTGAGCCACCGTGCCCGGCCCCAGAAAACAAACTTTGATTCCATTTTAGAAGAATTATCGTTATTATTTTTTGAGACAGGATCTCACTCTGTTGCCCAGACTAGAGTGCAGTGGCTCGATCATGGCTCACGGCAGCCTTGACGGCTCAGACTCAAGCGATCCTCCCACTTCAGCCTCCCAAGTAGCTGGGACTACAGGCGCAGGCCACCACACCCAGCTTTTTGTGCATGTGTTTGTGTGTAAGAGTAGAGATGGGGTTTTGCCATGTTGCTCAAGCTATCTGCCCGTCTTGGCATCCCAAAGTGCTGGGGTTACAGGGGCGAGACACTGCATCCAGTCATTAGAATAATTTTTGGAACAAGCTTAATTTTTTTATTTTATAAGTATTTACATGACATAAAAATGCTGAAAAAAATACAGGGATAAAGAAGATGAAAATAGAAATGACCTTATACTCTACAACTCTGAAGTCACTGCTGTCACATTTAGGGGTGCAGCTTTGCAGACTATGTTTTCACACTTTAAGTTCTGGGGTACACGTGCAGGATGTGCAGGTTGTTACACAGGTAAACGTGTGCCATGGTAATTTGCTGCACCTGTCAACCCATCACCGAGGTACTAAGCCCAGCATGCATTAGCTGTTTTTCCTAATGCTCTCCCTCCCCTCTCCTTGAGGACTTTGTAATGCAGCATGTCCTTCTTTATTTTCAAAAATTAAGATTATGCTCTGTTTATGTTTTTATAATGTGCTTTTTTTCACATGTCAATATACGGCGAACACCTTTTCACACCTATGAATGCTATTCACCATTTTTGGTGGCTTATCTTGGTTAGCTGAATAAGAATTTCTCTAGCCAGACCCCTACGGCTCAATACTTAGAGAACTGGAATTGGCACACTGGTGACAAGCCAGATTCGGCCCCCTGACATGACAGGACTGCACACATATGGCTACACAGTGGCCGTCTACTGCAGGGAGCACGCCACACTTGAACTAACAGGAAACTGACATCGTCGGACTTGTGCAGTGCAAGACCTGCACAACGGTACCTGGAAGCCCCAGTCCACCCAAAGTTTCGATTGGTTGCTAACATTTAAAGATGAAAAGATTTCACATAAAAATCTAGCTTTCAGCTTTTCTTGACAAACCCGAAGATCCAATCACTCTGGGTTTACAGTCCCGCAGACTAACACGGGGCTATGACTGAGCTACAGCTGCCGACATGGGCGGGGGCAGGGGAAGTGCCCACCAGCCCCTGAGTACCCACTGAACCTCCCTGCCGTCCTTTCATTAGCTCTCTTCGCTTCCTGTGAGGATTTGCCTTTGCCACCCCAGGGTGACATTGTTAAATGTCTTCTGAAGGAATCATTCTTCAAAGTCACAATAGTCTGGAGACAGAAGATGCTTCCTTTACTTCATTTATATAGCCCAGATGGGGAGTTGCTATGGCAACTCTGGGACCATATTGTAGATTGCTTCAGGGAGGATCACAGAGCATCGTCCAAGAAGCAGTGCCCCTCCCCCGAGCCTGCCTCCCACCCTGGCTCCACAGGCAGTCACTTCCAGCATGGAGGCAGTCCCAGTTGCTATTGAGCAGGGAATAAAGAGGCATGCTTGTAGAACAGAACACTGGCTGGGAAAGGGTACAGGGATCGTTGAGTACCACAGGCTGAGGTTCCTCCCTACAAAGCATTCCTTTTACTATTCACCTCCCATGCATTTTGTATTTTGGAACAATCGTCTTCTAGACAAACTTGATTTGGGAAGCACAGATTTGTTTTCTTATTTAAAAATAAAAAAGTGATGAGTGGCAGCCAATGTCATCATGTGGTTCAGCAAATAGGTTCTAAGCCTGGCTTTGTCATTTACTTGCTGTGTGACCTTGGGCAAGTCACAAAACCTCTCTGAGCCTCTCGTCACCTTTTAAACGATAATAGTTACAACAGTCCCAATTATATACGGTTGCAGCAAAATACGTGATGCACAGTAATGCGCGAAGCTCTCCGCAGTGCTCGGCCGGCAGCAGCCACTCACTGCAGAGCAGCCACGGAGATTGTGATGATCAGTAATCATCAGAGTGTGCGCTTCGCAGGACTGAATCTGCTCAGCCACACTGGGGTCAAAGCAGAGAAACTCGATCCCCGATACTATGTTTAAAGACCATGAGGTCACCCAAGAAACTTAGACTGGAAATCATGTCAAAGTGTCAAGGCTTTCCTTGCAGCTGGAGTGGTCATACCGTTTGTATACTTGGCGCTGCTCAAATCTCATGTTGAATTGTAGTACCCAGCGTGGGAGGTGGGGCCAGATGGGAGGTGACTGGATCACGAGGGTGGATTTCTTCCCCTCCCCTCCCCTCCCCTTCTCTCCTCCTCTTCCCTTCTTTTCCTTCTCTTTTCTTTTCTTTTTTGAGACAAGGCCTCACTTTGTCACCCAGGCTGGACTGCAGTGGCGCGATCGCAGCTCACAGCAGCCTCCGCCTTCCGGGTAGGGTGGATTTCTCCTGGATGGTTTAGCCCATGCCCTTGGTGCTGTATCGCGATAGTGAGCCATTTCTTGTGAGATCTCGTTGTTGAAGTGTGTGGCACCTCCTCACCCCATCTCCTGCTCCTGTTCATGCCATGGGACGGGCCTGCTCCCTCTCTGCCTTCTGCCATGATTGGAAGCTTCCTGGGACCTCCCCAGAAGCGGATGCCAGTGCTATGCTTTCCGTACAGCCTGCAGAACCGTGAGCCAGTTACATCTCTTATAAAGTATGCAGTCTCAGGTGTTTCTTTCTACCAATACAAGCGTGGCCCAGCTCAGACAGTGAGCATGGCGTTGGACCTTGTAGCTGGATTGTCTCCTGCCTCCTGGGCCCCAGTCTGGGTCTTGGCCTCCGTGGTGTGATCCCCACCCTGCCAGCGACTCTTGGTACTCAGCATCCATTCCCACTTCCTTCCAGGGCTTTCAACGCAGAAAACTTAAAATGAATTACCCAGACTCTCTGACATCCGGAGTTCTGGGGGCACGTTTGGTTGTGCCAGTTAAGCGTGTTCACATGAGATCTGGAGGACAGGAGGGAGGCGGAGCCATCTCTCAGTGGCCCGTTTCCTCTTGGCAAGCAAGACTGTGGGGATACGGGTGTCCAGTCTCCAGCTTTGTGGGTGCCTGGGGGCGGGGCAGAGGCAGCTGCGGGGCCTCCGATCACTGCGCTGCAGCTCTGAGGGTGTGTTCTTAGCTCAGCCATCTCTTGGGCAGGTTTCTGATTCTCCACGAGGCAGCCCTGCTGGTGAGTCGGTTCTGCAGCGTCTGGGGGTTCCTTCCGTCCTCCAGCCAGCCCGGCGGTGTTGGCAGCATCAAGCACCTTGTGCTCAGTTGCCTTCTGCCTGGAGGACTTACGTAGGGGAGGAAATCTTTCGTTTTCTTGTGCCCACCTTAGGTTCCTTGGCTGAGGCCGCAATGAGCTGTCAAGGTGCCACTGCACTCCAGCCTGGGCGACAGAATGAGACCCTGTCTCAAGACACATTAACAAGAGAAAAACCAAGAGCGGTTTATTAGCCTGTGCGTCACAGATACGCCCAGGGCCGCCCACTGACGAGTAGCTCCAGGGCGGGGAGAACTTGAGTTTGCATTCATTCCATCTCAACAACAACAACAAAAAGCCAATAAATAAATAAATAAATAAAAGGACTTGGAGTTTCTGGGGCAAGAGAAGACAGGGGGGAAGGCATAGATGTGGAAACCGATAGAAGGTAAGGGCAGGTTGGCGAAGTTTGTTACGTAGATTCCTCTGGTGCCATCTGGGCAGTAAGGGTCTAGGGCTGTGTCTGGTGATGAATTTCTGCCCTTCCTGGTAGAAAGATGGTCAGAGGCACCGTTAGAAATCCATGTCCTGCCTTTAGGGCTGGGTGCGGTGGTGGCTCATGCCTGTAATCTCCGCACTTTGGGAGGCTGAGGCGGGCAGATCACTTGAGGTCAGGAGTTCTAGACCAGGCTGGCCAACATGGTGAAACCACATCTCCACTAAAAATAAAAAAAACTAGCAGGGCATGGTGGCAGGTGTCTGTAGTCTCAGCTACTTGGAAGGCTGAGGCAGGAGAATTGCAATTGCTTGAACCTGGGAGATGGAGGCTGCAGAGTGCTGAGACAGCGCCCCTGCACTGCAGCCTAGGCAACAAGAGCAAAACTCCATCTCAAAAAAAAAAAAAAAAAAAAGGTGGGAGATGCTGGGGGGTAAAAATTAGCTGGGCATGGTGGTGTGCACCTGTAGTTCCAGCTACTCGGGAAGCTGAGGCAGCAGAATCACTTGAGCCTGGGAGGTGGAGGTTACAGTGAGCCAAGATTGCGCTACTGCCTGCACTCCAGCCTGGGCTACTGAGTGACACTCTATCCCAAAGAAAAAAAACCAAAAACCAAAAAACAACAACCCAAAAGAAATCTATGTCCTGCTTACATAGGAGAGGGCAGAGCTTTTCCTGTATCTGCTTCTTCTCAACTGTCTTCAGCTCAAAATAATCCTGATACCTGAATGGCATATTTTGGGGCAGCCTAGTTGGTGATCCTCAGGCAGAAAAGAATTGTTCCTACTTTTGGCATGGAGCCTGACTTATTACTCACTGGCCCCCTGGAAACCCATCTCTGCTGTCTGGTGTGTGGGTCCACCCCACTCCATTCTCTCCAGCTGGGGCTTGACCCTCAGCCTGATTCAGGGCTCAGGGGTGCTGTTGACCTCCAGTGTAGACAATCCATCTACCCTGTGGCTGCCTGCACAGAGGTATTTGGGCCCCTCTGAGAGAATAGAGCATGGGGTGTGGTTCCAGGTCCTCACCATGCTCTGGTTTCTAGACCTCTCACTTAACCATGAGGAAGTTCAAGAGTCACTAAGAAATAGTTCAGAACTAAAAATAACAAGTCTGGGCTGGACACAGTGGCTCACGCCTGCAATCCCAGCACTTCGGGAGGCTGCAGAGGGAGGATCACTTGAGCCCAGGAGTTTGAGACCAGCCTGGGCAACATAATAAGACCCCCCCACATCTCTACAAAAAAATAAAGATTAGCCAGGTGTGATGGCACACACTTGTAGTCCCAGCTACGTGGGAGGCTGAGGCTACCATGAGCTGTGATGGGGCCACTGCGCTGTAGCCTGAATGACAATGAGACCCTGTCTCAAAACAAACAGACAAACAAAAAACAAAACAAAAGAGGAGCCTGGGCTTGAGAATTTCACCCAGTGACGGGGGCCAGCATTCCTTTCTGTACTTTAAAAATTTAATGGTTACGTTGTGAGCTTTCTTAAATTTAATATTTTAATCTTTTTTTTTTTTTTTTGAGACAGAATTTCGTTCTTGTTGCCCAGGCTGGAGTGCAATGGCATGATCTTGGTTCACTGCAACCTCCGCCTCCCAGGTTCAAGCAAGTCTCCTGCCTCAGCCTCCTGAGTAGCTGGGACTACAGGCACCCGCCCCCTCCATCATGCTTGGCTAATTTTTATATTTTAGTAGAGACCAGGTTTCGCCATGTTGACCAGGCTGGTCTTGAACTCCTGATCTCAGGTGATCTGCCTGCCTCGGCCTCCCAAAGTGCTAGGATTAGGATTACAGGTGTGAGCCACCATAACCAGCCCATGCATAGTTTTTTTTTTTTTTTTTCAAAATGAAATTATATATATATAAGTAAATTGTATATTACAATTATATGTGAAATTATATATATACACACACACACACACATATATATATATGTATATGTATACTTTTGTAATTACATCCAGGAAACTGATGAAATTGCATCAGTTGTTTGCATGTCATTAGCAATGCCTCAAGGAAAATGTTCATATAGGTATATCTCATTTACTGAGATTCTGGAGATGAGCTAGTCCCTATTGACAGACACTGTTGCAGGCTGATGTCTAGAACCCACACCCTTGTATATTCCATTCCCCTTGGGTTGAGAGAATCCTGCAAATATGATGGGGGTATCACTCTGTGATTAGACTGGAATGCTTGTATGTGTGTTTGTGTGTGTGTTTTTTAAGACAAAGTTTCACTCTGTTGCCAGGCTGGAGTGCAATGGCACGATCTTGGCTCACTGTAACCTCTGCCTCCCGGGTTCAAGCGAGTCTCCTGCCTCAGCCTCCCGAGTAGCTGGGACTACACGTGCATACCACCACGGCCAGCTAATTTTTGTATTTTTAGTAGGGTCAGGGTTTCACCATGTTGGCCAAGATGGTCTCGATCTCTTGACCTTGTGATCTGCCCGCCTCAGCCTCCTAAAGTGCTGTAGGTTGACAGGCGTGAGCTACCATGCCCGGCCTAGAGTGTGTTTTATGGCATTGTTGACTTTAAGAACAGGAGATGACCCTCAGTGGGCCTGACCCACTCAGTCAAGCCCTTAGAAGGGCTGGGATTCTTTCTGACTCGGAGATTGTAAGTGGGAGAGGGATGTGACGTCAGGGAGATTCTCCATTGCTGAGGGGGTGGGTAGAAAAGGGCCTGAGAGAGGCCTCTAGGAGATAAGGATGACTGTCGGCTCTCGTAGTCAGCAAATATGGGGAGCTCTGTTGTAGAGCCCCCTAGTGATCTCAGAGAGGCGGGTGGGTTCCAGGTGAGAAGGCAGTCAGCTGACACTGTGGTTTTGGCCTTAGGAAGCCCTGAGCAGAGAATCCAGCCGTGCCAGTCCAGACTTCTGAACCGCTGAAGTGTGACCTCGTCAGTGACTTAGGTGTTTTTCTGGGGAGGGAAGGGAGTTTTGAAAGTCACCAGGTTCTTTGTCCTTTGTAACATGCATGGCATAGTATGACATTCCTATGGGTTCCAGCCATTGTATGTGCTTTTTTTTTTTTTTTTTTTCTTTTTGAGACGGAGTTTCGCTCTTGTTGCCCAGGCTAGAGTGCAATGGCGCGATCTCGGCTCACCGCAACCTCCGCCTCCTGGGTTCAGGCAATTCTCCTGCCTCAGCCTCCTGAGTAGCTGGGATTACAGGCACGCGCCACCATGCCCAGCTCATTTTTTTTTTTTTTAGTATTTTAGTAGAGACGGGGTTTCACCATGTTGACCAGGATGGTCTTGATCTCTTGACCTCGTGATCCACCCGCCTCGGCCTCCCAAAGTGCTGGGATTACAGGCTTGAGCCACCGTGCCCGGCCTGTATGTGCTTTTAAGGAACATTTCTGTCTTGAACCTCCTTGTACACACATCTTTATTTCAGAATTCCTGTGAGATGGATTTCTAAAAGATTTTTGCGCTGACCACATTTAAATTATTGATGTGTGCTGGCATGAGTAGTGGCTCATTCCTGTAATCCCAGCATTTTAGAGGCTGAATTGGGAGGATGACTTGAGGCCAGGAGTTTGAGACCCGCTAGGACCACAAAATGAGATCCCGTCTCTCTCTACAAAAAATAAAAAGTAAAAGATAAAAAAGGAAATTATGAGTGTGAATTACCAAATTGTCCTCCTGAAGTCACATGTTGATTGACAGGCCGCCTCCTTGCCCCCTACCGTCACCCACACTGGATATGAGTCATCTTTTTTTACTGTGGTTAAAATACACACGACATAGGATTTACCATTTTAACAATTTTTTTGTTTTTGAGACGGAGTTTCGCTCTTGTTGCCCAGGCTGGAGTGCAATGGTGTGATCTCAGCACACTGCAACCTCTGCCTCTTGGGTTCAAATGATTCTCCTGCCTCAGCCTCCTGAGTAGCTGGGATTACAGGCATGTGCCACCACTCCTGGTTTATTTTATATTTTTAGTAGAGACGGGATTTCTCCATGTTGGTCAGGTTGGTCTCCATCTCCCAGTCTCAGGTGATCTGCCCACCTCAGCCTCCCAAAGTGCTGGGATTACAGGCGTGAGCCACCGCGCCCGGTCCATTTTGATTATTTTAAAGTGATCCAGTCTGTTGCATTCAGCACACTCACAGTATTGTGCAACCCCCGCTGCTCTAGTCCCAGAACTTTTCTGTCACCCCAAAAGGAAACCCCATATCCACGAGGCAGTCACTCCCCACCCCTCCCTGGCCCCTGCAGCCACTCATTTGCTTCCTGTCTCCTACCATTAATCTTTTTACTTGTTGCCAATTGGATACACAAATAGGGGCATTTATTTCAAGCCACTCTGATGACAGGATGTGCACAAAGGTCTCTCCTCCTGGAGCTCAGATGAGTATGTGCTTCGGTTGCCAACAGAATGGCCTCACCTCGGGTCAGGGCTCCGGACACACGGACACATTCTCTGCCTTTCCCTCGTCTCCCAGCAGCCCCTGTCTCTGGCACCTCCCACCTCCGCATCAGTCCTGACTTCTCCGGCTTAAGACCTTGGCATGTCCTTCCTCCACCCTCCTGCCTCTCCTCCTCCACCCGCCATGTCCCTGGCGACTGATTCTAACTGGGCGAGGCCTCCTGCAACCCATCCTGCCTCCCTGTTCTGTTGAGACCCTCGTCTGGCATGGGGTTGGCCGCTTTGGGGCATCTCTGGGCAGGGGACTGGGGATCCAAGGCCTCTGGGGCCTGGCAAGTAAGGGGAGAAGGGCTGGAGGCTGGACACCAGGGAGACACCAGGGAGGAGTGGGGACTGTGGCAGGGGAGGGCCCATGTCTTTCTGAAGAGGGCAGCTGCCACCCCACACACATGGTGGCTGTGTGTTCCCAGATCTTCTGATTTTCTAAAGGCGTCCTAAATATAGATATTTATATAAAAAAAAGTGATTGACATTTCATCAAAACAAGCACATTCTCTTTTTTTTTTTTTTTTTTTTTTTTTTGAGACGGAGTTTCGCTCTTGTTACCCAGGCTGGAATGCAATGGCGCGATCTCGGCTCACCGCAACCTCCGCCTCCTGGGTTCAGGCAATTCTCCTGCCTCAGCCTCCTGAGTAGCTGAGATTACAGGCACGCGCCACCATGCCCAGCTAATTTTTTGTATTTTTAGTAGAGACGGGGTTTCACCATGTTGACCAGGATGGTCTCGATCTCTCAACCTCGTGATCCACCCGCCTCGGCCTCCCAAAGTGCTGGGATTACAGGCTTGAGCCACCGCGCCCGGCCAAAACAAGCACATTCTCATTGCCCCGGCTGGCCAACGTGGAGGAGTGGGAGCAGGGGAGCAGGGAGCCACGCGCCCCACAGGCTGGCTCCGTGTGAGAGGGGTGGAGACAGCAGGTGTCCAGGTTGCCGGAGCCTTGAAAGGCTGAACAGACACGGCCGGCTGCGTCTCCGAGTACCCTGGCTCCTGCCAGGCTCTTTGTGGATTCGAGAACATTCTCTTCAGCTGCCTGAGTCCCTGTGCCTGTTTCCATAGCCCTGTAGAGTATGAGGGAAAAGTGAGCTGTGTGTTGCTGTCTCTAGAGTCTCTCAAGGCCCCGTTTTCGGGTGAGCAGCCCCCTCCCCACCCATGTGACAGGGAGACACCCCAGGCCAGGGATTGCCCCTGTGGATTTACCAGCGTCTTGGGCAGATGCTGTGGGAGGGCCTGACCTCTCCTGCAGGGTGAACTGTGCAGGGAGGGCACAGGGGAGGTGAGGGACCGGGTTATTCCTGGGCTGAGACTTCAACCCCAAAGCGCAGCCTCTGGAAGCAGGCTCAGCCCATCATCTGCCAGGGAGGGATCCCCGGCTAGGGTAGTTGAGGGGGCTGTCAGACAGAGGGGAAATGTCGGCTCCCACAAGCCCCTGGGGGCCTTCAACTCCGGCCCCTGCTGGGATGTTTTTATAAAAGGCTTTTCTTGGCAATAGCCATTAGGCCCAAAGGTCTGCAGCTGGTGCGAGCTCAGGGTCTCAGGTTTCTCTGACATGTGGGAAGGCGTTCCCTCTGGGCCTCCATGGAGCCTACAGCCTAAGCAGCGGTCCCTGGGCTGCTGCAGACGAGTGGCTAGGTCATCTGGGGGAGGGGCAGGACAGGGAGATGCTTCCATTGTCACTGGGGGCCTGTGGAAAAAGCGCTGTAATGGGAACTTCGCTGACACGGTTCTCTCCTGTGAGAGTACGGCGTGGTTCAACCATTTTACACGCGAGGAGACTGAGGCTCAGGGAGGCGAAGCTGGTAGCCTGAGGAGGAGGAGCTGGGATTTGAACCCGTTGGTGAGCTGGGCAATCTGCTGTTTCTCTCCCCTCCTCCCTCCCTGCTCTCCTCCCTCCCGCCCTTTCCTCTCTCTCTCCCCCTCCTCCTTTTCTGTTCTGTTACTCCCAGAACCGTGCACCCACGGCCTCTTCATGATCCCAGCTGGATATTCTGCTGATGTCTGCAGCTCTTGAAGCAAAAACAAAGTCAAGGCTACGCAGCAAGGCTGGCTGCGGTTGCGACCCCGAAGTCTCAGTGGCCTCGTCAGCCCGCACGCCCCTCACTCACTCTGTTGCAGGCACTCGGGCCTCCTCGCTGGGCCTCCTCGCTGGCCTCCTCACTGGGCCTCCTTGCTGGGCCTCCTTGCTGGCCTCCTCACTGGGCCTCCTTGCTGGGCCCCCTCACTGGCCTCCTCGCTGGCCTCCTTGCTGGGCCTCATGTTCACATAGTACCATCCTGCCTCAGGGCCTTTGCATGACTCCTGCTCTGCCTAGAGCCTGCTGACTTCTGAGTTCCCATGCCTGCCCTCATTCGCACAGCTCTCTGTTCAATGTGACCTTAGTGGAGAGGCTTGCCCTGATCCCCCTTTTTTTTTTGAGACGGAGTCTTGCATTGTTGCCTGGCTGGAGTGCAATGGTGCGGTATCGGCTCACTGCAACCTCTGCCTCCCAGGTTCAAGCAGTTCTCCTGCCTCAGCCTCCCCAGTAGCTGGGATTACAGGCGCCTGCCACTATGCCCAGCTTTTTTTTTTTTTTTTTTTTTTTTTTTTTAATTTTTAGTAGAGATGGGGTTTCAGCATGTTGGCCAGGCTGTTCTCAAACTCCTGGCCTAGTGATTTGCCTTCCTTGGCCCCACAGAGTGCTGGGATTACAGGCGTGAGCCACCTCGCTCGGCTGCTGTGTCTTTCCGAGGACCCCAAGCCCAGTTTCTCTTTCTTTGTAGCCCTGACCACCACCTGACACCATGCATTGATTTGCTTGTTCATTGTCTGTCTTTCCCTGCCAGGGGCCAGAGCGTCATCTCCAGTAGAGCAGGGACTTCATTCTCATCCTTGTTACTTCCTGAGCACCAAGAATAAGTCCAGGCATGGGACAGGCACTCAATAAAACCTGTGGAAAGCATGACTCTATCTCTGTGTCTGTATCTCTGTCTATATAGATAAATAGCTCAGCTTGCGTTATTTATTTGTTTATTTGGAGACACGATTTTGCTCTGCTGCCCAGGCTGGAGTTCAGTGGTTCTGTCACAGCTCACTGCAACCTCCGCCTCCCGGGTTCAAGCAGTCGTCCTGCCTCAGCCTCCCAAATAGCTGGGACTACAGGTGTGCACCACCAAGCCCAGTTAATTTTTTCTATTTTTTGTAAGGAGGGGGTCTCCCTATGTTGCCCGGGCTGGTCTCAAATGCTTGGGCTCAAGCCATCCTCCCTCCTTGGATTCCCAAAGTGCTAGGATTATAGGTTTGAACCACCACACCTGCCCAGCATTGTTTTTTTTTTTTTTTTTTTTTAAAAACATATATACAGTTCTATAACTTCTTTTTTATGTATTAGTCTGTTTAGGAGATCTTTATACCCCACTGCATTTAGACTGGCTGTTCTCAGCCACTGGCAATTTTACCTCCAGGGAACACTTGGCAATGTCTGGATGCATTTCTGGGTGTCACACTGAGGAGGGTGGTACTGCTGGCATCTAGTGGGGAGAGCCAGGGATGCTGCTAAACCCCCTGTCAATGCACAGGACACTCCCCCCACCACAAAGGGCGATCCGACTCAAATGTCACTTGTACTGCTGTTGAGAAATCCAGATACAGACATGGTGTTCTTTCTTATGGTGACAGATTCTGTAGTGTAAATGTGCCATCATTTAACCACTCACCGATGAACGTTTTAGGATATTTCCAATTCTTTTTTCTTTTTTTTTCTGAGATGCAGTCTCGTTCTGTCGCCCAGGCTGGAGTGCAGTGACACCATCTCAGCTCACCGCAACCTCTCCCTCCCCAGCTCAAGCGATTCTCCTGCCCCAGCCTCCCCAGCAGCTGGGACTACAGGCGTGTGCCATCATGCCTGGCTAATTTTTTGTATTTTTAGTAGAGACGAGGTTTCACCATATTAGCCAGGATGGTCTTCATCTCCTGACCTTGTGATCCGCGCCCCTTGACCTCCCAAAGTGCTGGGATTATACGTATGAGCCACTGTGCCCGGCCCAGGATGTTTCCAGTTCTTTAGTGTTGCAAACAATACCGCAAGGAACCTCCCTGCGTAAACATGCATGCTGCTTCTTGCACACAGGCAGGGATTTTCTGAGGACAGATATCCAGCAGAGGGTCAAAGGAGGACGTGCAGTATTGTTTTGTTTTCTGTTTTTTTTTTGTTGTTGTTGTTTGTTTGTTTGTATTTTGAGATGAAGTTTTGCTAGGCTGGAGAATAGTGGTGTGATCTCTGCTTAATGCAACCTCTGCCTCCCGGGTTCAAGTGACGCTCCTGCTTCAACCTCCAGAGTAGCTGGGATCACAGATGCACACCATCATGCCTGGTTAATTTTTGTATTTTGTTTGTTCGCTTGTTTTGAGACAGAGTTTCGCTCTTGTTGCCCTGGCTGGAGTGCAACAGCACAATCTCAGCTTGCTGCAGCCTCCGCCTCCTGGGTTCAAGTGATTCTCCTGCCTCAGCCTCCCGAGTAGCTGGGACAACAGGCACGCATCACCACACCCGGCTAAATTTCTGTACTTTTAGTAGAGCTGGGTTTCACCTTGTTGGCCAGGATGGTCTCGATCTCTTGACCTCGTGATTCGCCCACCTCGGCCTCCCAAAGTGCTGGGATTACAGGCGTGAGCCACCACGCCCTGCCAGGATGTGCTCCTTTGAAATGGAGAGAGCCTTTGTCAAGTCACCCTTCAAACAGGCTGTAACCAAAACACACTTTCAGCACAGCATGGCGGGTGTGCCAGCTGCCACCATCTGTGCTTGAGACCTCCCCCAAAGGCCTCTCCCAATCAGAGGGAGACTTGTCCCCAGCATGGAGCAAACGCCATCCACTTTTGCTGTTTCTGTGCCAGCTCCTCCCCACCCTCCTCTGTAAACACTTCAGCTCTGCCGCTTACCATCACCTCATCTCTCCGTGCCTTAGTTTCTCCATCTGTAAAATGGAGCTAACAATAGCAATGTCAGCTCAAGGAGAGTTGGGAGGATTACATAAGTTAATACTTGCGAAAACTTTCGGGTCTGCTAAGCGGTCCTTGAAAGTAAGCTATTATCCTGTGACATTCCTCTAGAAACAGCAGTGAGCATCATTTAAATGCTGAAAAATTGGAAGCAGGCAGGTGTCCCCTGTAATAGAAACACCAAGTACTTCGCAGGGCACCTCGAAGCAGTGTGAAAATCAGGCTTTAAAAATAATCCCGGGACTGAGGCTCAGGGGTCAGCCAGGAGGAGTGGACTTGCAAGCACAGCCGTGGTGGAATGCAAATCCTGAATTTACTGAGGAATTGGCCAAAGGGGCTTTTAAACCCAAACGAGGTCAATTACCCTAAAGTGCCACCATTCAGAGTTTTCTACTACTATGTAAGCAATGGAGTGCAGTTAGAAATGGAATTTCATTTTTGGACATTTAAACCAAAATTATCCTGGGGACTTTGGGGCACAGGGGAAATGTCCAGATTATGTGAAATTGGGTGTGTGTAGCCCCTGAAGCCCCCAGTCCAGATTCCAGGTCTCCGGGCCCCTTGGTCTGCTTTATTTTCTTGGCAGAAGTCTCAGGCTGCAATGACATGATTTGCTCGAGGCTCTCCCGAGCTGTCAGCCTCCCCTGTCAGACGCCAGTGCTGGGGGCGGCTTAGTTCACTTCCTTCCTGTCGCCTGGGCCCTCGTGGGCGCTTGGCAAACAGGTGTTCTGTTCCTGTTGTAAAATATTAGCAGTGTGACAATGACTGCAAGGGGGTGTAGGGGGAGTTCCGAAGTGTGTGTAAATCAGGCTTCGTGACATAAGACCTGGGGAAAGTTGAGATGCACGCCACACAGATTCTCCAGACCTGGAACTGGCACCTCCCTGAGTTCTGTGTGCGGAAGTAAAAAGAACTTTTAATAAATCCAGAATGGGAAGGTGGGGGTCGGCCGAGGCCAGGGCACCAGGTGAGCAGGAAGGTGGTGTGAACGCTGTTGGTCGTGAGCGTTCCCCTTGGAGACAGCCGGCAGGGAGGACCCTGTGCACACAGCCCTGAGTGCTCTGGGAACCCCTAGGAATCCATCATAAGGACCAG
Source organism: Saimiri boliviensis (assembly GCF_048565385.1). Lineage (NCBI taxonomy): Eukaryota > Metazoa > Chordata > Mammalia > Primates > Cebidae > Saimiri > Saimiri boliviensis. Next base: position 98,588,714 of record NC_133449.1, on the reverse strand, counting down.
ATGGCTGTTTAATTTCCCCTGAGTCACAATTTTTTTTCAGTATTTTTATAAGAGTTCATGTGAGAGGCTAGGCCAGGCACAGTGGCTCACACCTGTAATCCCACTCTGGGAGGCTGAAGCAGGAGGATCGCTTGAGCCCACAAGTTTGAGACTAGCCCGGAAAACATGGTGAAACCCTGTCTCTATTAAAATATATATATATATATATATATATATATATATATATATATATATATATATATATTAGCTGGGTGTGGTGGCATGCCTGCAGTCCCAGCTACTTGGGTGGCTGAGGTGGGAGGATCACCTGGGCCTAGGAGTTCGAGGCTGCAGTGAACTGGGATGGTGTCCCTGCATTCCAGCCTGGGTAACAGAGCGAGACCCTGTCTCTCCTAAAGAAAACAGAAAACAGAAAAGCAGAGAGTTGATGTCAGATGCCTTTTCCATGATTCTTTAGGTTTTGTTCCAAAACACATATCTGGGCTGTGGTCACAGAGCTGCTGATTTCAACCCTGAGATGACCTAGTGGCTCCTTTACCAACACCACCTTTAGTGACCTCTCACTGGTAGCCTGAAATCGGCCATGGTGGAAGTGTTTCCATCAGGAAAATTGAAAATCAGCAAAGGCTACAACTCAGGACTTCCTTCCTAGCCACTGTTAAACATTTACCGGCACACCACTGCATGCCCAGAGCTGTTCTAATGACACTGCATAATTCACTCATTTAGTTCTTTCAACAACCCTGTGATATGTGGTATTATTATTCCCATTCTACACATGGGGAAACTGAGGCCCAAGAAGTTTAAGTAACTTGCCCAAAGTCCTCTACACAACTGTAGAGGACGCAGACTTTAAACCTAGACATTCTGGATCCACTGTCTGTGTTGTTAACTACCGAACTCTACAGCTCATCTAAACCCCGACTTCATGGACATTATTGCCTAGGGTTATGCTGAGAAAGGGAGAAAACAAAATCCCATAATAGGTTGAGTTAAAAAAAAAGATGGGCTGCCGGGCGCGGTGGCTCACGCCTGTAATCCCAGCACTTTGGGAGGCCGAGGTGGGTGGATCACGAGGTCAAGAAATCAAGACCATCCTGGTCAACATGGTGAAACCCCGTCTCTACTAAAAATACAAAAAATTAGCTGGGCATGGTGGCACGTGCCTGTAATCCCAGCTACTCAGGAGGCTGAGGCAGGAGGATTGCCTGAACCCAGGAGGCGGAGGTTGCGGTGAGCCGAGATCGTGCCATTGCACTCCAGCCTGGGTAACAAGAGCGAAACTCCGTCTCAAAAAAAAAAAAAAAAAAAAGATGGGCTGTGTGCGGTGGCTCACGCCTGCAATCCTTGCCCTTTTGGAAGCTGAGGCAAGAGGATCTCTTGAGCCCAGGAGTTTGAGACAAGCCTGAGCAACATAATGAGACCCCTATCACTATAAAAAAAAATTTAAAGGCCAGATAAGGTGGCTTACACCTGTAATCTCAGCACTTTGGGAGGCCAAGGCATGCAAATCACCTGAGGTTAGGAGCAGGAGTTTGAGGCCAGCCTGGCCAACATGGCGAAAGCTTTATCTCTATTAAAAATACAAAATTAGCCGGGCATGGTGGTGCATACCTGTAGTCCTGGCTGCTCAGGAGGCTGAGACAAGAGAATTGCCTGAACCAGGGAGGAAGAGATTGCCGTGAGCCAAGATTGCGCCATTGCACTTCAGCCTGGGTGACAAGAGCAAAACTTCGTCTCAAAAAAAGAAAAAGTCTGGGCGCAGTGGCTCACGCCTATAATCCCAGCACTTTGGGAGGCCGTGGTGGGTGGATCACTTGAGGTTGGGAGTTCGAGACCAGCCTGACCAACATGGAGAAACCCTATCTCTACTAAAAATAGAGAAAACTAGCTGGACATGGAGGCGCATGTCCATTATCCCAGCTACTCAGGAGGCTGAGGCAGGAGAATCGCTTGAACCTGGGAGGCGGAGTTTCAGTGAGCCATGATCGCACCATTGCATTCCAGCCTCGGCAATAAAAGCAAAATTTCGCCTCAAAAAAAAAAAAAAAAAAAAAATTAAAAACTAGCTGGACACTGTGGTGCTGGCCTGGAGTCCCAGCTACTGGAGAAGCTGAGGTAGGAGGATGGCTTGAGTCTGGGAAGTGGAGGCTGCAGCTCCCACCCTCATCCCCAGAGGTGACCACTGCCTGGACCTCACACCCCAGCTTGGCGTTGCTGGTTTGTGTTAAGTTTTACATGCAGGGTGGACTTTGTGTCTGGCTACCTTCCCTCCCTGTTATGTCTGAAATCCATATAGGTTTTGGGTGTGGATGTAAAAATCATTCTTCCTTAACTTTCAAATGGTTTTTCGTGGCTGGTTTTAGATGTTTTAGGGAGAGAAAAGACCTCAGTCAACACGTGATTTTCACAAATTTACACCGCAATTTCTTCCTCTATTCTACTGTGATGACCATTGGGGTGGTTTCTTGTTTGAGGCTGTTACGAAGACAGCTGCTGTGAATGTCCTAGAACATGGCTTTCGGTGTGCACATTTCTATTGCATCTATCCAAGGAGCATCCAGAGAAAGATGGACTCTTATCTGAAATCTCCTGACTTTATAGTGACAGAAGCTAACGCATGTATTTTTTTAAACAACAGAGACTCCCCCAAACAAAACATTCTTCAGTCGGGTCGGACCTGCTGGTGGCCAGTTTACAACCTTTATTCTAGATAAGACTTTGCCTTCTCTATGAGCCCCGGTGGCTTATGATCAGTTTCATTGTTTTATTTTCCTTCTTAAATTTTTTTTTTTTTTTTTTTTTTTTTTGAGGAGGAGTTTCGCTCATTACCCAGGCTGGAGTGCAATGGCGCGATCTCGGCTCACCGCAACCTCCGCCTCCTGGATTCAGGCAATTCTCCTGCCTCAGCCTCCTGAGTGGCTGGGATTACAGGCACGTGCCACCATGCTCAGCTAATTTTTTTGTATTTTTAGTAGAGACGGGGTTTCACCATGTTGACCAGGATGGTCTCGATCTCTTGACCTCGTGATCCACCCGCCTCGGCCTCCCAAAGTGCTGGGATTACAGGCTTGAGCCACCGCGCCCGGCCGTCTTAAATTTTTATAACTGTTTTCATGATAAAAGAATTATAACCACATTATGGAAAATTCAGAAAATGGAGTAAAGAAAATAAATCCACCAAGAGTTCAGTCCTGGAAAGCAAACACAGGAGAAGCTTCGTATATCTTACTCTGGTGCTTTTTTCCTGTGGATATGTATTTTCAAATAAATTTGCACTATTACTCCATATGAATTATATAAACTGCCGTTTACTGTAATCGTGTTTGCATTTGCATGTTATTACATGGTCTTCATATTCTAGTATGGTTGGTTTCTGATTCACTTAATTTTCTGAGTAGAGAAAACAATTCCTGTCTTTCTATTTTAGACTTATCATTAAATCTATAAATAAAAGGATGCTGGTTAAAGGGTGTTTTCTCCTATAATAATAAGGCTTTATTCAAGGCATAAGGAATGTGGTTTTAAGAGGATAGAGCCAGACGCAGTGGCTCATGCCTGTAATCTCAGCAGTTTGGGAGGTTGAGGTGGGCGGATCACTTGAGGTCAGGAGTTCAAGACCAGCCTGACCAACATAGCGAAACCCCATCTCTACAAAAAATACAAAAATTAGCCAGGTGTGTTTGCGTGCACCTGTGGTCCCAGCTAAGTAGGGACCTGTATTCTCCCACACCTGGCTGAGGTGGGAGAATCACTTGAGCCCAGGAGGCAGAGGTTATAGTGAGCTGAGATCACGCCGCTGCACTCCAGCCTGGGCAACAGTGAGACCCGGTCTCAAAAAAAAAAAAAAAAAGATATGATTCAGAATCTCAGCTGTATTCACTCCCCACTGAGTGACCACTCCAGGCCTTGGTTTGCTTCGTCTTGAAAATGGAGATGATAATGAGCTCCTGGCTCACAGGTTGTCCTGAGGATTGAATGAGGTGATACCTGTAATGTGCTCCGAACAGGGGTTAGAATGTTGCAAACACATAGCAAGGGCTGGCTATTGATTCCTACACATGAGGGTCACTACCTTGTTCATAATAGAACAAAAACCCAGCGAGAACCCCTGTGAACATTTGTGGGTATATTCTGCTGGTCTCGTATTAGCACCTATATAATATGCATGTGTATATACCCAATGTTCAAATTCACATATATATACTGTTTTGTTACCTGTTTCTTTTTTTTCTTATTTATTTATTTATTTTTAAGATGGGGTTTCACCATGCTGGCCAGGCTGGTCTTGAACTCCTGACCTCAGGTGATCCACCCACCTCGGCCTCCCAAAGTGCTAGCATTACAGGTGTGAGCCACTGCACCCAGCCTTTGTTACCTGTTTCTTGGTGACTCTAAATTTTCTCTCTTTTTTGAGATGGAGTCTTGCTCTGTCACCCAGGCTGGAGTGTAGTGGCCCAATTTCAGCTCACTGTAACCTCCGCCTCCTGGGTTAAAGCGATCCTCCTGCCTCAGCCTCCAGAGTAGCTGGGACTACAGGTGCACATCATGACGTCTAGCTAATTTTTGTAGCTTTGTAAAGACAGGGTTTCATCATTTTGGCCAGGCTGGTCTCGAACTCCTGATCTCAGGTGATCCGCACATCTCGGCCTCCCAGAGTGCTGGGATTACAGTCATGAGCCACTGTGCCCAACTTAAAATTTTCTTTCCGTGTCATTGTTGGGAGATAATCTGTCAGCTCCCCCATGGATCTTTCAGGTCTCTACATGTCTTACAAGTAGAACTATCTTTACAAGGATGTTTATGTAGCAAACAGCCTTGGAAGACAGAGATAGTGTCTCTCTCCAGATCAAAGGGCATGTTTGTTTTCTGTCCATTATAGATAGATGTCTGCCCCTAGGGGAAGGATCGGGATTTCTCTCTTTCTTTTTTTTTTTTGAGATAGAACTTCGATTTGTGATCTCCGCTCGCTGCAACCTCCACCTCCCAGGTTCAAGCAATTCTACTGCCTAGTCTCCTGAGTAGCTGGGATGACAGGCATACACCACCATGCCCAGCGAATTTTTGTATTTTTAGTAGAGACAGGGTTTTACCTTGTTAGCCTGGATAGTCTCCATCTCCTGACCTCATGATTTGCCTGCCTTGGTTTCCCAAAGTGCTAGGATTACAGGCGTGAGCCACAGCACCCAGGCCAGAATTTTTTTATAAGAAATTTGGGCTTCCTGAGCTCAAGGCTCCTCAGCTGTGAGGAATGTGCTGTGAGCACAACACCCACCTCCTCCCTGGACCCCTTCGCATGGCTCCTGTGGGACTTGGGACACGGGGAACTGAGGCATACATAAAGCTCATGCCACTTGCTGTGCTGCGAGTCATAAAATCACTTGTCTGTGACCCAGGAATCTTGTGTCTTCTGCTAGCAGCCATGGGGCTGCAGCAGGCTGACTTGGGGGCTAGCTCAGAGGGTCAAATCCCAGCTCATCCACGGGCCTTGAGAGTCATGAAACGGTCTTCTCCGGCATCCCTTCCAGGTGCTACCAGAGGTCCCTCATTTGGCTCCTCTATCACTCCTTGGGCTAATCCCCTATTGTTGGAGGCACAGCTTGCTTTCCAACTTGTCACTGTTTCAAACAATGCTGTAGTGTGCTCCTGTAGCTGAGCTTTGTTCTCATGTGACTGGCCTCATACTGTAAATCGGAAATTCTGAGGAGTGTTGGCAGGACCCCTGATGCCAGCAAGTTCAGACACTGAGGCCTAATGGGTCCTGAGCCACGGGGAGTTCTCCTCACCCCTCATTCTCACTGGCCTCTCTCTCTGGGCCTGTAGAAGCTTCGGAGCCTCCCTCCTTCTCCCGCATCTCCCTGGGGGACATTTAACACACTGGACTCTAAGGGAGGGTTCCTCACTCTCCAGATCCCAAGCTCCTTGAGGGCAGGGACTTTCTGATCCTTGTGTCCCTGGGACCTGGTACATTGGGTGCTCATCCGATGTTAGCAGAACCTGAAGAGGACCCCTCAATAGATTCAAAGACATTCAGGTACCGCATGCCACAGCATTGAGCCTGCTGGTTCGCTCTCGTACTACTCTACTCCAGGAGATGCTGAGGGTCACAAAATCACATCTGCTGTCAGGGGGCTGCAGTCGAAGGAGCCCGAGGGCTCGGAGGGAGAGTTGCGCTGAGGAGGGGCACAGTCAGCTCCTTCACCTCCCTGAGGCTTCTCACAGTGAGCCTTCTAGAAAGCTTTAATTATTTTGCTTTTAGTTTTTTATTTTTATTATTAATTATTATTATTTTGAGGCGGAGTCTGGCTCTCTTACCCAGGCTGGGATGCAGTGGCATCATCTCAGCCTGCTGGAGCCGCCACCTCCCAGATTCAAATAATTCTCCTGCCTCAGCCTCCTGAGTAGCTGGGACTACAGGCACCAGCCATCACACCTAGCTAATTTTTGTATATTTAGTAGAGATGAGGTTTCATCATATTAGCCAGCCTGGTCTTGAACTCCTGACCTCAGGTGATCCGTACACCTGCCTTGGCCTCCCAAAGTGCTGGGTTTGCAGGCATGAGCCACTGCACATGGACTTCTTTTTATTTTTTAAGCCCCTATTCTGAGAAGCAACTTTTACTTTTTATTAAGATATACTATATACAGAGAAGTCCACGTCTGAAGTGCACAGCTGAAATAACACGCACACGCTGAGCACAACCATGTAATAGACATTCAGATCAACAACACACCAGCGTCAGCCTCCCAGCCCCACTTCATGCCCCCTATTGAGTCACCCTCAATGGTAAGCATGACTCTAACTTCCAGCAGCACAGAACCGTATGCTGTGTACGCGGCTGTGTCTGGCTTCTTTCATTCCGTATTGTTGGTGAGAGTCAGCCATATTGTGTGTGATTCGAAGCCATTCTTTTTTTCTGTGTGGTTTTCCATCACTTGGATAGACAACATTTATTCAGCCATTCTACTACTGCTTGGCATTTGGGTGGTTTCCAGTGTGGGGCTATTGTGAACAGCACTGCAGCGAACGTTCTAGGGCCAGTCCTGATCCACACACATACCCCTGTTGGGTGTACACAGAGTGAAAATGCTGGGTTATGGTGTAGATTTATCTGCTTTAGTGGATGCTCTGACATTCTTAGGAAAACGTTTATTTAATGAATAACTTTTCTGAGTCAAACAATCAGGGTGATGGATGAGTTGAAATTGTAGCTACAGTCAGGGCTGGCTTCATGGGTAATTATCTCCCAGGGCGGCGGCCAAGGGCCCTGCACTCAGAAGAGCCTGTGCCTGGGATTTAATTCTCTGTGGTTGCTGCCTTGAAATTCCTAGTAATTTCACCGATGGGACAACAGAGCATGTCCTGCTCACCCTCCACATCCCCTGGTGGCATCGGCAGAAGGCCTAGCTGACATTTATGGCTGAGAGATTGGCAGTCCCCTGGGGCTGGCATGAAGGAGGCGGGGAACACAGCCCTGGAGGGGCCAAGGGGTCTCTGGGCAGCTGGGGCCGGGGAATGGCCGTTGTGGAGCGTGAAAAGCTTGTGAAATGATCTTGAGGCCCCATTCATAATGCATGAGAGGTCGGGTGGGGGAGCGTCTCTGGACACAGGCCCTTTGTTCCTGCCAGGACTATGGGAGCACTTTCTTCATAATCATCTCCGAGAGAAAGGAAGCGGAGAAGATTTATCTCCCAGAGTCAAATCCGCTTCCTTGGGAGAGGCAGCTATCTGTCCCGCACAGAGCTGAGCGCCCCAAGAGAGTTCTTCGCAATGAGTTACAAAGAGCCAGACTTTGAAGGGTCAAAGATATATAGCTTGCTGACAGAGCCTTAGATAACATACATTGTGTGCATGGAGAGAGAGAGAGAGAGAGAGAGAGAGAGAGAGGCTTCTCCCCACACCAGTCTTTTTCACAGCTGTCTGTATTGTTTGCCCTCCCAGCCTCCCCATGAAGGAGTTTTGTTTGCTTTGTTTTGGGTTTAAACAGAAGAAAGAAAATGACAATAGAAGACAGGATTTTCTCTAAATCTCCAGCACAAAAGTCAATAGCTCAGCTAGAAATGGGCTTGAGGCCAAAGGTCGACTAATCACCAAATACATTTGAGGGCATTCCTAGAAGGGGCGCCCATAGGAGAGTGAGCACGAGAAGGCTGGCAGTGAGTTCAGGGCTGCTGCAGCGGGCGGGGTGGGGCGTGGCTGAATGCGTTTCCTGGAAGCTTCAAGGCGAATCTGTTTTTTGCAAACTGCTGACGGTTTCCTGCTTCCATATGGGCCCCATGTTGGCATGATGGGACCCTGCCCCGTGAGCTGGAGCTGATTGGACCAGGGCTGAACACCTGACCCAAGCTGGGCCATCAGAGTCTCGTCTCATGAAACTGACATTGTATCTGATATCTGGGACAAAGGAAATGGACAGCATCCATGTTGTCTCTTGCTTCTTCTTCTTCTTCTTTTTTTTTGATACATAGTTTCCCTCTTGTCGCCCATGCTGGAGTGCAATGGTGTGACCTTGGCTAACTGCAACTTTCGCCTCCTGGGTTCAACCCATTCTCCTGCCTCAGCCTCCCAAGTAGCTGGGATTACAGGCGCCCGCCACCACACCTGGCTAATTTTTGTGCTTTTAGTAGTGACAGGATTTCACCATGTTGGCCAAGCTGGTCTGGAACTACTGACCTCAGGTGATCCACCTGCCTCTGCCTCTGAAAGAGCTGGGATTACAGGCGTGAGCCACCACGCCCGGCCTATGTTGTCTCTGGCAGAGAGAGAATAAGACAGAAATGGGCCAGGCAAGGTGGCTCACACCTGTAATCCCAGGACTTTGGGAGGCCGAGGTGGGCGGATCACCTGAGGTCAGCCTGGCCAACATGGTGAAACCCTGTCTCTACCAAAAATACAAAAATTAACCAAGCATGGTTGTGCGAGCCTGTAATCCCAGCTACTTGGGAGGCTGAGGCAGAAGAATCGCTTGAATCTGCGTCGCAGAGATTGTAGTGAACTGAGATCATGCCACTGAACTCCAGCCTGGGAGACAGAGCAAGACATCGTCTAAAACCAAGCAAGAGTAAGGCAGAAATGAAGCACAAGGAGAGATGAAGGGAGGCAGAGACAGAGAGAGAGAGAGAGAGAGAGAGAGAGAGAGAAAGAGCGGGAGAGAGAGGGAGAGGGCTGGCCTCCTGGACTCTGCTTTTCCAGGCCCTGCCTCCAGCTCTGCAAGGTCCAACCACGTTCTCACCTTTGGGTTCTCTGAGACACCCGCCTTGTCCTTCTACTAAAAGTCCCCTTGATAATCCAATTTATCAGAATGGCTGTATGCAGGGCCAACTACAGAACATAGTTGCAAAAGGAAATGGTGGGGCCTTTTGTTCAAAATGTGTTAAGAATTTCAATATGGCAGCAGCAGAACCCGAAACACAAGCATGAAGCCATTCCCAGTGTGAAACTGTGCAGCTGGTAGCTTGAACACCTGTAGGAGCCTGCTGTGGGTTTGTGTAGCCTGCAACCAAAAGAACCTTGAGCAAGACTGACCTGTTTGGAAAGTGGCCTTCCCATGTGAAGGAGAGGCATTGAAATGGCTATGTTGTCTGGTGGATATGCCCTGGGGTTCATTGTCTCGTGGGAAGAAAGAATTCAGGACACAGACATATGTGGGTGGGTTAAGGAGTGGAAAGTTTAATAGAAGAAAGGAGAGAGGGGAGCAGCTCTGAGAGAGGGAGAAGGGGAGAGAGAGAGAGACAGAAAGAAAGAGAAAATCCAAAGAAAAAGGGGGAGGTGGTGGACTGTAGCAGATTTTATAGGCAGGCTGGAGAAGGGGGTGTCTGATCTATGTCGAGCTCACAGATTGGTTGGATCAGGTATGACGTTTACATAGTGCACAGGGAAGGCTGGTTGCCCCACCCTGATCTTATTATGCAAATGAGCTTTCCAGTTGATGGAGCCATCCTGCCTGCTCCTCACTGCACAGGTGGCTGACAAAGAGAAGGGAAGATGGAGCCTCCATCTTGAACATGATTGGCACAACGGCCAGGATCTGCTCAATTTTACAGGCTGCTCTTTGTTAGACAAGAAAATAATTTGGGGCTGCGTTTCATTAAAAAGAAAAGCCTTACCAAGGACTCCCATACCCTTACTATCTGCCTAAGTGATTTCTTAACTCCTGTATCAGTGTTTAGAACGCTTTCCTAGAATTACATCAAAGGGGCAGCTATAGGCAGGAAAACTTCAGAAGACAGAGAAAGTTCGGGGTGACTAATCAGCAGGAAAGAAAAGGCGTTCCTGCGGCAGGTGGTCAGCAGAGAGCCTTGGGGTGGATGCGGCAAACGCCTGTAAACTTTGTGCTGCTGGTCCAAACGCAGACAGGGCCTGAGGCCCAGGGAGGACAGCTCCTAGGGCAGATGATACAGCCCAAGAATCCAAAAGGCACCAACGCAGGCAGAATGATGTAGAGGAGTCTGGGACAGATCAGGGCAAAGAGACAGAGGCCTTTCTCTCCAGCAAATGCCTCAGCAGTGCAGTAAGTAGGGCCAGGCAGGACCCTGGTGGTTTTTATTGGTAATGTATCTGAACCGTTGCAGTTCAGCTATATTATGTTTTATTAACTGGAATTAACTGAATACTGTATTCATTCTCCATGGTGGCTTCAAATACCCGCATCAAATTCTTTTTTTTTTTTTTTTTTTTTTAAACTAGAGATGGGGTTTCACCATGTTAGTCAGGCTGGTCTCAAACTCCTGACCTCAGATGATCCGCCCACCTCAGCCTCCCAAAGTTCTGGGATTACAGGCGTGAGCCACCATGACTGGCTGGCATCCACTTCTTTATAAACTCTCAGGTTAAAAAGAAGAAGGCCAGGGGCAGTGGCTCACACCTGTAATCCCAGCATTTTGGGAGGCTGAGGCAGGCGGATCACGAGGTCAGGAGATTGAAACCCCGTTTCTACTAAAATACAAAAAATTAGCCAGGCATGGTGGCACACACCTGTAGTCCCAACTACTCAGGAGGCCGAGGCAGGGGACTCGCTTGAACCAGGAGATGGAGGTTGCAGTGGGCCGATATCATGCCAGAGCAAGACTTCATCTCAAAAAAAAAAAAAGAACAGGAACAAGAAAAGCAGAAGAAAGAGAAGGAGGAAGAGAAGAGGGAAGGGTTGGAGGGTGAGAAAGAGGAGGAGTTGAGGGAGAAAGAGGAGGCGAGTAGGGGGAGGGGGAAAAGGAGAAGGAGAAAGATTTTGGATTGGATGAAGCCCGTCGGGCTGGACGCCATGGCTCATGCCTGTAATCCCAGCACTTTGGGAGGCCAAGGCGGGCGGATCACCTGAGGTCGAGAGTTCGAGATCAACCTGACCAACATGGAGAAACCCCGTCTCTACTGGAAATACCGAAATTGGCCAGGTGTGGTGGTGCATGCCTGTAATACCAGCTACTCAGGAGGCTGAGGCAGGACAATCGCTTGAATCCGGGGATCAGAGGTTGCGGTGAGCCGAGACCTTGCCATTGCACCCCAGCCTGAGCAACAAGACCAAGAATCCATCTCAAGAAAAAAAAAAAAAGCCTGTTTCTGTGTGGCAGCCGAGTTGCTGGGCTCTGCGTGGAAGGGAAGAGTTCAGTCAGCTGTGACCGTACAGGGGTTCTCTTCGCTGGCCGTGTCTGCCCAGGTCAGGAGCCCATTGCATCTAGGTGCTGTGCTGAGGGCCGGTGGGGCGTGGGAGTATCAGGAATAGCCTGCCTGTCTGCTTCTTTCCAGACCACTCATTAGACTGTTGGCCAGGACATGCTGAGACCACAGCCCTGTGACATGTCGCCCCCTTGGGTGGCCATCAATCCCGCCCATGAATCAGTAGCTTCCCATTCAGGGCCATCTTGCAACAATTTGGGACCCACCTAATTGGATTAAATGTCAAAGGAAATAATGAGAGACCTTGCCAGCCACCTCTGGCACCAGGTTCATTGTGTCTGTTACCTTTTCCTGATTTACAACCTTTTGTAGCCTGTTGGCAGTAGGTTGGCATGGTGCTCTTAGTGTCATGGAGATCGGGCTTAGGGTGGCAACAGGACTAGATCTGAGTCACAGCATCTCCACTTACAGGCTGTGCAGCCTTGCGAAAGTCACTTAACCTGTCTGAGGCTCCCTTTCCCTCAGCTGTAAAATGAGAATGATAATATTTCTTTATCCCCCAAGATGGCTGTGAGGCATAGGGAGATAATTTGATCTTTAATTATCCAGAACTAATTAGATAAAGTTGCCTGGCACGTAGTGATACAAATTATTAATATTATTACTAATTCATGCTAGTTCCTAGTGAACATTCTCTATTTCTTTTCCAAGTGTTTTAGGTTTCCGGGTCCTCCATTTCATAATCCATTCTAGAGTCCTGGCTGGGGCTGACATCAAGCTAGCCTGTTCACCAGATGTGAAATAAAGCCATTTCCCCCGGCTCTTTAGTGAGCAGAGCTGGCCTGCTTTTTCAGGCTTGCACACAATAGATACATAAACAGTGAACTTCAGGGAGACAGCCAGACACTGTAATAAATCACAGAACATCTGCTGAAGGGAATATCACTCATTTAGTAAATACTGGCGGGACTTGTGCATTAATTCAGCCATTAAAAGTTACGTTATGAGGCCGGGTGCAGTGGCTCATGCCTGTAATCCCAGCACTTTGGGAGGCTGAGGTGGGCAGTTCACTTGAGGTCAGTTCAAGACCAGCCTGGCCAACATGACAGAATCCTGTCTCTACTAAAAAAAAAAAAAAAAAAAAAAAAAAATAGCCAGGCACAGTGGCATGCGCCTATAGTCCTAGTTACTTGGGAGGCGGAGGTAGGAGGATCACTTGAACCTGGGAGGCAGAGGTTGCCGTCAGCCGAGAGCGCACCACTGCAGTCCAGCCTGGGCAACAGAGCGAGACTGTCTGAAAAAAGAGAAAAAAGGTTATGCTATCCAGGTGAAAAAAGAATACAGAATTGTGTAATTCTGTGTTGTTTCACTTCATATGGCAAGATTATAATTAAAATGTATAAATATTCACAGGTTATAAAAAGGAAAGAAAGGAGGGCGATTCGCAGAAGTGCTAGGAGTGGCCCTATTCCAGCTGTTTGCATGTGCGGCCCGGAGCCGGCAGAGCAGACTGAGACTGCAGTCTTGAGGAAGAGCTGCTCACTAGGTTGGCTCTCGGCTGGTGTCTGGGAATGTGGCACTTGAGGTGTTTCCTAAATGATAAAAGTGATTCACTGTGCCTAGAGCACAAACGATGGGCTTCCTGCTAAGCAGGTGCCTTCCTTCTGGGAGTTTGGAATTTGGCACGTGCTAAGGAGAAGGTGCCTGAGTGAGCAACCCTTAGAAAAACTCTGGAGTGCTGAGTCTGTGATGGGCTTCCTCGGACAGAGGCTTGCAGACACGTGGCTGCACTTGTTGAAGGGGGCGGAATGTGCCCTGTGCAACCCTCCATGGCGGGGGGGGGGGGGGCACGAGAGAGCCTCACACGGACTCCTGCAGACTCTGCCTCTGTGGTTTCGCCTTTTGATCTGACTGTGTATCCTTACTGCACTGTTGTAACTAAGCCACAGATACAACTACCTGAATATGCTGAAGCCCATGAATTCTTTTAGCAAATCTGTGAATGTAGGGGTGAGCTTAGAGACCCCCAGCATCACCTGTGTGAGGTTTCTTGCTGCTTTTTTCTGGAAGGTGGTTATGTTATTTTCATAAGGAAAAAAATGAACACGCTTCTAAGTTTTGTCACATGAACATGCAGCCATGATGTTCTGACAGTAACAAGGTCACGTTCCTGGTGCCATGCCACATCCTCAGTGGCAGTTCCCAGTAGCTGCTCAGCTGGCAGCTTCCCTCCCGCCCTGGCCTTGACTCCAACACCCCTCCCGTGGACATTGTCAGAAGCCACCACTACCTCTCTTCCTACTGGGCTGCAGGCAGGAAACGACCCACGTATCCTGGAACCAAGGCCTCGCCCCGAAAGGGAACCACACGTGAACACAACAAGACACAAGAACTCCCAAATATGGACGTGAGATGTTAAAGAACTCCTAATATGGACCTGAGATGTTAAGTAGCCAAGAAGGTGCTTTCCGAAATGGTACCAAGCTCCTCAGCCGCTCCTGGGGATTTCCTCTCAGGAATGTGGAGGCGAATGGTCATTCTTTTCTGGAAAGGTCATGGCTTGTGTTAATATTCACCGTCCCAGTGAGTGCCCTGACTAAGCTTGTGAATGAGAGAATGAGAATGGAGTGATTTCAGCAAGCAGAGGGGGCTAAAGGGACACGTTGCCAAAAATGCAAACCCAACAGCCAAGATTGCAGTCATTTTCAATACATGTCAAGCTGCAATACATTTTCAAGTGGCAATCAGTTTGCAAGTTCGTAACATTTTTGGGTTCCTTTTGTTTAGGTTTTGGCTTGTCCGCTTGGAGGGTGCATTTATCTGGAGTGTCAAGACTGACCTGGGGATGGGAGCGGGGACCTGTTCACCTGGGAAGAATGCCACATCTCCCAGGTTTTGGAAGAGGTGAATGGATGAGCAAATGAGTGAGTGCATGAGCAGGCATGGTGCTTAGAAACACAGTGAACCGGCCAGGCTGGGTGGCTCACGCCTGTAATCCCAGCACTTTGAGAGGCCAAGGCGGATGGATCACCTGAGGTCAGGAGTTCGATACCAGCCTGGCCAACGTGGTGAAACCCCACCTCTACTAAAACTACAGAATTAGCTGGGTATGGTGGCGGGAACATGTAATCCCAGCTACTCGGGAGGCTGAGGCAGGAGAATCACTTGAACCCAGGAGGCGGAAGTTGCGGTGAGCTGAGATCACGCCATTGCACTCCAGCCTGGGCAACAAGAGCGAAACTCTGTCTCAAAACAAACAAACAAACAAACAAACAAACAAACAAACAAACAAACAAAAAAGAAACACAGTGAACCAACCCCGGATCCCAAACTGTAGCAGCCTCCATGAGAAAGGGAGCAGCGCATAGTGGTGGGAACAAGGGCTGTGCTGTCAGACTGACTTGGTTCCCAGACCTGCTCCCCAACAGTGAACTTGGACAAGTCATGCATCTGACTTGGGTGTTGGCCACAGAGATCTTAGGCAAGATCTGCGAGCATCTGTTTCTTCCTCATCTGTTACATGGTGCCCATCATTTCTACTTTGAGGGGCACTGTGAGGGTGAAATACAATCTTGCATGCGAAGGGCAGGCATTCGGGCAACTACCAGCTCCTCAGGGTTTATCAGGAGGACGAGTCAGGAGGAGCCTCAAGTTTCTACCTTCCAGCCGGGTGCGGGAGCTCACGCTGTAATCCCAGCGCTTTAGAGGCTGAGGTGGGAGGATTGCTTAAGACCAGGAGTTGAAGTCTAGCCTGGGTAACACGGTGGAATCCCGTCTCTGTAGAAAATAGAAAAATTAGCTGGGTGTGGTGGCATGTGCCTGTGGTCCCAACTACTCATGGGAGAATCACTTGAGCCCAGGAGGTTGAGGCTGTGATGAGCTGTGACTGTGCTACTGTACTCAGCCTGGGTGACAAGAGTAAGACCCTGTCTCAAAAAAAAAAATAAAAAAAAATAAAATAAAATAGTTTCTACATTCTTGTGAAAAGAAAGGAAGGTTGAGGGAAGGAAATTAACCTTTATAAAAATCAAAACGTACCAGGAACTTTAAATTGTGTTTAATCCAAACAGGAATTCTTTTCAGGTGGAGTTGGTCTTTTCAAAAAGTAATGTACACATAAATTCCTTAGGGATTTCATTAAAATGTAAACTCTGATTTAGCAGGTCCTGGGTTGGGGGCTAAGAGTCTGCATGTATTTATTTATTTTTCTTCCCTACCGGGCTAATTTTTTTAATGTTTTATAGAGACAGGGTCTCTCTGTTGCTCAGGCTGGTCTCAAACTCCTGAGCTGAAGCAGTTGTCCTGCCTTAGCCTCCCCAAGTGCTGGGACTACAGGTGTGAGCCACCACACTCATCCCCGCCCGCATTTCTCACAGGCTGGAGGGTGATGTTCATGCTCCTGATCCATGACCACGCTTTGAACGACAAGAAGGTAGGGAGTTCTTGCCGTGCCCATAGCATAGATGAGGAAACTGAGGCTCAATGAGAAAACCCAGGACCTTCTGGCCCCAAAGCCCTTTCTCTTGTGTGACTCCAGGTTTCTCAGTGATTGGTGACTTTCTGATGGGCGTATGCCATCAGGGAAGGGTGGCACATCCAGAGAAATGAAGGGGCTCTTCATAGAGGATGGGCAGGCCAGAGGGATCAAAATGAGATGCCAGAGCAGCCAGCAAGCTGCAGAAGTGGTGAGAGATGAGAACGGTGTCTCTGGAGTTTGCAAGCCAGGGCCACAGCATGGAACGAAGTCTATAGATAGGAGCCAAGACCATAGCACAAGAATGGAGCCACTGCCGGAAGCAAGCCCAGTGTGTTTGTCGCTGATGGGAGGGTGCCGGGCACCCTGGCCTCTGTTTCCTGCCAGCCTCTGAACTCCTGCTAGTGCCTCCCACTGGCCAAATCCAAGAGAACCCAAGGGGTGAGATCCTAGAGGTCTGCTTTCTGGGCTGGAGCGCAGGGAAGAGAAAGATTGAGAACGGTGGGGGAAGGGCACAGACAAAGTAGTTGACATGTCCTGGAATCCCAGATCTGCTGCTTACCAGACACACGGTCTTGGGTCAGACATTATCATCTCTGAGCCTTGGTTTCTGTCACTGTAACGTAGGGCAAATAAAAGGACCTTCCCCACAGGCTCATGGCAAACATCATAAAGATACTGCAGATCACTGCCACTTGTATCTGATCAGGAAATAATTTCTGGGAGGAGAAAAATACTTTTTCTCACATGTCAAGACCTAAAGACACAATGGTTTTGTTGAAAATGTCAAGAGTTCAAGCTTGAGTTCTGCTTTCCAAATAAAAAGACCCCAGGCCCTCTGTAATGTAGTGGTGGATCAGTTCTCAACCACCGGCACTCTGCTCAAGCATAGCAACTGTCTCCATATTTTGATGGTTTACCTACAGTGCAGAGGCTGTGAAGATGCTACTTGATGCAGCTTTGGCTGCATCTGATGACTCTGGTGGAGAAACAGCCGAGTAGACAGGGAGCTGCAAGACAACAAGCTGTTTGCGTCACTGTCTCAATGAAGGAGTCCCTTGCCTTCCCAGACGCACATCCGAGGAACCCAGGAGGGGTCTTGATGGTGCCAAGTCCAGCTCCTTGCCCCTTCCCGTGCTGTAGTCTGTGCCCCTGCTGTCCTACACGTCCTCATTCGGTTCCACTCTTTCCATCTATTCCCATGAAACCACCCAAGTGGCCTTCCTACAATACACGTCTCAGCATGACACTTCCTGCTGCAACCTGGGAGCACCTTCCATTGCTCCGAGAACACGGTCCTACAGGCTCCTCCTGGGCTGGTCTTGCTCACATCTGTCCTGGCTCGCTCTTCTCCAGCTAACACCGGCTTCCTTTAGACTCCCCACGCACTCTCTCTCCTTCCCCAGGCCTACCCATGGCCTGGACAGATGTCCGTTCTCTCCTCTCATCCGTCTTCCTCTCTCCATCTCCCAGGTTGCCTTTCACTCCTTGGAAGCCCCTGTTCGCCCTGAGTGGCTGCCATCCAGTTACGCGCCCTGAGGGCCCGGTGGAATTTCTCTCCTCAGCCCTTGTAACTAAGTGATTAGATACATGATATGAGGTTTGATGGTGTCTTCCCTTTAGAATATCCCCAAGTGGCAGAAACCATGTCCATGTTATTCACCACTCTGACAGTGCTCAGCCTGGTGCCCGGCAGGGAGTAGGTGCTCCAGAAACAGTTGTTGAGTGAATGAATGAATGAATGAATGAATGCGAAAATAAAGAAATGACAGCCATGCATGGTGGCTCTCATGCCTGTAATCCCAGGACTTTGGGAGGCCATCATGGCAAAACCCCGTCTCTACTAAAACTACAAAAATTAGCCAGACTTGGTGGCACACGCCTGTAATCCCAGCTACTCCAGAGGCTGAGGCAGGAGAATCACTTGAACCTGGGAGGTAGAGGCTGCAGTGAGCTGAGATCAGGCCACTGCACTCCAGCCTGGGTGACAGAGTGAGACTCTATCTAATAAAAAAAAAAGAAAGAGAGAAAATGAAGAAATGAGACACCATCTCCATAGGCACCTCTGTCTCTAGCTCCTAAATCTTCACACACATGGTTTCAGCGTGGGAGGAGCTGAAACAGTAGTTCCCTCTTTGAAGGCATCAACATTGAGGGTTTTGGGTGTCCAAATGAAAGAAGTAACCTGAAGACACAGTTGTGACCCCTTTACGACTTTTACAAAAGCCACAGGCAGAAATCACAAGCCCCCTGTGGCCCACAGATGGTGGCACTAAGTGAGCTTGGCAGCTTCTGCAGGGGGTGCATCAGCCCTGCAAATTTACTGCAGATTTTGAAGAGGGGTCATGGGTGGTGGTCTGGCAGGTATGTGGAACCGGACAGAAAGACAGGCCTGGGAGAGCTCCTCTGTTGCACCCTTAGGAAGAGCGGCCACCTTTCTGAGAGCCCGGTTTGTTAGGTGCCCAACATCTGAAGCAGGTGTCGTCACCCACATTTTACAGATAGGGAAAGTGAGGCTAGTTAGATAGCTGGCCCAGGTCACACAGCCAGTAGATGTGCAGAGTGTGGCTCCTTGGCCCCAGCTCTTGGCCCTGGGCTCTGCTGCCTCTGGCTGATGGGGAGCACTTTACAAGGAGCTGCTCCATGCACAGGCCTTTGGGATTTTTGCTCTTCACATGATTCGGTGAGTTTGACTTTGTGCGTCAGCCCAACTCACTTCTCTCTTCTTTGTGTCTCCCATCTGGTCTCTGTGATCTAGGGCAGTGGCTAAGGACATCACTTCTGGAGTTAGATCCCAGGTGTAAACCCCCAGCACTTCCCCTCCTGTGCGATTTCAAGCAAGTCCGTCCACCTCTCTGTGCCCTGACTTCCTCGTATGCAATATTTGCATATCACCCGAGCTTGTTTCATAGAATTGTGGAGATGTTGAAAGGAGTCGCGGCTGGTAAAGGCTTTAGAATAGAGCATGGCACCAACAGCCATGTGCATGCTTGCTATTAACATATTTTAAGATAACAAATCCACATTTGCTCAAAGAATGGAACTTTGTTGGAAAATTCTCTTAATCTGTTCCTGAGTGTCCTGCCAAGAGTTTGCTCTGCTTAGAACTAGGAGACTCAGCTCCAGTCCCTGCCCGGCCTGGCCCCCCCTTGCTGTATGTCCTCGACAAGTTGCTGGGTCTCCCTAAGCATCCATTTTCACATCTGTGAAATCAGGGGTCATCCTCCACCACAAGAGGCCTCTGAGCATTCAAAGAAATACTCTAACGGGCGCGATAGCTTGTGCCTGTGATCCAGCACTTTGGGAGGCCGAGGCGGGCAGATCACAAGGTCAGGAGATCGAGACCATCCTGGCTAACACTGTGAAATCCTGTCTCTACTAAAAATACAAAAAATTAGCCATGTGTGGTGGCGGGCGCCTGTAGCTCCAGCTGCTTGGGAGGCTGAGGCAGGAGAATCGACTGAACCCTGGAGGCGGAGGTTGCGGTGAGCAGAGATTGCGCCATTGCACTCTAGCCTGGCAACAGAGTGAGATTCTGTCTCAGAAAGGAAAGAAAGAAAGAGAGAGAGAGAGAGAGAGAAAGAAGGAAAGAAGGAAGGAAGGAAAGAGAAAGAAAGAAAAAGAGAAAGAAGGAAGGAAGGAAAGAAAGACTCAAACACAGCTAGTAGCTGAATCTGAGTCTTTTCTCGTCCTTCTAACCACGTAATCTAAGATTCACACGGGCACATCAAACATCCCAGGAGTCACCCTGCTTCCGTGAGCTTGGCCACCTGCCACCACTGGAAAGCCTCAGAGTCATTCACAACACAGTCTCAAAAATAACAGCCACTGTCGTCCTGTTTTCCCAGCTCGTGGGCTGACGGGGGGCTGGAATTGTCATCTCCACAGTGGGACTGGAAGGACTGGGGAACTCTAAGTCCTAACGGAGAAAACAGTACGCCCGGGGCTGTCCGCGAATATGGCCCCCGCTGTGGGTGTGGGCTGAGGCTTGGACTCGTTCGCCTCTTGTCTGAGGCCTCACATGGCTCTCCTGAGCGGGGAAAGGTCCCCCTTCCTTGTCGTGTGTACAGGGACAGCCTCTGCCTGGTTGTGCTGACTATGCAGATTCGTGCTTTTTTTGATGGGGATTTGTGTGAAATCTGCTTACACTCTTGGCCTGGCTGGTGCCACCACACAAAAGGCAGCGGCCTAGGCTGGGCCCACGTGGCTGCAGGGGGCCAGGAAGGAGGTGGAAGCCAGCGGGAAACACCCCTCCTCCGGTCCGGAGCAGACGCCTACCCAGTACCCAGGCCTGCGGCGTGAGGCCTGACCACTTGCGGCTGCCGTGATTTTCAAGGATAGGCTCAGGGAGGGCTGACGGGGCCAGGGCTGGACGTGGAACACACAGCCTTCGAGGCAGCTCCTGGAAACAGGGGCTCCCAAAGTTCCCTCCTTAGTTTCTTCTGAGCAAATGGTCAGCAGTTCCCCGGGTCTTCATTTTCACAGCAACCAAGGGATGCTTAGCAGTAATGCAGAAAGTGAAATGTGAGGGTAAGGTGTTGTAACCTTGGCTGGTGTCCTTGGGACAGGGACAAAAATATTAAACACATGCCAGCATGGTGGCACACACCTGTAATCCCAGCACTTTGGGAGGTGGAGGTGGGAGGATCACTTGAGCCCAGTTCGAGGCCATCCTGGGTAACAAAGTGGGACCCTGTTTCTTTCTTTTGTTTTTTTGAGACACAGTCTCCCTCTGCCACCCAGGCTGCCGTGCAGTGGTGTGATCTCGGCTCACTGCAACTTCCACCTGATTCTCCTGCTTTGGCCTCTTGAGTGACTGGGATTATAGGCGCCTGCCACCACACCTGGCTAATTTTTTGTATTTTCAGTAAAGATGGGATTTCACCATTTTGGTCAGGCTGGTCTTGAACTCCTGACCTCAGGTGATCCACCCACCTCAGCCTCCCAAAGTGCTGGGATTACAAATGTGAGCCACTGCACCTGGCCAGGACCCTGTTTCTAAGAAACAAACAAAACAACATTAGCCAGGTGTGGTGGCATGCACCCATAGAACCAACTACCCAGGAGGCTGAGGCAGGAGGATTGCTTGAGCCCGGGAGGTTGAGGCTGCAGTGAGTAGTGATGGTGCCATTGCACTCCAGCCTGGGTAGCAGAGTAAGACCCTGTCTCAGAAAAGAAGAAGAAGGAGGGGGGGAAGGAGGAGGAGGGAGGGAGGGGGAGGAGGAGGAGGGGGCAGAGGAGGGGGAGGGAGAAGAGGAGGGGAGGAGGAGGGGAGGAGGAGGAGGAGGGGGAGGAGGGGGAGGAGGGGGAGGAGGGGGGAGGGGGAGGAGGAAGGAGGAGGAGGAAGGGGGGAAAAGGAAGGGGAGGAGGAGGGGGAGGAGGAGGAGGGGGAGGACGAGGAGGGGAGGAAGAAGGGGGGAGGAGGAGGGGAGAAGGAGGAGGGGAAGGAGGAGGAGGGGGGAGGAGGAGGGGAGGAGAACGGGGAGGAGAGGGAGGAGGAGAACCAGGAGGAGGAGGAGGAAGAGGGGGAGGAGGAGGAGGAGGGGGAGGAGGAGGAGGGGGAGGAGGAGGGGAGGAGAACGGGGAGGAGAGGGAGGAGGAGAACCAGGAGGAGGAGGAGGAAGAGGGGGAGGAGGAGGAGGAGGGGGAGGAGGAGGAGGGGGGAGGAGGAGGGGAGGAGAACGGGGAGGAGAGGGAGGAGGAGGAAGAGGGGGAGGAGGAGGAGGAGGGGGAGGAGGAGGAGGGGGGAGGAGGAGGGGAGGAGAATGGGGAGGAGAGGGAGGAGGAGAACCAGGAGGAGGAGGAGGAAGAGGGGGAGGAGGAGGAGGAGGGGGAGGAGGAGGAGGGGGGAGGAGGAGGGGAGGAGAACGGGGAGGAGAGGGAGGAGGAGAACCAGGAGGAGGAGGAGGAAGAGGGGGAGGAGGAGGAGGAGGGGGAGGAGGAGGAGGGGAGGACTAGGGGGGGAGGAGGAAGGGGGGAGGAGGAGGAGGGGGAGAAGAATGGGGAGGAGGAAGAGGGGAGAAGGAGGGGAAGGAAGAGGAGGGGGAGGGGGAGGAAGAGGAGGGAGAGGAGGAGGGGGAGGAGAAAGAGGAGGAGGGGAGGAGGAGGGGGAGGAGGAAGAGAGGGAGGAGAAGGAGGAGGAAGAGGGGGAGGAGGAGGAGAAGGAGGAGGGGGAAGAGAACAGGGAAGGGGAGGAGGAGGAGGGAGGAGGAGGAGGGGGAGGAGGAAGAGGGGGAGGAGAAGGAGGAGGAAGAGGGTGAGGAGGAGGAGAAGGAGGGGAGGAGGGGAGGAGGAGGGGGGAGGAGGAGGAGGAAGAGGGGGAGGAGGAGGAGAATGAGGAGGGGGAAGAGGAGGAGGGGAGGAGGAGGAGGGGAGGAGGGGGGAGGAGGAGGAAGAGGGGGAGGAGGAGGAAGAAGGGGGAGGAGGAGGAAGAGGGGGGAGAGGAGGAGGAGGAGGAGGAGGAGGAGGAGGAGGAAGAGGAGAAAATTAACAAGTCTATATGTCCTTCTCTGAGCTTCCAAGAAGGGTTGATGATGGATGACAGTTTGGCAGGTCTGGGGTCCCTGCAGCTCTCATCAGGCAATGGGTTATGCTGACGTCAGGGAGCTCACTGTGAAAGATCCATGGACGAGGAGGTCATGCAGGGGTGAGGAAGAGGTGTTGGAGGCCACATTGGGCAAGCTGCTGCTTGGCGTGGCCTCTGGGGCCATGTGTGAGCACGGAGGACACTTGTCACCTGTCTCTTGAATCCCACTTCTAGATTTGGGGGCAAGCAGACATTGCGAGTTCTGAGCTAGAAGCCACGTTGAACTTGATGCCAGTTCCAGTCTCATGGGAAGCAGATTCAAATCCGAAGTGGGAGTTAGACGTGCCAGTGGTGTACTCAATGAAATGCCCATGGGGGGTCGAGGGGCTGGGGTGGGTGGAGTGGGTGCTGAAGGGCTTCAGCCGTGGGGCAGATGTGACACTGAGAGAAGACGACAGTTTGGGAGCAGGAAAGAGCCTCAGCCTGCAGAGCAGTAATGAGAATGTCGGGGTCCCAGAACAAAGAGGGCTGGGTGGAGGGGCCAGAGTGGCAGGAGGGCTTTAGGAGCCCTACCCTGCTCTGACATTGGCTGGGAGCAGGGACACTGCCAGATTCTCTCTTGCAGGGAGATCTAAGCCGTGCGCCGCCGTGGCCACCACATACCCAGGAACGCAGACACAGTGGCCCACAAAGAGGGATGGGTTGTGTTATAGGACCCGGGGTAAGGTGAGGACAGTCGCAGGCTGAGGGCTGCAGGGGCTCCACTAGATGGAAGGAGTTTCAACACCGTTTCTAACAGTCTGCCTTGTGGCAACCACCTCAACCTGCAGGTTCCCAAAGCTGCCCTTTGTGGCACAAGGCCCCGTGTCTTCCAAAGCTCCCGTCAGTGTGACAACAGCTTACAGTTACACATCAGTGGTTCTGGGTGCCTATGCCCGTTTCCCACAGCTTGCAATTCAACCAGGAGCAGCCCGGGCAGCAGGGCTTGTCCAAGCATCCCTCGAGACTCCGGCAGCAGCAGCAGTGGGGCTCAGGGCTGCCGACTGCACCAAGAGCAACAGGTGGGCTGATCTTTTGACTCAATTACCAGTTGGCTGCAGTGGACAGTGTGTGCTGCGAAAGCCTGTGCGTCCACCCGTGTGTCTCCACCCAAGCTGCACACCAGGGCCATGGGGCTCTCCCATCCTGTGGGTCTCATCAGCCCAACCCCCAGATCCCTTAGTGTTAGGTGTTAGAGGTTTCAAAAAGCACAGACAGATGAACATTCTTTTATTCGGGGTCAGGTCATTTCCTGGCAGTCTCTCCTGGGTGTTGGTGTCCCAGATTAGTCCACGGAATCTGCAGGCTGGCGGATGGGGCTGTGTCTGAAGGCCAAAGGATGCCCCCCATCTGTGGTCCATCCGCCTGTGATGCCCATGTGGCGTCCTCTCCCCAGGGGGAGCTACTAAGCCCCAGCCCCCTGGCTGCCCCTCTCTGCCCTCTGCTTCCTGGTGAGTGTAAAAAGCTGTCACTGGGGACGTCAGCCTGTCATGGGAATGCTCTCAGCCAGTTTGCAGAGGACTGAAATCTCTTTAAAGGAGGGCACAACCTTTCTTCCTCTAGGATGAGAGAAGAGACAAAACAGATGTAAAATTGCCTGGAGAACAGTGACTTAAGTACTCACAGGTGTGAGCCGCAGAGGAGGCCTGTCACAAGCTGAATGGCGGACATGTCCAGTCCTAACCCTGCGCCCGTGGCCTGATTTAGAAAGAGGGTCTTTGCAGCTGTGACTAAGGTAAGGGTCTCAAGATGAGATCATCCTAGACTAGGGGTGGGTCCGAAATCCAACGACTGCTGTCCTGAGAGGCAGAAGAGGGCTGGGTGCAGAGCCTCATGCTTGTAATCCCAGCACTTTGGGAGCAGAGGCAGGAGGATCACTTGAGCCCAGGAGTTTGAGAGCAGCCTGGGCAACATAGTGACATCTTATCTCTACTAAAAGTTAAAAAAAAAAAAAAAAAAAAACAGTTAGCCTTCTGTGGTGGTGCACTTATAGTCCCAGCTACTCAGGAGGCTGAAGTGGGAGGATCACCTGAGCTCAGGAGGTCGAAGCTTCAGTGAGCTGTGATCACACCACTGCACTCTAGCCTGGGTGACAGAGTGAGATCCTGTCTCAAAAAACAAAAACAAAAACAAAAACAAAACAAAAGAAGCAGAAGAGGAAAGAGGAGATGGACACAGAGAAGGCCCCATGAAGCTGGAGGCAGCAATTGGAGCGATGAAGCCACAAGCCAGGGACTGCAGGCAAACTCCCCTAGGAGTGAAGTGGCGGAGCGGCTGGGCAGAGTCTGGCTCACGTGCTCAGAAGGAAACAGCCCTGTGGACGCCTCGTTTTGGACTTCTGGCCTCCTGAACTGTGAGACAGGAGACTTTTTGTTGCCTCCAGGCACCCAGTTGGTGGCACTTTGTTACAGCAGCTACAGGAAACGAATGTAAGATCCATTCCAGAAAAAATCAAGCTCTAGCCCCAGAGGGAGAGCTCCAACCCTGGTCCCTAAAGAAGGGGCTGGGCACATCAAGGGCTGGGAGTGCCCAAACCCGATAGCACCAATGGTCCCCTCATTGCCTTTAGCCAAGCCTGGGTAGGGGACATCCCTGGGCAGTGCCTAGTCAGCTTTAAGGTACACATGAGTCTCCCAGAATCTTGTCAAAATGCAGACTCCGATTCAGTAGGTCCTGGCAGCTGGAGGCTGCCTTTCTGACAGGCTCTCTAGTGATGCTGGCACTCTTGGTCCTGGACCGTCCTCTGAGCAGTGAGGCCTTAGGTTATTGCTTCTTCCTGGGTGTTCCCTGGGCCTCATGTATCAATGTCACCCTGATGCTGGTTAAAAGTTGGAAAACCCAGGGCGTCATTCCTGACCTACAAAATCAGGCTGTCTGGGACTGAGCCCCAGACATTTGTGTGTTTAACCATCTACTAAAGCAGTTGTGTAACTTCCGAGGTTTAAAGTACTCAGGGTTGGGCTGGGGGTAGTGGCTCATACCTGTAATCCCAGTGCTTTGCTTAAGGCCAGGAGTTTGAGACCAGCCTGGACAAATTGATGAGACCCTCATCTATACACACACACACACACACACACACACACAATCACACACACACAATCACACACACACACAATCACACACACACACAATCAAAACAATTAGCCAGGTGTGGTGGTGCATGCCTGTAGTTCCAGCTATTTGGGAGGGTGAGGCAAGAGGATCTCTTGAGCCCAGGAGGTTGAGGCTACAGTGAGCCATGATCACACCACTGCCCTCCAGCCTGGGCAACACAGCAAGACCCTGCCTCAATTAAAAAAAACCCAAAACACTCAAACATTCAGGGTCTTGAGAACAGGAAATAGACATGCCACATGTTTGTGGGTTTCTGGGATGATCAAGGCTAAGACAGTGGCCTTTGGAAGAACCTGAGAATTTCTTTTGGGCGGGCAGGGGAAGGAACCACCACCTGTTTTAAGCTCCTGGACATGCCAAGCCCTGTGCTTTACATTTGTTAGTGTAACCATCCTCAGAGCACCCTCTGTGAGGCAGGTCCTGTTTTTACTCCCATCTTACAGAGGAGGAAGCTGAAGCCCAGGGAGACGAAACATCTGCTCCATGTTGCACAGACAGAGGTGGCAGACTCCGCTCTCCAGCCCGCTGGCTGACCGCGCACCACTCCCTGCTTCACAGTGTGACCCCTGCCCTCTTGCCTGGTCTCAGTGTAGCTCTGTTTAAGCCGGTGCTTCTTAAACTCCAATGTGGACGTGAGTTCACCTGGTTAAAATGCGAATGCTGTCTCCCGGCTGATGCCAATCCTGTCGGTCTTGGACCAGGCAGTGACTAGTGTGGGGTTTCGAGCAAGGGTACCTCCCGCTCCACGAACTCTCAAGAGATGAAACCATGGCACCTGTCAGAGAGTGGGGGCAAGTCCTGACCTGGGCAGTGCCATCCTGTTTCCCAGCCATGGTAACACCTGGGTAATACAAAACACTTTGCCTTGAAATTACAGATCAATTGGCATTTAATCCAGCCAAATAGTTCATTTGCTTGATGAGCACCTGCTGACAGATTTCTCTGAAATCCCAACAGCTGTCCAGTGCCCTGCTGGTCTCGTTAGGCACCTGTGGAATTACCTTCTCCGAGAATCTAATGAGAATGGATGCACTCACTCTAAATGAGAAAAGCCTGGGAAACCGGGGTGGTGTAATTGCAAACACGATGGAAGGAGGTGGAAGGAGACAAGATGGTGCCCTTGGTAGGTCGGGGCTCGGGCCCACTTCTGATCTCGTCTCCCCTTTTCCTTTGAAGAACCATGTTGAAGAGCAGCCCACAGTGAAGAGCGGCAGATCCCTTGTCATGTGAGAACGCGACGCATTTAAGCCGGTTTTTTGGATTCTGTCTTTTCTAAGGTTTAGGTGTGAAAATGACTTGACTTTGTGAAACAGGCAATGACTTTTGCGAAAAAGGCTATTACTTTTTTTCTTTTCAGTGTCCTTAACTGGTCAAATAAGAGGCAGCTTTGGATCAGTGTCTTGATGTTGTAACGTGCCTGTGAAACCCACAGGTCTGGAACAAGATTTAGCCATCTATATGCAGGAAGGTGTGTGTACTAGATGTCAAACGCAGTGTTGTGCATAAAAGCAAAAGACAGGGAGCAGCCACAGAGCCGGTCAGTGGGGATTGACTCCACAGTTATTACCTACTTAGACAGCGGTGTGTTAGGGAAACGTAGATTGGTGTGACCTCCTTATGCATTGTCAAAGGAGAAAAAAGTCAGGGTGTAAGGCAGTCTCTGCTCCCAGTGTGTCTGTGTTTAAAGGCGGTAGGTGGATGTGAATGTGCACCCCTAGAACTTGGGGGAAAGCCATGGGAAGCTTCTCTGGCGGTCGCCTCCAGGGCACAGGTCTGGAGGAGGTGGAGAGGAACTATCCTTTTGTGTCTTCGGGACTTTTTGAAAATGTTACTGTGGATGTCTGAAATGAAAATGTTCGGGTATGTGGAAGGAAGCTCTCGGATCAGGGGCTGTGGATGTGAATTTCGCTCGGCATAGAGAGAGCCGACGCACTGCCGTCCCTGTGGGCTGGTCTGGGGCTGCCTGAGTGCGCACAGCGTGGGGCCCACACTTCTTGCCTGGGTTCTCACTCTTCAGTCCACATCAGAGCCCCCAGGAGGCTCCTTAACACGAAGCCCGCTCTAGCAATCGCCGACTCCAGAGCTGTGCCTGCGGCACGAGGATTTTTGTATTTTAACAAGTTCCCAGGGGCTGTTGCGGGTCAGACCCCACGCTAAGGACCAGCGCTGCCCGGGTTCAAGCCCTGGTGCTGGGTATTTCTGTCTCCAGGTAACTTAGCAGCCTTTCCCCACAAAACAGCAGGTGGCAGATGAGGGTCCACCCTTGGTGCTAAAACCCCTATTAACCTCAGTAGGGAAGCCACCAGGTTCAAGAGGCCAAAGAAGAGACCCAGAGACAGCGAACGAGGCATGGGTTTTACTGGGGGCTGCAGACAGGGGAGAGCCGCAGCTGCCTGCGCACATCTGCAGTTCACACAGCATTTTCATTTAGCCCCCTTCCCTAATGCCCTCCACCTGGCAACCTGCATTTAACTAAAAACTAGGGGCCTCAGTCCTCCGTACAGCTCCTGTTCCATGGAGCTTGGGGTTGGCCAGCCCAGATTCCCTCGCTGAAACATGCACGCAGGTGCAACTGCATCCAGAGTTATTGTCCCATTCTTGGGTCCACTTCAGTGACTGCCCTCAGGCGCCCCACGCCACCCGGCTGCTGTTTCATGGTAACCAGGAGAGCAGCACCCTCACTCCAGGTGGGCCTCAGCTGCAGGGTGGTCTCATGGTTTTAAAAGTGCCCATGCTTGAGCCCTACCCAGACCTGGGACTTCGGAATCGTTAGTGTGGGTTTGGTCATGAGTGTGTTTAAGAAAACCCCAGGTGAACTCTGGGTGGGGCCTGTGGATTCATTCCCTGGGTCTGCTAACCACACACTACGGGGGTTAAATTGCCAGACATCGACTG